>NC_071572.1:87628480-87941681 GCF_024509145.1 Vidua macroura
AGATGCTTTTTTCAGATAGACAGATTGATAGGGTTTCCCATCTGCTTTAAAATCAGGCTGAGATTAAGTGGCTTGTTGAATTGAGAGTTAGTGATATTCCTTGAGATATATTTCATTCTTTGTGGGAGTGATCAATCCTGCCTGCATCTGTAGAACTGTCAAAGCAGCTGCTTGTGTTATTGCTGCCCAGTGTGACAATTCAACATAACAACATTAAATTAGACCTTGGTTTGGATCCCTTGAAGCAAGAAGGAGTTTTGACATTGACTTTGTAGACAGCAGGCTCCAGATATATATCCAAGCAATTTTCAGAATAAGTAATGTTGTTCAGCATCAAAGAAATGTGTTTCCAGGATCATCTTTCATTTATGGCCTGATCCCAATGTCCTTAAAAAGGTAACATTTATATTCAGTGTGCTGGAAATCTCTCTGTTAAGTGGCAAGGCTGGCCACACAGTTATCTTTCTGAATGGGGCAAACAGACTGAAAGCACAGGCTTTGTAATGAAAAGCTGAGTATGAAAAATCTGTAGTAAATATGACTGATTCAAAAGCAATTGCTTCCAAGAACAAAAGGGACAAATGAACAATTTCATTCCAATTTTGCAATTGCTTCTCTCCCTCTGGAGTGCGAACCATAATTAGAGCACTTACACAAAATCACATTTGTCAGCTTGGCTGCTAAATTCCCCTTAAAGATTTATCCACCAAGAGCAGTCTGTTATCACTCCCACTACAGCCTACAGTTCTCACTTTCACTTTCAGGGACAGACAAGCAATCACTTTATCTCTGTTGAAAATCTCCTGTAAGTCTAACTGCAGTGAAGTTAGGTAACATCAGATCTACTTAAGTAGTTTCCAAACTTCATGACCAGCCAGCAAGGACCTGTCTTTCATCCAGGAGGAGCTTTATGAAAAGCTGTTACTAGAAGACAGTAAAGGTTTGTCCTGAAGCTGACATTTGTCCCACAGATGAACCAGAGTAGTAAAGGACTCTCCATAAGCTATGAAGTACCATTATCTGTACCTGGTTGCCAGGAAGATACCTCTCTTAATAAGAGAAAAAAATTATATTCTAAGACCAGAAAGGACCCCCAGAGATGAGAGATCAGCCATCTCTAGAAGGGCTGAATCACAAACCCCAGTGTCTTCTAGTGCCATATGATTTGACAGAGCCCTGCTGCCAAAGAATCTCTTCCTGGCCCTTCTCTGAGTGCTTTGAAGGTGTTGCATCCTCTCATTGTTGAAGTGAGAATGTTATTGACAGCCACAGTTCTTGTCATATCCCACTCAGTCCTGACTGACAGATACTTTGGGGATGAACTGTGCTGCTGCTCCACGTGCCTCTGCAGAGCCACATGCGAGCCTGGGCAGACACCCATCAGAGAGAGTATACATTTCTTTTAGGCATGGATGCACTAGGGACCTCTGGACATAAAAATAGGAAGATAAAATTTTACTGATACTGATGTAGTTGTGTATCATTAGGATATGTGACTGTTTAGGGTCTTAGTAATGCAGATAGGAAGCTGTACACTTAAGTGCAAAGTTTCCTTTGGAGATGATGAAGGCTGCATAAATACCTTGGAAGATTAATTATCAACTGATTTTAAAATGTTATATAGTGGCTACAGTCACTATCATAAATCCAGATGTCTTACATTCAGGTTTGTATGGTGGTCTATACTGTCTAACCGCTGCCATCCAGTCCTGATGCTCTCTGACACCTAAAGGGGAACCTCTGAGCATGCACAGAAGCAACTGCATCCTAGGAGCAGCTGTGTCCTAGTTCTTGGCTGAGTTTCAGTACAATTCCAGCAGCCTTGAATTCCTACAGAAGCAGTGGTTCTGTGCTTTAGCCTTTGTGTTGACAATGCCCCTCTGCCTGCACAGATCCAAAGTCTCTCTCAGGTATTTCTCTCATCTGAAAAAAAGATAATTTAAACATGATATGGAGGACACCAGGCTCACAGAACCCCTTTCAGTCTGTTGCACCCATGCCACTGTGTTGCTAGCAAAGCAGGATTTGTCTTTCATTCAGTGGTAGCATAACATGTATAAACTCTCCAGAGAAAAGTCCCCAGGATGTCCAAAAAACCTTCTTGTCTCTCAGCACATAACTAATTGGCTGGCTTTTCTCTTCCAGCAGTGCTTGAGCTTCAGTTTGGCCACACTGTTCCCAGGTTTCCCCAGTGCAGTCACCCCTCATCATCACCTTCTTCCACCATTTCTCAGGTGTTCTTTGGGCTGGGACACAGGGTGCTCTCCCAGAACAGCAGGGCAGTCCCTGGAGTCATGGCACTAGGCGAGACCCCAGGTCTTGCCTTTCAGCTAAGCCTCTAATGTGCAAAGGGATGAGGACTCTAGAGCCTGCATCCCATATGCAGATGTGCCAGCAGCAGGGCTTCAGACAGACAGACCTCTGGGCACTTTTGTACAGTGCTTTCTATTGACTGGCTCTGGACAGCATCTTAGTCAGTGTGTGAGCTGTTAGTCCTCCTCAGCTCTTCCTCCCATAGCCTGTTTCTGGAGCCCTAATCCTTAGCTCATGCAGGATCAGTCTGAAGTGCTACATGTCACAACTGTAGTGACACAGTGACTGGCAGCATCTAGCACAGGCAGTCTTTAGTACATGGGGATACATTTTCTCATCTGCTTGAAAAAACAGCCTGGGCCCACACTTTAAATATAGATTCAAATAAATCTGTGTAAATCGTTTTTAATTCCAGGCAGAGTTTTATCATCATTTTGCAAAAATAATTTGGGTTGGTTGATAGAATTTTTGCATTAAAATCCAAGCTGTTCTGAAAATCATTTCTAGAACTGGAAACACATTTTTCACATTTGGAAGTAACCACAATTATTTGTGCTGCCAAGGGCTTTAAAATATGGAAATGAGAGGTTTATTTAGTGTGTGGATCAAGCTTATAAACAGCTTAAGTCCTCATTCCTTCTAACATCTTAACAGCTGTGCAGTTTCTTACAAAATATGTTTTATCGTTTCAAGAAATGCTGTTAACCTCGCAGTTTTAAAACTGAATGAACAAGGCCTCTTGGACAAATTGAAAAACAAATGGTGGTACGACAAAGGAGAATGTGGCAGCGGGGGAGGTGACTCCAAGGTTAGCCTCAATGTCACCAAAAGCGGGTAAACAGTATGTGAAGTAATTGGTGCATCTGCTGGGGTCTTACCTGCGACAAAACAGCTTCACCAGTAGCACAGCACTGCTGGTACCTGCAGCTGAAACTGAGGTGTATGCAATTACTGTCAAAGCAAAAATATTTGCATTCGTTTAAGCACCCCAAGGGGAACTCATAAATGGTCTCTGGGGTGAGATCTATCACCAGTTTTCAGAAATATGCATCTTCTGAAATTGTGGTGAGCCTTTTCCAAGCTTGTTAAATACCTTCAGAAGCCTGCTCACCAGCTAAGACTTTTTTCCTACTGTATGGTACTACTAAAAATATTTTTCAGTGACATTAGAGGAAAAGGGGAAAAAAATCAGTGTGCCTGTCTCTGAGGGGTAATTTAATGTATGGTCCAGGCTCAGGGATCCATTGTTGACACAAGCAATACTTTACAAATTACAATTTTCACAAGTATCCAAAATAGGAAGACAAATTTCAGATAAAATATCTTCATACTGACATTTTCTGATAACTTTCCAACAAATTGAAATCCATGGTGGTTCCCTAGGCATAATTTACCAGAATATATCAGACAGGAATTTTAGGCTGCATGCTAGGCTGAGGTGTTAACAGCTTCATATTCTTACTGCATTTCCCTATCTTCCATATGGCCAGTACCAGTACTTCCTTGCTGCCTCACAGCTTCATTTGAAAAACTGTCTGGTGCTGGAAAGAAGCAAAAATGTGGAAGACAATGAAGTGGGGGAAAACTGAGGTATTAAAAATACCCCTTCTGTTCCAAGCAGCATGTAATAATATTTATTTATGTGCTTGTGTGTGAACAATATATTAGAGAATACTTCACAGGTAGTTGTGCAGGCACAGAGCTAGTCAGATACAGATGATTAAATTTGACTGATTTGTCATACACAGTTTATGTAGCTTTCTTTACAGTTGCCTACATATATTTTTTCTTACTATTTTCTCTCCTTCTTTAGTCCTCCTGCTCTTTCGTGCTGTGTCCTGGCCTCAGGGACCATCCCTTGGGCTGTTCTGCACTCACCCAGAACTGGTCTCCTAATCCTCTTCACTTTGCCTGCAATCCTGTTGTTTTTTCCCCACACCGCTCTGCTCGCCAGCAGTCACAGTTTCAAAAATGGTCTCTATTTTCTCTTCCAAAATGTTCAGATATATTAGACCAAATAGCACTTACCTCTACTCAAGCCTGGGCTTTTGTATTACTGGGGGAGGAGTATTTATTTATTTATGCTTTTAATATCACAGGCAGAGAATAAAATCATTAAAATACCTCAATTTTCTTAGAATATCCTCCTCATAAGCCTGCAGTGGTTGCAAAGTGAGACAAAAGCTAGATAGCAAACTAAGGATGTTTTTTAATTTACTTTCCCTAATTACCAGCCACAGGTGCTGTGAGTCATGAAGCAGGGAAAAGGGAGCAGCTCATGGTAGAGGAACACACCGAGCTTCACCAGGAAAATGTCTGGAAGTGCTGTGCAAAGTGACAGGAAAAGGAGTTGGTGGGAAAAGTAGAAAAGAAAGATGAGGAGTGTGGTTCATGGAGAAACCAAGGATCTGTGAATGCAGGAGGAAGGAAGGAACACATTGTCAGTGTAAATAAACAGTAGGTGACACAGGCAGTTCAGGATACAGTAGATAATGTGGTGGGCAGGACAGTGTTAGCAAAGGATGGAGAACGTGATGGAGCTCAACCAGTGGTTCTGGGACTATACACAGCCTGCCATGAGCATCTTTCTGGCCTTGGGCCTGTTTCTTGCCACAGTTTTTCCCAGGCACAGCTGAGTGAGTTGGCAGTACCAGTGGTCCTGGGAAGCTTCAGGTCTATCGTGTGCCTAGAGTGCCCACGTTTGGTGGAAGCAGGTACATCATGCGCGTGAGCAGGCACTCCCACGCTTCTCAAAGCCTGCACTGCAGCAGCATCTGATCTTGGGTTATAAACTACAGCCAGGCTGATTCCCCAAAAGGTTACTTAGCCATTTATCATCTGTAAAATTCATTTCCTTGCTCAGAAACAGTCTTGATCAATTGAAATCAAAACCCTTTCTGCTGAATTAATGGAGCTCTATGTATTTTATTTCTTTTCTGCTAGCAAATTATCACTAGTGGAAAAACCAGGACACTATGCATTTCTTTGGTAATCCTGAAAGCTACCAACAAGTCCTGAACTAAGTTCTTACCTTCTTAAGAAGCTTAAGAATACTTCTTTTCATTGTATGAATTCAAAAAGAACAAACCCTGAGCTTTTTTAGCAGCTCCAGTTTAAATTGCAGGGCTTTGTCCTCTCATAAATGAGAATAAGAAACTCCACTTGAAAGAAATGCAGCACCTGAAGCTTAACTGATAACTGTGCTGTTACTATTTGAGATTCATTATTCAGAATATGAGAGTGCAGACCCACAATATCCCTTCATGATAGTACAGAGGACTACAGAAATGAGGGAGCTTCCAGGGAGTTCAGCTGTTCTCCAAAGATTTGTATTGCTCTGTAAAAGAGGATGTCTCCTACCTCCATTCTCTGCTGTTAAAAGGTCACCTCTAGCCTCCCCATTTATTGTTCCCTTTAAGGGATAATCTTTCAAAATTCAGAAAGACAGTTCAGAAGGCTGCCCTGTGTGAACCACCTGTGGTTTAGTGATCTGATTAATTAGTTCATGATTGAAGACAAAAGTGAGTTCCTCAAGTCATTTGAGTGTTTTTGAAAGTATTACCTCAGATACTAACTGTATGCCATCATTTCATGTGGTGCGTGGGAAGGTACTGAAACACAGTTTCTGCCACTTTGCTCCATTGTTTTTATAAAGTGTGAGTGGACAGAAGCTGTGCTAATGGAGATCTTGTCCAGTCTCTGCTGGCAGCCCTCAGGAGAAAACGGTGGCCCGTGTTTTTTCAGTCAGCTGATGACACTGACCTTACACTTAATTAATGTCTCAGCCATGAGTGGGTAATGAAAATGCTCCTAAAATATATTCATGATTGCATTTTAAAAATCCTTGTCTGCCAGAATTCTATATTTGTTTCAGAATCACTCAGTATTGTGATCTAAATGTTATAATTGCCCATTTGTTGTCCTGAACACAGCTAGCTCAGAACTTCATTAATCCATTTTAAAGCACTCTGATTTTGCTGATGTTGTTGGCTCAAGATCCAGCCTGAGGCTCTTAAAAAATGGCCCTTCCAACAGCAAGTGATTGATGACAGGATAGGAGGAAATGAATAAGAAGCCAAGAGAAGAGGTAGAAGGGCTGAGAACATGATGAAAAGTTAGAAAACCAGTGTCCCTGTGCCCAGGTCAGGCTGTGCCAACACTGACTTCAGCACATGGGTGAAGAACAGGGTCTCCTGTGCTGTCACACAGCAGTTTTGCACTATGGCTATGTGGGGCAAATTCTTCTCCATAGATAAAGGGTAATTTTAGTTATTATTTCTCATATATTATCCTTACATGAACTTGAGGCAGTTGGATCGTCTTTATATACAGCAAGAGAGATTCTCAGCAGCTGTACACTGGAAAAAACTACACTGATTTTCACAAACTGTGCCAGTTTACTCTAGCTGAAGATTTAGCCCAACTTTAGTAATTCAGGAATCACTAAGCAATTGAACAAGACCCAAATCTATAGTAATTTTCCACTGCCATTTTAAATATACAATACTGAACTTAATGGGAAATTTAATTATAAATGCTGAATTTATCCCCTGTATGTGACTTCAGTACATTCCTCTTGTTCACATACAGCAAACCATATTTTTTTTTTTTTTTTTTTTTTTTTTTTTGTTTCTGTCCCCTTTAATATCAGTGGTACTATTCACCAACTGATTGTGTAAGTAATCCAGTAACAAGTTGTAGTCTCTGAATTTGTGACTGACAGTCACATCAAAATAAGTGACTTGCTGTGAGAGCCAAGCTGATCTGGACATGCATCTCCCATAAGAGCTGTTGAAAATCTACTGAAAATGAAACAAAGAAACAAAAGCCTAAAATACATTACTATTCATAACACCTGCAATCATTTACTGTGATTGCAAAGAGGTGTATATATGCTGTGAATCTGGAAAACATAAGCAAAACATCTTCCTTTTCCACTCTGCAGTGCCTTAGTCTGGGCTTCTTATATTGGACCTTGTACATTTCCCATCACAGCTGACTGATTTGAATTAGGACAGAAAACCTGTTTTGAAGGTGTAAAATATTTTAAAATCTTTTAATATATAATTTTAAGTTTTTTTCTCAGAATGCTTTGCCATCATCACAGCTGGTACTGTCTGAGGGCAGATGTGAAGGAAATGTCATAGAGCCTTGTCAAAGCAGGCAACAAGGAGAGGGGCCAAGGACAGGCTTTCTTGAACTTCAGCAGGGTCTTCACTCAGAAAGTTTTCCACTAAAATTTGTGGAGAGGAGAAACAAGGGCCTGGCATCAGTCACATCACTACTGCATCCCAGTGAAAAATGGGAACTTCCTCTACTGACCATTGCCATTGAGATGGCTTAGACACTGAGGACAGCATGGCAATTTAATGTGTGAAATTGATTTTTGTTTCCCAAAGGAAAACCTGAGAGCTTCCTTGCAGAGACAATGCAGGAAGGATAACATTAAAGGAACTACAGTTAGAAAAAAGAAAAAATTCTCAGCCTGTTTCAGGCTTTAAATGCCTAAAATGTTAGTGCTGGGAAAAAAAAAAAAAAGAAGGAAAGGCTATGTTTTCTGACTTGTTCCCACTTTGCTGGTGGCCTTGATAGTTCATATCTATTCCTAGTTATCAGTTTGATCAGTTTAACCTGCAACAATTCCATAGGCTTCTGATTTTCCAAGGGAGAACAGTACCTGTATGGCCCCTTACCTTTGTCATAACCAGCACTGTTACACTGATAGAATTCAGGGGCATGGGAACGTGGCTCAGTGCCAGTGCATGACATGTTACAGATGACAGCTATTCAAATAATATTAATTATTTTGTGCTTGTACTAGAAGCCAGCAGAGGATCATGTTGACAGGCAACTTGCCAGCACCCCAAGCCCACTCATTTCACAGCTGTGGGACTCTCATGTTCCACTGTCAACCTGCACAGCCTGCTGCCAGAAGCCTTAAGGCAAAATTTAAGTTTTAAAACTGGAAAAGAGCAAAAATTGGGCATTTTTGTTTCTAGAAACAGAGTATTGCGTATGAATTAAATGTGTGGGATTTGGAAAGTGGATGAAGCTTTTCCTTTACTTAGAGTAATCACTTGAGAGTTCCTGGGAAATCCTCTCACCCAACTGTGGCTGTCAAAAATTTCTCCAAGGCATCAAGGCTTCCTCAGCAGTAAATGATGAGACAGGCATCTCAACATCATCCTTTGTTAATATTGGTATCAAAGCCCACCACTTGGAGGTATCTACCTTTCCCATTAACTGCAGGGAGGTGTGGACAGAGAGACAAAGCATGGGGCATAATTTAAGGGTGCAAATACTGAGATGAGGTGAATCCCCCCACTTTAGGTACATATGGAAAGAGTAAACAGAATGTATGAAGAGGCAGGGTCCCTAGAGCTAAGAATAGCATACAAGAGTCAGAGCTGTTACTTGTGTATTAAATAGCTATAGATAAACATGCACAAATATATTAATACAAAAGCATTTGGGAATTTCCAGTTAAATCAGTTATAGAGTGCAATAAGCCCCTTTCCTCTTCAATGCAAACTATTTTAGTAGGTTCAGTTACACTATACTAATTCGTGTTTGCACTGTTTATTTATTTATTAAGACTTGAATCCATAAGTTAATGTTTAAGTAATGAATTAATTATGGCATATTATGGGAGATACATTTTCCCATAGAAATCTGCTGGCACACACAGTATCATGACATTTAACATCACTAGAAGGCTATCTATCACATGCCATTTGTGTTTATCTCCCTGCTTCTCTGATATATATTGTATTTGCATGCACACCTGCACATAAATAGATATCCATATGCCTACCACATAATTCCATTAAGAATTGGGCAATGATTTGAAGTGGAAAGTACTTAAAATAAAGTCTGTTAATAATTTAATATGTTTTTAAAACATATAGTGATAGATCTGCATGAAGTGGGGCATTACCATAATACTCTGAGATTATTCAATGAGTTTAAGCAACTTCACTGTAAACCCATAGCATTTCATCATTTTGAGGCATGGGATTAGGTTTCATTTCAATATTAAACTCTGTTACATCACCCACAGCAAATACCACCAGTAAAAATAACTATTCCAAGCAGAAATTTATCACCAGCCTGGGACACTTGAAATATTGACACGAATATGTGAGATTTAAGGAAATACTTTGAATTTTAAAATAATATTGACATGGGAAATTAAAATGGAAGACTAGCTGTCCTTCTTAGCTGAGGATAAGGGGATCTTTGCAGCTCTCCCCCCAAGTTCTTTGCATGCAGGCCTCCTATTACAGGGCTGTGCCAAATGGTTATGGGCAGCACACTGCAGGAAGCATCTTCTTTTCTTGCCAGGATAATTTTGAGGGCAGTAAATGAAATACCTATGGCCAAATCATATTATTAGTTTGTATGCGTGCAAACTAAAAATAGATTGAAAGCAAGGAATACAAATCAATGTTTCTTAAGTCGCGTATGCAGTTGTCTTACATATATCTCTGAAGGGTATGTTGTTAATATGTGTAAGCCAATAGTTTTGGGTTCACAGTAATTGCATACTATTTATTTACAAATCTTCCCCAGCAGTATGTGCCTGTTACCTAAAGCGATGGAGCAGGTCCCGGTCATATGTCTGTCTCTAAACCTGGGCCAACAGTACATGACATAGCACCCACTGTGGCCTCTGCTCTGTCACTTTGCAATGCGATTCTATGTAGTTTTACTTGAATAACATAAAATAACATATATAATGTTATTTATGTTATTTTCCACGTGAAGAACTCCTGTAAACCTTGCCGTTTTGAAACTCAGTGAGGCAGGCGTCTTAGACAAGCTGAAAAACAAATGGTGGTACGATAAAGGTGAATGTGGACCCAAGGACTCTGGAAGTAAGGTCAGTCGCTACAGTTCGGGACCTAACTATCGTGTTCACAAAGCAGTAGAGGAAGTAATAAACAAAATGACATAGAAATAAAATAAGCAGCTGTAGACACAGAATGAATCAACTTTGGCCCATCTTGATGGCGGCCACACTTTAATTTAAGGAAGCACTATTGCATTTTAAAGTCTTCAGTGATATAAATCAACAAACATCATCCCACATATTCAGAGCATCTCTTGAAGAAATACAAAGCAGATTTTTGGGTTTGGAAGAGGCAGGTTAGATTAGCTGTTTCCTTCTTGCCTGGAGGGTATGGACTTTTCCCATTGACTGCTTAGGAAATGTCCCTTCACAAGTTCTTTAGGAGCTGGCCTGCTTTAGCAGTTTTCTGAGAAGAAGAAATGCTGGCAGAAAGGATTGCCTTTCATTGCTGGCCAGGAAGGTGGTGTCTTGCAGCCTTTGAGGATGTCCCCGGCTCCTTGAGGGCCAAGGAAAACTCAACTTTAAAGCTGAAAACTTGAACTTTGAAGTGAAAGGCTTCAGTAATTAATAGTTTCTGCAGTTTCCAGTGTTTATCCTAGTCCATACCCAAACAGGAATCCTGGCAGTTCCAGAGAACTGACAGCTCCTTCTCTTTGTGGAGACAGACCCAGAAACGGGTATTTTCTGATGGCTGGGAAACACCACAGTCAGTGCCAGCCCTGTATTTGAGGAGTCTGACATTTCTTCACAGTACCTGACTCCATGTCAGCCTCTGCAGCCACAGCTAAAAGGAAATAATGACAGGCACTGACTGCTTGATGCCTGCATGTTCCGAGACTTACCTTGACAAAATTAATGTGGGAAACAAGCTTTCAACACATTTTGCTTTTTCTGGCAAGTGCTTTGAAAAAAATGAGTGAAAATCATTTAAGTGGATGACAAAGTACCTGTAAATAACAGCTGAGAAAGCCTCAACCCATCACCTACATCAGGGCAGGTCTTTCTCATTCCTGCCTCCTCCTTGTTTGCAAGCACCATGGTTAGCAATTGCCACCAGAGGAACAGCCATCTCCAAGATACTTAGGCTCTTCCTAGCAAGCTAAAAAGGCACAAAGCAGAGCCCAGCTATAAACCCCAATCATCTCTGTACATCCATGGGAACCTTTACTGTGCTAATCTACTGATTGCACAATGAATAGTGCCTCTTTAAATTAAACATCCAAATTTTTTGCAGTCTTCATAAGTTAAAATGTCATAGAGATTACAATCAGAAGTTAAATACTCTCCTTACTTTAGTTAAAGATTATATAGTCTGCATAAGAATAAAGCTTTATAAGTATTTTAAGGCACACAATGTAGCATATGAAGTCAATCCTGAGAGAGTTCCTTGAGAACTATGCTGAAAAAGCACATGGATTTCAAGTAAAAAAAAATGTGGTTCATAACTAAGCAGTGAAGTATAGAGAAATGTAGAATAGTTATTTACTACAATACACCCAAGAAGGTGATTCTAAAATGATGAATATTTAATAATTTGCTAAAGAAAATCCTCATTTTTATCTAAATTATGAAAAATGTGTTAAATTGCATAAATTGATATTTAGAAGTATACTGCTACTGAGCTTAGTAGTCCATGGGCATGTTCCAGAACTGTATCTATAGTAAAATAAAACCAAAATACAATAATAGGTAAGAGGCAAATATATCACAATGTGTATGGTACAGTGTGCACTTTCAAAGGAAGTGTTTGTTCAAAGAAAGAACTTAAGCCTCACATGTTATTTTTGCCTGTCATTGAAGTATCAGAAGCTCAGTCTGGATCTTTTAAATTAACAGCAATGCCTATCACAAGTACAATTACTGTTTTTTTTAAAGATCAAGCAGAGTCTTGTCTGACATAAAACAGATTTCAGGATTCCAAGGCTTCTGAAGAGCTTTACATAAATGCAGTTTCGTATCAGTGCTGAAATGTCCCCTAAATAGACCTAGACATGTCATTGCTTAATTCTCCATGTAATGGAAGTAATGCTTTGCAGTAAGCAAGCAATGACATCCTGATATGTTGGCAATATACTAGAATATTTTTTTTATGCCAACCAGGAAAACTAGTTGCTTAAAATATATTTTATAGATCCAGATAGGTCAAATTTTGCTAAAGTATGTGAACAACTGTCATTAAATTTCAGCTAAACAGTGTTACTTGTCTATTTCTAACGTTTTAATGTGTGTTTTGTGCTTCTTGGGATCCATTTTCCAGGGTTAACTGTGTCACTTCTGTTTTCCCAGGACAAGACGAGTGCCTTGAGTCTCAGCAACGTTGCTGGAGTCTTCTACATTCTGGTTGGAGGCTTGGGCTTGGCAATGCTGGTGGCTTTGATAGAGTTCTGTTACAAGTCCAGGGCAGAGGCGAAACGAATGAAGGTGGCAAAGAGTGCACAGACTTTTAACCCAACTTCCTCGCAGAATACCCAGAATTTAGCAACATATAGAGAAGGTTACAACGTATATGGAACCGAAAGTATTAAAATTTAGGGGTAGGACTTAGGGCCTACTACAGCGAGTGGGTGATGCATCTTGTAACGCAGTGTTGTGACATGTCTGTCTAGTGGTGCTTGCTTCTGAACAGAGCTTCATATTTTGGAAAACTTCAGTGCAAAGTGGTTCAGTTCTTTTGGCTGCAGATGTACAGCATATTATTCTATGTTGCTAATAGACATCTGCATTGCAAGGAATTTTTAACATGAAAAATACATTTTGAACAACTCAAAGTTGTCAAATCAGTTGAGAGATGACAACTATTTTAAATAAGAAAGTATATATCCTGAGGGCCAGATTTTAAGTACTTGATTGGAAAGTGTATTTTCTGAAAGGTTTGCACTCTACTAGTGACAAATTGCTGCAAGCCTGTATTATTCAATATTGGCCCTATCTGTAACCAAGATTTAGGATAGGCAACATCACTGAACCATAGTTAACCTAATGGAAGAAAAGGCACTGTTACAAGAAGTCTAAATGTTGTTTTACCTTCTCTCCCTCCTCCCCTCCCTGTTCCTTCACCCTCCCTTTGATACATGTTTTGTGCTAATTGTGTGGCTATTTTTTTTTCTCCCCACAATATCCTGCTTCAGGTCAACTTTTGCCCACTGTAATATTCACAAAGAGTCACTAACCAGTGGATAGAACTTGATTATCATCCTCAGCTTTCAGTAACAAACCCCCCTACCTAGGTCAAGACTAGTGTATTTTAGACGTTCATGCAGTGATTTTGGAGGTTGAAGCACTGATGCTGCCGAGCTGCATCCTGCATAGCTCCCCTGAGTAGGTGTGCAGGGATGGTTTACTAATGTACTTGCTCTCATCCATACAGTGAGTATCTTGCCAACTAATCATTAGACAAATCAACTCCATGACCTTTGGAAATGGCATGCAGCAGCAAATTGAGCTTCTAAATATAACTTTTACGTAGCTCCCAAGCTATGCTGGCTGCTTTATAAGTGAATGTGCAGCTAGCACCCTACCCGGTCATGCTAGAGCTCCCTTGCCCTTACAAATAGCAAGCCACATGTCTCCTCTGTTAACAACTTTCTTCAGCTACATTTTCCTGAGCCATCCATATATAGTGGAAGTAGAAAACACAAATTTAGGGAAATGAGACAAATAATATAGTACTAATGTTGCCACCTAGAAGAAAAAAAAAACTTGTAGGAAACAATTGGAGATGCACTTATTATTTTTTATTTATTATTTATATAGCGCTGGAGTAGACGGCGCTGTACAGTAGGTGAAGTGTGCCAGACACATAACAGGTCCCTGTCCCGAGGAGCTTACAGCCTAAAGGCACAGCCCGTACAGTACCGAACCATACAGTACAGAGCAAACACAGAGTGAGCAGAGAATGCTGTTTGAGCATGATAGCTGGAGCGCTGCGAGGAATAGGTGGGTTCTCGGGGCGCGAGGGAGGGGGCTGGCTGGGAAACTGTCCCCTACACACTGTTCTGTGGGATTTTCTTTTCTTCCTTGTTCTAGAAAGAGTCATGACTGGGTATATTCTAATTGTCACAGAGCTACCAATTTCCCCACGTTAAAAAAAAAAACGAACTGTCAGCTATGCACTTTGTTCATAGAGAAAATGTGAGGCACCCTATGTGCCAAGGGGACTCCAAGAGTATAGACCAGTGTTCATTACTGTGAACTGGAAAACAGGACTTCCAGATGCCAGTATTAATCTCCCAAGTCCACTCCCTACTGTCAGTAATAAGGGTCTTAAAAAGAAGTAATCCTGTGCACATCATTGTGCAAAATGCAAGTGAAGGGTGCATTTTTCCTTTAAATTCTTTAGTGATGTGCTCACAACTGAGAGTGTCCCCAGGCTAGTATAAAAGTAAGAATCCCAGAAAACATATTCATTATCAAGTTTACAGAGTGCAGTGCATTCAAAATACAGTCTTAAAAAAAGCAAACAAAAAAAATTAAGCTTTCATTCAAAGACTGACCTGACCCAAACTGGTTGAGCATGCTAAACATGGCATGACTTGACAATCCCCACAGTTGCCAACCAGCTCTGTTATTCCATTGCAACAGACACTGATTATACTTGCAGGATTTTTTTTTTTTGTTTTAGTGTTTTCTTATAATAAAAAAATAGAGCTAACTGAGTTTTGTATTTAAAGGAAAGATCATAAATACCTTACTGTAAAATCTGGATTTCTGTGGGACTTGTAACACAGGGTTTAATTCCTATTGGAAAAATATACTTTAAACAATACAAAAAAAGATACGAAAATGTTGCATTTTATTTTACTGAAAATTCATTTTTAGGTCAGTCAAAACTTCTGATAATTAACAATTTAGGGTTCAGACATTTAAAATTCAAAAAAAATCACTAGGATTTTTAACAAATATTTACAGACTTCTGAAATTCTTTCTGCTTATTTGGCAGAAAAAATTATTTTGGCAATATTTACATGAAATTGAGAAATTTCAAGTGAACTTCTTATAAAAATGCTTATGCTCATATGTGGGAGACTGCCAAGGCCCAGTCATCCTCTCCTGGCCACACTGGCAGTGAGAGTTGCCTGTGTGCCACACTGCACAGGGGGACTATGCCATCTGTTCATACACGTGCTAGTCATAAACCCCTGTTTAGCTGGCAGCATTACAGAGCCCATGATGATGGCTGCACATATTTCTGCAGAAATATGTCTGTCTTACACATTTTGAAAACTTTGATATCTTTTTGGTTTTTTGGTTTTTTTATCCAAGGAGTAAAGAGATCGTATTGGAACTAAAACTCACTAATATGGAAAGTTGCCTGGTGGTTCTAACCTGCATGAGTAACCAACACATCTGACTTTTTAAGCTAACATAAAATAGTTTTAATGTTATATGTTTTAAACTAATATAAAATAGCTTAAATAACCCTCCTGACAATTAATATTCATTACCCTGATTTTTATTTTAGTTTCATACAGTCAAACATGAGTTACCTCAGGGAAGTTCACCCTGCCTGCAAGGCAGCTGAAAATGAAAATGAAGAACTAGTCTGTATGTGTGGACTGGTCTATATGATAATGGACTAGTCTATATGTGTGGGATAAAGACTTTCAGAAGCACTGGCAGGCAGTTGCATTTGCTGAAGAGAGGGAAGAAATTTGTTTTAAGGAGGGAACAATCCTTTGCTCCTCCTCCAGGCAGCAGTTTCCCATTAGTATTAACCCCTTAGTGTACAAGTAGAGCTGATACCGAGAGCAGTGAGGAGTTTAACATCCTTCTGTTCATCTGCTCTAAGGCAAAGCCCTGCTGAGTTCCTCACCCCAAACCCACAGGCTTTTGAAGGGGTTTTTCCAGTATCCAGCCAGCCTCCATCACCACCTTTTCATGGTCTTCTCAGTGGGCCATGAAGCTCAGGAACCAGCTTCCAGCTCTGCTGCCTTCTCTTGTTCGCCCATCCCATGCTGCTGTTTATAACTAATGAATGAAACTAATTACAAAACTACAAAAAGCAATGAAAAACATCGTTATTACAATTAACTACAAAAAAAGGTGAAGTGCTACAGGATGGCTCAGTAAGTGTGTAATGTACTTATTTTGACTTGTATAGTTCCAATTTCATAGTCAAGAAAGAAAAATATATAAAAAGTTCATCTTAGATATTTGTGCCAAAGCTCCCTCCATGTGACCCATGTACTAGAGGAGCCTGAACAACAAAAGAACACACACAGGCTTGGATATTTGTATTAAACAGACTGAGGATATAATTTTCTGAAATTCCCATTTCCCTTCTAGGAACAGGGCAGTCAGTGTTTTCATGTGATTAATTTCACAACTAATCTAATCAAAACTAATGACAAATTTGAAAATACATTATCACCATTAACCGCATACACTTATTGAAAGGAGACTTTCATGGTTTGGATAATATTCACAGGAAATACCGAGACTTTTCCCTCTTATCCCAGCCACTCCTGAAACTGTTTCTGCATCCAGGCCATAAATCTGAAGTTGCAGCAGCACAGTTAAGCAGAGTATTAGCCTGGCTTCTTACCTGTAACACAGTTTAAAACACAGAGCAAATGCCTACCTGGTTACTTGGCTTTGTGGCACTGTCCCAAGTACAAGTTTGACCTGATCCTCCTGGCTTTGTAAGTGTCTGAGTTGTCCTGTGGTGTGTTGCTGAGCTGTTGTTAGTCTTGCACTGAGGATAAGAAATGTTTCCTTGCAGCTTCTCTGTTCTTCTGTGGAAGGCTACTGAGAAAGTGTTGTTCTCTTTTTTTCATCTTTTTTATTTATCCCGGATCCCTTTTATTGTTTTTTGTCCTGAGTGTGTTGTCAATGGCCAGAAAGTTATTTAGACTGAGCTAGCACAGTTACATACAACTTGTATATCCCATACAAATCTGAGTGCTCTTACTCAGTGGGAAACTGAATGGCCATGAACAGATGATCAGTGTGCTGAAGAGACTCTGGTACACAATGATGACTTTCTGGGAAATTTAACCCATCTGGAGCAAGCTGTCCCTTTTCCACCCAAGTTTGCTTTTTAGTCTGGTTTGGACTCTCATCCCTTTTCCACACTAAAGCACCTTTAGGTTTTTTTCTTTCCATTGACCAGAACATGTTCTCTGCACTTCTGCAGTTACCGGTATCCATTTGCAGTGGGACTCAGGACATGCACCATGTGGATCTGTACCACACTGCATTGTGTCTGTGCTTTGCTAATGTAGAGATTTTTATTTGCTGCTGGGAAATAATTGAAGTTCTTGGTAATGTATAGGCCCAGTTCCCCACTTCCTCACCACCTCTGCTACATTTTTGTATCTGGGTGTTGTTTTAGATCAAGATATGTTTGGTGACAGTCCCTGCCACAAAGTACAGTGGTGGCAGGGAAAGGTTTCAAAGGATGCCCTTTACCAAAGCCAAGGTTTTCCAGTGTAAGGGCAATGCCATAATGCGTTCTGTAAGCTGAGGCCTTTTCCTGAATTTGGGTGCTTTTGAGGGCTGAAGTGTTTAGGGTAATTGGTTTGGAAAGCTGCTTTTAAATCCAAGATCTGACTGTGCCACAAACAGCCGCTGTATTTTTGACAACTTTTTGAAGGAGCTACTGATGACAATGCAATATTAGACTGGTGCATTTCCACAGAAGTGCATCACAAGCAGTGGAAATGTTTGGGAGTTTTAAGGGCTCTTCCTCATCCCTATATACTCATATATAAAATAAATTCCACATATCAAACAGCAGCTCAGGATTTCACTGCTACCTCAGAAGGAGAAGAAACTGGGCTCAGAGGGATAAAGTTCAAAATGTACAGATTAGTAACAAAGCAGACAAAATGACTTTATGATGTTTGTCATCCTTTTGCTCCCATGTGAAGACTCCTATCTCCCTTTCTTCCTAATTAGTATTTCAGACTGCATCCCTACATACCATTTACATAGCTTCTGACTAGAAATCAGATTTCCCCACTAATTAGTATCTTAACATAGTTATCTCTGAAATCTCTTCTAATGTACTATAGTTTGGATGCCTTGCTGCATTTTTTTACCTTAGACACCCTAATTTTAGTAATCTGGAAATCATTTACTTTAAACTAGTCATCTTGGCTTTTTTTTTTTATAATCACTTGAGAGACCTATTAGATTTTTAGATTTAGCTACTGATTTTTTGATGACTAAAGTTAGATAGAATAACTATAAGTCTTTTAACAAATCCAGATTTTTTTGCTTGAGTAATTTAGTCCCTAAACAAGATATTTTGTTCTGATTTAGCTGAAACTAAAGATTTTCAAGGAACAAAAATTTAAACCTTCTTATGGGAAATTTATACATAATGTAGAAAACTGTATAAAACTGCATTTTCTCTCAATAAATTGCATCTTCTTTGAAAGTTATCACCTTCTCTAATTGTAGGAAAAAAAAAAAAATATATATATATATATATATATAT
Source organism: Vidua macroura (assembly GCF_024509145.1). Classification (NCBI taxonomy): domain Eukaryota; kingdom Metazoa; phylum Chordata; class Aves; order Passeriformes; family Viduidae; genus Vidua; species Vidua macroura. The sequence goes on from NC_071572.1 coordinate 87,647,089, forward strand.
GAAAGAGATTTGATGACAGTTTTCAGATTTCCTGGTACTAAATACATCCATTGTGAAAATAAGTAATAATTTCATCAGATTTGAATGAAGGAACTGCCAGATAGATGGTACAGTTATTGCAATTTATAAACATTTTTCAGTAGTTATATTTAATCCTGGCATTCCTAGTTGAAGGTCAAAGCCTATAAACACCTGAGCATGACTTTATTCACAGATGCTAATGCTTTCAGGTTCCAAAAGGTCTTCTCACTGTTTATAAATTTAGTTTGAAGCAATTTAGATGAAGGTATTACCTCTTCAGTTAATTTCATTATCAAATTCAAATTTTATATTTAAATCAGTAACAGTTTATTGTAGTGAAATTTACCCTCAGAATTGCTAGTCTTTTTTTCCCCTGTAGACTTAAGTGCTATGTATTATATTTATGATGATTACTATTTCTATATTTAATGTTAACATGAAAAAATGCAGATGTCTAAAATTTAATATTTTGGTGTTTGCTGTGTCCTGGTCGGTTGAAGGACAGAAACATTATAACACTTTCCTCTCCTCTGCTTTTTCTTCAAACCTAGCTTACCTTTTCTGAAGCCATAAGAAACAAAGCCAGATTATCCATCACAGGGAGCGTGGGAGAAAACGGACGCGTATTGACTCCCGACTGCCCGAAGGCCGTGCACACTGGAGCTGCAATTAGACAAAGTTCAGGATTGGCTGTAATTGCATCGGACCTACCATAAAAACCAAAAAAATAATTGAGTGCCTTAATCAAACTGTGTTGGTGACTGATGGGAACACAGCACAGACTGTAACGACATGGGAGTGTCATTGATGAACTAATAATTTGGCTGAGAAAGGGAAGTACGTCCAAATGCGCCAGACATCATCAGCAACAATGTGTGCATGAGCTCAGCTCGGAAACCCAAACTCAGATTTTATATCAGGAAAATTCATAATTTAGTTTTGTTGGGGGGAGGGGGCTGGGAAGGGTGTATTAACAGCAACAAATTTCACTTGAGTGGACTTAAAACTAATAAGACTTGCCAATTTAGCGCATTAAACTGTGAAGAACATGCTCAGAAAGGACACCATTTTGGTCTTTGTTTTGACAATGAGAGAAAAATAGCTATAGAAGTCAATGAACATGCTAACCTGTGTCTCCAGAACATCAATATATACAATGGAAGAATACTCAGCTGTTCAGCTGTAGAAATGAATCACTAAACTGTGATTAAAAAAATAATAAATATGTAAATCCTGTGAAAAAAAATAAAGAAATTATTTACATTTTCTTTGGAAAAAGAGAAATATTGAAACATGCTTGCTTTTTAACTGATGTAAATTCAGTAGAGGACAACACAATTCTTTTTTCTAACCATCTTAGGGGAAAATCATTGCAATAATTGATATAAAATGCCATCACTGTAATAAAATTCAGAGAATTTTTTTTTATAAAAGTTGTTGGTCATCCTCTTGTTTGCTGTTACCTTCATTCTGTTCCATCATTCCGTGTTCCACAGATTTGCATCTGTCTAATACAAGAAACAAAATGATAAAATGTTTAGAGTACTTCATCAGTCTGCAGTGTAGAATCAAAAGAGACTACGGGTCACTCATGTTACAGATATTATTTATAATCTTGTTCTGTGTAAGAAACTGTGGTTTTTGTACCCACCAAAAAGAATAAAACAACAATTGTTCTTATAATATTGACAGAGCTTGAGTTGTTTTCTGGTCATTAGGGATGCCTCCTGGAAAATAGAAAAGGGCTGTTCATTTCTTACAACAGGACTCAGAATATTGTCAGAGTCAGTCTGACTGAGTTCCCGCACATTTCTAAAGTTCTTTTAAGGCACTTAAATAGGGAGGAAGGACTCTGAGCAGCTAAAGAATTGTCATGATTATTCATTAGGTATTTTAGTACTAGCCACTAAAAACCTTTTTGAAGTGTTAGGCAACCATTTAGTGATAGTGTTTGTCATCTGGGTAGGTCAAGGAAAGCAATACCAGGGAGCAAGGAAGTACAAATGACAGTTCTTGAGACTGATGTGATAGATGATAGATGCAGCCTGCTTGGTGTCCAGGAGCCTCGGTTTTCAACCCCCAGCCTATCAGTGGCATGCCTAGGAAAGACTAAAAGCCACCATTTGAATAAAAGGCAGATGTGAACAAGAGCAGGCATGTCTGTAGGGGCAAAGTTACAGCAAGTCTGTTCTATGATGGTCATTCTCCTTGGCCTGGCAGTGGCGTCCAAATCCAGAGTATTGCCACCAGAGTAACAGCCACGTGCCAGAGCCCAGACTGCAAGTGAATTCAGAGTTGGAGTAATCATACTCCTGAGTTTCCCAGGCCCATGAGCCTGGTGCTGGTGCTTCTCTCAGCTTCCAGGGCTCTCATGGCCGAAGAGTGGAGCCCAAAGCTGCCCAGCAAGGACCAACCCCCAGCTATTGCCAAAAACAGCAACCAGACACTGCTGAGCTGATGCTCCTGCTGTCTGACACAGACAGCCACAGAGTTGCAAAGCAGGGCTTAGTTTCACTCCAGATATCAACAATATAAATATGACTTTCTTGCCTCAAATACTCTATAGAAACCCTTTATAGCTACTGTCTTAAAGTAGACCTTAAAATATCAGACAGATGAACCACAGCAGCAAGAGCCTAAATCCTTCCACTAACCTTAATATAGGCTGATGGAGACCAATTCTTATACAGAGCTTAGCAGTGCAGGCAAACATGAAAATAAGGTGATGCTTACCCCTCAGGCATAATAACTACAGTGTGTGCAGGGTTCTTAGAGAAAAAGACTGATAACACTACAATGAATCACTGTGACTAATGTTACTTTGTATCCATGTTTTACTGGCATGTTTAGCACACTCATGAGTTACTGTAAATTGTTCTGTGTTTCTTTGGCTAGGTTAGGTGAGTTATCTTGTTTTTCTCTTTTTTGAGTAAACCTGGAAGCTCCCTTCTTTTTACAGTTATATTTAAAAAACAGCTTCTGAGTGGGTTGGTTCTGAGTTTGTCTTAAAAAAAAAAAAGTATTTGCCTCCATTTTTCACAAAGTAACATATTAAACATATTAGAGGCTAAACGGATTGAGAGACTGAGTATGAAGAATGCTGTCTGTTTTGTTTTACTGTGTCTGTCTGTTTTTCCAGGAGCTTGTCTTCATCCCTTCCTTGTCCATGACTGTGAGCAGTGCCAGGGCTGTCTTGGGATATTTACTGCCTTCCAGTGTTACTCTTATACACTCCCCTGTCTCTTTAACACATTATATTTATTTTTCACTTTCAGCAAACAGTCCATCTCTGCTGTTAGGAATGCTGCTCCATGGAGCTCACTGTTAATTCTCTAAGTCAGATTTCCACTTGGCAATGAGGCACCCAAGTCCTTTGAGAAGCCCAGTGTCAGTAACCGTGCACCAAGAAGGATTCAGAATTGAGCAGCATGAGCGGTGCAGCCACTGGGCTGCATGGCCATGGAGTGGCGTGGCCCACCAAGGCCATGCAGCCACAGCCACAGTGGGGGATCACCACACATCCTCTTACCATTTCCAAGCCTTGTCCTTGCCAAGGGAATATCTGGTCAGCTGAGGTAAAGAGGATACTCTCATTTTCCTGATCCCTGTCATATGCAGATAAAATATTTTAAGGAAAAAAAAAAAAAAAAAAGGAAAAAATCTAGATAGGAAATGCTACAGCAGGGAGAGTTGCCCTACAGCTCAAGTGGTTGAGAAAGCAATCTCAGGGTGTTTGTCTGCTGTCTCCACAGTGACTTAATCTTTTGTCTTACTCCAAGAGGGTAGCTGCTGTATATGCTGTGACCATAGAGAGCAGCCCTGAGGAGAAGGACAGGGGGGTGCTGTTGGATGACCAGCTTAATATGTCTCAGCAATGTGCTCTCACAGCCCAGAGAGCTAATGGTGTCCTGGGCTGCATCCACTGGTGGGCAGCAGGGCCAGGGAGAGGATTCTGCCCCTCTGCTCTGCTCAGACCCCACCTGCAGGGCTGCATCAGCTCTGGGGTCCCAGCACAGGGAAGATGTGGACCTGCTGGAGTGATTCTGGAGGAGAGCTTCTAAGTGTATCACAGGTCTGGAACACCTCTCCTGTGAAGACAGACTGAGAGAGTTTGGGTTCAGTCTGGAGAAGATAAGGGATCCCTGTGCAGATGTCTCAGATGGCCCAAGGCATCTCAAATACTACCTGTAGAAGAGTAAATGAATTGTGTCCCAGTCTCTACAGATGAGTTCATTTCAAGCCTCCATTGACTAGATCTCCATGGAGTATGAAAAGAATTCAGACACATAATTTTCCTACAGATTTCTAAATTTAGCTGTCTTAATGATGAACTGAATAATATCAGCATTTATCTGCTTCTAAAATAATTTCAGTTTCAATGTAATCAAGAGCAATTATTAACATTAACACTCACAACAATATTAGACTCATCTGCAAAATAAGTTTTCTGAGCTGATGTGAATCATAATGTAGGACCAGCCTGCTTTAACATTCACTGTTCTATTAGTAGCTTCTTGTCCTACACATTAAACCCTCTCACACTGGTTGTGTATTCTATTAAACACCTATTAAATTTAAAATCAGTACAGACTTGCTGGGTTGTCTGATAGCCTCACATGCAGAATTTGTTTTATGCAACCACTTCTTATTGCTGAATTTCACCTAGGGACTATTCTGGGAACTAAATATACATGTTCTGAATTGAATTTGTCTCAGTGCAATTGAGAACAGAGCCTGGGGAAAGGAGTATAGCTTTATACAACTGGTTGTAATCATTGCATGTGGTAAAGGAGGGCAGTGACACTTTTGACCTCTGTTGCTTAATAATTCTGTAATAACAACCCTGACAGGATGTCAGAATGAAGAACAAGTATTCTTTAATATTCAGTGTAAGTATACTTTCATCCATGATTAGAAAATTACAGCAAAAGGGACCTCCTAAAGCTCTCCACCTGCAGAATTTACCTACCACACTAATGCTGAAAACAAGAAAAGAAAGGCAGCCTGCAAAAAGCTGCAGAGATTTGTTGTAGACATGGATTAATTAACATTGTTACCACAAAATGTGTAATTGGTATGCAACAACAAGTTTAGCTTCAACTAAAATGTCTAAGGGTAAGAAGTCACCAGTGGAATTATAAATAGAAATTTAGAGCCACTTCCTTTTCTAAGTGAGAGGAGTGCCACAGATTCCAAATAACTTACTGATTTCATAAAGGTTGCATTAAATGTAAGGTCAGGCAAGCTGAAACCAGTAAATAGGAAACATGAAATAATTTAGACTAGAAGGGATTTCTGGAGGTCAGCTCCTTCAAACATCCATTTAAAGTAGATTCAGCTTTGAAGTTAGATCCAATTTCAAAGAGGTTTCTCAATGTTATTCTATCATAATTTTAGCATCTCCAGTGTTGAAAATGCATAACCTCTCTGGGCAACCTCTTCAAAAGTTCGTACCACTCTCAATATTTTCCTAAGGGCAACATTTTCTTAAATTTTTTGTTGTTACTCTGCATTGAGAGTAGATTCAAAAGCTGCCACACATATCCCAAGCTTCTTACCTAAATGAAGATGTGCATTATCATTTGTGTTGCTGAGCTCAGAATCAGGACCTATTAGGGGACTAAGGCATGTTATCATCACATTTCAGAGGAGTGTGCCCTGCTGTCAGTCTTTCCTTATGGCTAAAGCAAAGATTCACACCCCTAGCTGACCAATCCCTCATCTTCCATTAGTACCAAATACTATAAAGTTCTAAAGGCCAGACCCTAATTGTCTTTTTAGATTGTTGTATCTCTAAGAGCTTCAAAGAGCTTCAACAAGGTTAAACTGTTGAAGTGGACTTTCAAGTGCTGTAAGATAAATGACACTTTTTCCTAAGTCCTGGAAAAACAATTACATTACTTTTCAAGGTTTTGTGTATTTTAGCTGTTCTGGCCATTTGCCCAATACTAATTGTTCAAATCCATGCATAATGGTGTAAAAATGTAACCACTAGTGTGAATGGAAAGATCTGATCTGGTGGGACTTTTAAACGTATTTTGGTGCAACTGTGTAGAAGATGTGGAGAATTTGGAAGTCATAAGACTGCAGCAGTTTAAATTCAGTAATTCTATTAAAAAAGTCTTTCTAAACTCTACAGTAGTCATGAAATCCATAAATACATAAAAGAGGTGGTGTCTTCCCTTCTTCCCTTTTATATTCCAGCTACCTGCAATACTGTCAATTGCTGGAAGTTCCCTGACATTTCTAAAACAACTTTAGGAAAAAAATGCTTTTTTGTCTGAAGGACAGAATCAATATTCTACAAAAAAATTCATCTGTTAAAAGTTCCATCACAAGGATTAATAAATAATTACTGGAAAGCCTATAGAAAATGCAATGGCATTCTGAGAACATCTGATATTCGGGATGACACTTACTGACTTTAAACATCTCCAGTTTAACTGTCTAGAAACTTGTAGGATGTAGTATAAATAATTGATTTTAGACTATGCTTTGTGGGTGGGATAGTTATGCCCTAACAATCTTTTCTGAGTTTCGTTGGTGAAGACAACCAAGAATGACTCATTCAATAGATGACATTTACAGTGCAGGTGCCCACACTTGGGCAGATGACTCCTCCTCATGGGGACCCAAGTCCAGCCAGCACCTGTGAAATGGAGTGAGTCTGGCACATTTGCAGCATCAGTGTGACGAGCTCTGATCACAGTGCCAGTGACACAGGGACACAAGGATGGAGTTGCTGCCATTGCTTCCAAACGGAATGTTTACTACCTGCAACTACACAATACCTGATGCCAGAGGTTGCTTGCTAGCCATTCTGTGTGTAAACACACAATTTTGGACTCCCTGCTACTCTCACAGCTGCTATTGAGATACCACTAACCTCTAGCAATGACTGCTGTCCCCCAGCTCCAAAAGATTATGTTGCTTGGTACCCGTTGTGTTCAATTGCCATTTAATTAATATAAGCCAATGGTAAGTTGGTGGGAACCCTGGTTACAGCAGCAGCTAGATGTCCCAAAATCTGAATTCTCAAAGGAGAGGTGAGAGGAGGTGAGGAGATAATTCCCTAGTGGCAAGTGCGTCTTCAGCAAACCTCAGGCATGACATTTTGGATCAAGAGGGCTGAAGGCAGGTCAGTGCAGCCTGAGGCACTCTCTCTGTGCATTTCACTAGGTACATTTTCATTACAGCTGGAACTTGAGCCTGTATTTCCTACAGCTCAAGTGAGTTAACTGTAGGTAATACAGAAATTTCCATTTTCAATTTCAATTTTAATTCATTTCATTAATTTCACTCTATTAATGCTTATTTCTTCACACCAAGTGGAATGTCTACAGAAGAAACCCAAGCCAGGGGCAGACTGGTTTTCATCTTCACCACAGGAACTATTCCATGAATCAGATCTAGGATGATAACAAAGAAATTAAACATACATTAAAAGGGCATCATTTATATAAAGACTAGATGTAAGACTTCATTTCTTCATTTACGGAGTATTTTAAACTAATTCTAACACAAAGCAAAAAAAAATGAAGTTACTGTATGAACCACTGAATTGCATCATTCCCACGGAAAATGTAAAGAGGTGATTTCTTTTAAAACAAGCAATTATCACTCTGAATAATGTTGGGAAGAAATGTCTGCTCTTTCCCCAGAGACATTTCTGAGTACAAGGAGGAAGGAGACTGTCAAACAGGTTGAGTTACACTGATAACCATGTCAGGTTCAGTTAGGTTTGATATTTTCCAAGTGTGTGATCAGTCGCTGAAGGCTTTGAAGTGGCAAGCGTGATGCAATTGAGTCTGAAATTCCTGCAAAGTTCCTGAACAGAAGGGGAGGTTTCTTTTAAGCATGCGGGCACAACTTCTAACCTGTCTCCTCTTTCTCCCCATCAAACAGAATCTGTTTCAGGAGAGAGAGTGCAGTTAAGGTCACTGCTTTCAGACAGGTTTCTCAGGAAGGCAGGAAGGTGATGTGGAAATGCTGCTGCATTCTTTTTCTCCCATTTTATTTGGTCACAGGGGCATGCAAAGCCTGAGAGAAGGCTGGAAGACATCGGAGCCATTAGCAAGCACAACTGATAGGATTTGGTCCATCATGCTGACATACTTTCCATGCATTCAGAGCTGTCCACCTGATTATCACATCCTCTGTTAGGAATTAAAAACCAGGAGTCACTATGACATTAAATTAACCGAGAAAAAATAACTGACAAGCATGAATCCATTCTTCCTACTTTTGGCAAATTCTGTAGGATGTTTCTACAGATAAATCATAGAAGTCCTGACCCAAATAGGAAATTGACGGATGCTTTCACTCAGTATTGTCATAACCATGCTGTTTTCTGAAGCATGGAAAGGGGACTGTGTGTGGTCACAGAGCACTAGCAATTTGTGGTCAACCTGAAAAAAACTCTCGGGAGATTTTATTCTCACAAGGCAACACAGGCTTTTGATTTTCCATCAGCATGAAGTTCACCCAAACCAGTCATACTGTCTCATCTTGTTATGAGTCTCAGTAATAGTTGCAATCCACAGTCTAAGGGACAGGTATAAGGGACATGGCACTTTGTGGGATGCTCATCTGGCCACTTGTGGATCAGCAAACAAGAGGAGCAGAAAGGCCTCCTCTGAGGTGGTTTGCTTCTGGTCCTGCTTCTGGTCCCATGCTTTCTTCTTTTCCCTCTCTGCTGGGCCACTTTGGCCCTTTTTCCTGTTTGTGAGATTCTAGGCTAGAATTCTGCCCTGTCAAGCATCAGTGGGCTATAGCTGGTGAGCAGGAAAGGAATTGATGGAAATTTGAATGAGTGAGTTGTGAACCTGCTCTACTGGTTGCTGTTTGGCTGCCTTTCCTCTTTACATACTCTCCCACACTCTCTTAGATGTCTTTCCTTATTTCAAGCCCCACTACAGCTCTGGTCTCCAGCATGTTCCTGCCATGCTCCAGCTCCTTCTGCCAAAGCCTGGCTGACCACTTGGTCATAAATTTCTTTCGCTCATTGCAGATAGAATTCCTAATTTATATTTTTTTTATCTACAGGAGTAGGAGGGTGTTGGTGCATTTTCTTCCTGACTTTTTGCAGTAAAGCTACAGAGCCACTCAGTCCTCATTCTGCATTTCTGATGTGGATTACTCCTACTTAAGTGTACAGTTTTACATTTGTCCATCTTAAATTGCATTCCATTTTTCTAAACTATTTATTCAAAATCTTAGGTTCATATAAAACTTTTCAACATTTCATATGAAATAGAAAATAACAAGGGAGAACAAAATGGAAAAATAAGTTTTAATAGTGAGAAACATGATTTTATTATCACAAATTACCAGTGCTAATAATATTTAATAAAATAATTCTTCATTCTAAAGTTTTCTTATTGAAACAGAGATTTTCTGCAAAACATTGCAGAGAAACTGCATTTAAAGTCATCACTTCAGAGTTACTTTCAAAATGATTGTCATGAAATGGTTTTGAGGCATTAGCAACAGATGATATTAAGTTGTTATAACAACAGAAGTGATGTGGTGACTTTGTGGAACTGAGTGACATTATAGTGACAGTTTGGGAACAGTTCCTTTGTTTATGAGTTTGGCTTTGAAGAAGAAAGAGAGATGAAGCTTTGCAAACTTAAAGCTTCTCTGTGTATAAAATGCCAAATATCCTAATTTCCCTCTGACCAAATTTACAGCTGAAAGAAGAGAAATATTTCAACAGTACTTCTTCAGGCCCATTTACTTTAATATCCCTTAGGAAAGTAAGATTTATACCTATACAGTAAGCTTGTACAAAGGGATAAACACTACATTTTTAGTAAATTTGATATATCTGAAGGGTTTCCCAGTAGTTACAAAACAGAAGTAATTTCTAGGCAGAACAATATTTCTTTCTTTCATGGTATGAAGTCATCAATCAGAAAATTTTATCTTCTGTTTTTTAATTAGCTCTCTGATAAATAGAAAAAAAAAATCCCATTTATTCAGTAAAATGATGTTAAGACAAAGAAATGTCCCTTTCTAGAACATCCTTTCTTATGTTCTTTGTTAGAAGAAAGAAGAGGAAAGAAAAAGATTTGTACATTTTCCAACTGTGGATTGAAATTTTTATAGGGAATCAGCACATGCCACTGAGCACCATTTCATTCAATGGGAAGCCCAGTGTCAGCCCTCAAAAAAAAAAAAAAAAAAAAAAGAAAAGAAAATATGCCAAACCCCACAGTTCCAGCTACCATTAATGTCAAACAGCAAATGTGCAATTGAAACAAAAACAAAGGAAGAATTCTAGCAGTATTCTCAAAACTGGACAGTACTTGGAGAAAGTCCTTGGAATGAGTCACAGAAAGGCTAAATCTTTTGTACTGAGTTGGTCCTCGTGGTCAAGCAGAAATCCAAATATCTTGTTAGAACAAATCCAGTGGGAGATTGTTCCAAGAGAGAGCATCTCCGGAAACACCAAGTCAAGAGTGTGTACAAAGGCTTGAAGGGGAAATACAGGCAAAGAAAGGACATGACATGGACATCTCCATGGACATGGAGAGAAGTAACAACAGCAGAAATCCAAGTTAGACAATTGTAAACAAAATTTTTACAGAAAGGTTGGTCAAACATGGAGACAGGCTGCTCAGAGGGACTGTGGAGACTCCATTCTCAGGGGTAATTAAAAGTTGCTGGATGTGGTTCTGAGCAACCTGATCTAACACTGAGATGGGATGTCCGTGCTCTCAGTGGGGGTTGGTACAGAAACTTGCAATGGCCTTGAGCTTCTTGCAAGTTAAATGATATTCTCTAAGCATTTTTCAGTGGAGGACTGTTTCCTTCCTGTCACTGGCTCTTCAACATGAAGCAGCATTGTTCCTTGAATGGACAATTTAGAGAGAGACAAAAACAGTTGTTTTGTGGCCAAGCAGATCCTACGTAATGAAGTAAAGTGAAAAAGGCAGCAGAACTGGCTGACATGAGATTTTGGAGCTGTTCTTAAAAGTACATTCCATAAGTGGGATTTTCTGACTTTTAAACCCTTTGCAGCCAATGTGGCAGCAATGAGTCACAAAGATGAGGGAAGCAACAAGTTTCCTGGGACAGAAGGAACAGGTTGCTGAGCAGGAGGTTTATGCTTAGCATGTGATACAGCAGTGTGTGCTGGGAGATGATGTGGAGGGTGCAGTTTAAGGTGCTGATCATACACAAAATTTAGGAGTCAACAGCACACCCACAGATCCTGATTTGTCCATCACAGTGGGGAGCTGGTATTCTTCACCAAGGATTATTCATGTCTAGTAAATGATTAGTTTTAAAAGGATGAGAGCATATATTAAACAGTTGCTCCTTATAATGCCTGGCTTCCCCACAGCCCCTTTGCTCTCTCAGCTCCTTTCATGACCTTCCATGGCCTATATTTCCCAAATCTCTTTCACTAAGAGAACCCCCATATTGCAAGATCCATGTGTAGTTGCCTGGATTTCTACTGTCAGTTCCCTATATACAGGAAAGAGAGATAGTTTCATTTCTAAAAGACATTTAAGGAAAAGCATAGAGACAAAGGAATGGGGAGAGCAGCTATAGCAAAGTCCTGGCAGAGAAAAGGAGATGTGTGATAGATGCAGTGCTAGAGTGGTTATCATTACTGAAGGGAGCAAACATTTGTAGCAGAGTAAATGCAAACTGTTGCAAATTAATCATAGAATCATTTAGGCTGGAAAAGGCCTTCAAGATCGGTGACTCTAACTGTAAACCTAACACTTCCAAGTCCACCACTAAACTATAAAGCCCAAGCAGTTGCTGTTTCCTGGTGTTTATTTTGGAAAAAGACATCATAATGGCCGGACTGCAAGGACATAAGGAGCATCTACCAGCATACAATATAATTCATACCATATAAGGATAATGGGGAAGAAACACTGGGGTGTAGGCTGGTCACTTGGTTTCACAAGCTAATTTTTTGTGTGGTACAAGCTGACTCCATCTCATGATACCCACCTACCACCTGGGGTGTTTATCTTCTTGAGGTACTTAGACCTTCATCATTTATTAGCAAGGACAATTTGGGCAATCCCAAATTGCTCTTTTCAGAGATTCACAGGGCTACAGTGGAGAAGGGAAAATTACAAGCATCTCACTGAAGGGCACATTTGTGACAGCCCACAGCACCTCCTGTGCTGGTGCTGGGCTTTCAAATGCCACTCAGAACTGACTTAAACCCTAACTTTTTTCAAGGTTAAACACAGCTACTTTCTGTATCCAGGAATTTGATTGTGTTGTTTTGCCTTTATGTGCTAGAATATCCTACCCTCTGAAATCTCCCATGTAGATACTTCTAGACCTTAATCAAGTTATGTTGTCATGACATGTTCTCTCAGATAAATTAAATTGATCTATTATTTAAATAGCTGATTGTGCAGCAGTTTTTTTCAACATGGAGCAGCTCTTGATACATGCACCCTTGGGCTGTGTCAGCACAATGCTTTAATCAGCCATATTTCATACTCCTAAAAGCTTTGTCACTTTGGCAGGAGGAAGGGAAACTTTTCTGCAGCCGTGAGAGATCCATTCAGACATGTGCAGTTGAAGACAGAAAGCTCTGCCTTGCCTGGTTATAGCTGTAGGTCTGCCTGACCTCTCTTCAGGGACGTGGAAGGTTTGCTGTCCCAGCAATGACCCAAAAGGAGAGATGCTCCTACCATTTCTCCCTCCAAAAGCAGTCAATGAGGGCACCACCCAAACCCCACCACAGCCACCAGCCTTGGATGGACACTCAGGGAAAAGAAGAATGAAGCCAAGCTCCCACCCAGGACCCCTAGGACAGGTTTACCCCTCCAGAGCTGATCCTGCAGCAACTGGCCACATCCCAAGGCAGTCACAGACTGTCAGAGGGAGGACAAGGTGGGATGAGAGCCCAACCACACTCAGCAGTGAGCTATTATCACATGCTGCAGTGAACATGTGGTGGCTTTTCCCCTGCCTACTCCTTGCGGGCCAACAACCTTGTTCTGTTAATCTCAGTGGGAAATGTGATGAGTAGGTGAATATGTCCCCTGAATTGGTAATTCAGGCAGAAAAGATTAATTTATGTATATTTGATAATTGGTGATGCATTTCTTAATTTGATTTTTTTGGATGATTTCCTATATGCCCACACATATACAAAATAAGTACAAAATAAGTGCTGCATTTCGTATATATTAGTAGCATGGTTGGTGGGTTGGAGGTTTTTTTTTTGCCAAATACATAAGAACTGCTAAAACTTACCAAACAGACTCTGTTTGAAACTGAAATTTCTTGTATAGCCCTGGGAAAAATATTCCACAGGCACTAACAGTGCTGGCTGCCCCCAGACCACACCAGTAAATCTTGACATCAGCCTTTATTTAAAGAGAAAACCACACCTCAGTAATCCTTCACTGTGTTTTGCTTCTGGAGATGAACTGCCTGGTATTATGGTGGCAAAGCTGTCTGTCCATTTGTAACCCTCTTGGCTCAGCTTGGTGATGTTGTCAAACTTGGGTGCTGATGTATGGGAAACCATTGTAGAGGAATACCTGAGAATTGATTTGGGACATTCTCTCTGCTGCTGACATAAATATGCTCAGCTCTTGCAAACCCATTTTTCCCTGACGATTCTCATCACCTATGAAACAGCATCTCTCAGGGCTGCAGAGGTTGATAGTAAGAACACTAGAGGTCAAATTTCAATAAGGAACAAGCCAAAAATGTTAAATTTAAAAACTTTGTAGGTGTTTGGTTTTTATTCTCACAAATACCTTGCTAGAATTCCCTTTAGCACTTGTTTAAAACAAGTTTCTATCTTTGCTCAGTCCCTTTTATTTCCCTTCCTTCTCCAGCATAAAAAAAAAAAAAATCTGTATATTGGGCAAAACTTTTCCAGGTAGGCATTGTACCCAAGGTTTGGGAAATCTAAACAGGACAGTTCAGTTTTACTACCCGCCTCACTACACTGGTTTCAAAACTAATTTAAAATTTCAGTTTGAACTCCAGGTTGAATATGACAAAGGAGCAGAGATAAGTCTACAAAAAATATCTCTAATAAAAATGCAGGATTAATAAGATCAGTGTGGAATTTACATTGGAAAAACAATGACACTGTCAGAAAAGCAGCTTGATGGAAAGATGATATTGGTTCACCTGAAAATATAGTCTCAAAGCTCCCTGTTTGTTTACTTTCTGGTATTTAATTTTAGCTGTCAAATTAAAATTAAGTCTAAACAATGCCATTGTGCCACATAAACTGTATCTGTCACAACTCTGGACCTGCTCACTCTTCTCAGACACTCATCCCAGGACACTTCCATAGCCCAGGCCTTTGACAAGAAACATTCCATTAGGAAAATCTGCTATGCAACTAACCTGAGCAGCTCCTTTCTTTCCCTCCAGTTTTATGATTTCCCTTTCCTTCGATGTACCACTAAATTTCTGAAGGTCTCACCACAGAAGTTCCCCACTGTTTTTGGAGGAATGATTTCAGACCAAAATCCATTTATCTCAGTATCATAGAATCAGTTTGAATAACCAGTATAGTCACTCCTTAACAATGGGACTTGCTTCTTCCTTTCTTTTTTCATTCTCAAAAAGGCTTTTTTTTTTTTTTTTCCTTAATAGACTTTGGATCTGAGCCAATGATGTTCTCCTGATCATTTGATAGGGAAAGTGCTTTAAATTTCCTTAGGAGCTGCTAGTGTTAATTTGGTCTCTTCCTGATAGTATCTCTGAATTCTCCATCTGTCCTGGCTCTCCACCCTTCTATTCTTTGCTGGTTCCAGTTAGAGAAGCACAGCAATGGTGGGGAGACTGTGAAGCAGATGGAAAACCTGCCACAGGACCCAGAATGCTTGTGCCATTCTGGACAAGACTAGTTCAGGAAAACAACAACCTCCTTCCCTCCTTTTGTGAATGAGTGTTGTAAATTGCTTAAAGAATCACCAGCAAAGGTATCAGTAAAAAAAAGTTAATTACAGAAGCGACAGCACGACAAAGTTCATTGGCAAGATTCACTCTGCTACTTACTAGATGGGTAAGCACAGTGAGAAAAAACAGCAAGAAGAAATCCAGGGTCAATCAATCCAAACCAAAATGAACCAAAATAAACCCAAAACCATTTTGCGGAGATGGGGGAAAGGGGGGAGGTACAGGAAGAGAGTAAAGGATTCATATGGGATTTACAATAACACAACAGTAACTTATTTACAGGCCTAACTTAATTACAAATATAAAGTACTTAAGAATCCAGGAGAGCAGCATTTTTCCCAGATTGGCTACAGCATATAAACACTTGTGGTATAGGAGACACTGTGGTCCAGGGGAGTTCAAAGTTTCTCATTTTGGACTGCTGTTTATAGGGCCTCAAGAGACTAGGCTCTAGTCATAATGAAGTTCCATCCTGGCCACACTTTGGGTCGGCATCCTTCCTTTTATTGAAAGTTTGAGAACAAAAATGTCATTTTACTTGGGTTGTTACTCAGGCAAAAAAATTTTCTATGGCTGTCCATTAAAAAACAACAAGGGCAGGAGGTTGTTAGGCATCACAAGTTCCTGAGAACTTGGTGTTTCTGATAAGGTCAAGAGAGGAGCTCTTTCCAGGTACTGTTCGTCAGAGGCTGAGGCCTCACAAGCATTTCCCAGACCATAGTATGGCCTGGGAGGAAAGAAGGGATGCACCACCACACCTCTCACTCATGAAGACCACCCAACAAAAATGTCACACATGTCAGATTTGTAGTGTGCACCTGGGTAGGAGTACAGCAACACTTGGGACAAGTGTTCAACTGCATCACCCATGGGATGAGGGGCAGCTCTTATCCTGTGGTCCATGGGGTCCATCTCCATCAGAACCTATATTCTCCTAAACCTCCTTTGGTTTATATGCACACACAGACGTACCATTCCTGTTGATGTCTCCATCAACTGAAGAGCAGTGGAGACACTACTGAACCTTCTGAGCTTCCCTTGGTGCAGGCAATGGTGAGGATGCCAGCACAGCGCTCATCAGGAGAAGGACCATGGCCCTGACACCATCTGTGCCATGCAGAAGGTTCTGCTGATCCCAAGGGAAGCTGGCAGATCAAGTCTGGAGGTTGTTCCCTCCCTTTGACATTGTCAGAGCAGGTTCAGGAGAAGCTTTTCAAAGTCTGCTCCACTTACACTTTTTTTGTTTTTCCCCTAACCTCTTTCTGAACTCTTGGATAAAAAGCTGTGAACTGAAGTTCACAGAGCTTGATTTCTTTCCCAAAAGACTTTTGTTCTACAGGAAATAACTCTTTTCTACAAAAAGAATAAACATATGAACTAAGACTTAAAAATGCTCATGTATCAAAAGGGAGAGTATGAAGAAGGCACAAGGGATTTATTTACTGAATGGATTTGCTCATCCTGAATAAAAGCTGGCATCTTTTAATAGACTGAATTTTCTTTTCTGGCAAACAGTCCAGCTAAACTGACAAGTTTCTGAGTACAGCCTCGTAAATAAACAGCCCTGTCTCCATCTTGCAGAAACATTGCAACTATTGTAAACACTGCAGATGGAAAAACAATCTGAAGGAAGGGAAGCTGGCAGGCTCCTGGAAGAAGGAGGAGCTGGCACATGCACTTCACTTCACAGGAATTTTTATCCTTTTGTGATAAAAATGAAGTAGTTCAAGTGTTTGTGTTCACTCCTTCCTCTGAAAGAACTGCTTCCAGAAAATATTTTTTTATCAAGATGATCTAGGACAAAAAAATTAGATTGTCTACATCTTTTATATGAGGTCAACTATAAATCAGTACTTTATGTGACAATGCAGATTTGACTTGACAGAAATGCTTTTTCTTGGGTGTGAGTCAGTTCAGAGGCTGGCGATAACCCTTAGCTTGTCTTTAGAAGTAAGAGCTACCCTGCAAACCATTCTGGATTAGTCCACCCTTTTCCCTCTATATTTCTGAGCCGAAAGATCTCTCCAGCTCCAACCTGTAAGAGAAACAGTGTTAGTTCTTTTAACTGTAGTCTGCTCTGAGTGATTTAGAGAGCCATTAGTGCACCAGCCACCATCCCTAGAGCAGACCACGTGCCAGTGCTCTGGGAGGTCTCTGCAGGGAGACCTGCACACATCTAAAAGCAACTGTACCCTTGCCCAAGCCCTGTGCAGGTCTTGAAAAGTAGCATCCATACAGTCACACAGCAAAAACATCTTTTTTTTTTAATGTTTTCATTAGATTGGTCCATTTTTGTCTCCTGCCCTCAGCTCTGGGATTTTATTGTATACTAAAACAAATATGAAAGAATAGTAGCACTTATCTATGTTTCCTTTCCTTTCTGTATTTTTTGCAATTCCTTAAGCTTTGGGACAGTTGGAAGAGGACAACCACAGTTCAGCAGGATGATGAACCTCTCTTCTTCCCCCAGCTGCTCAGAGTCGGCACAGGCTGACCCCTGGGATCCCAGGCTTAGTGACCATCCCACTCCCCAGGGGTCTGTGCTGATACTGCTCACTCTCTTAGTTTCACCTCCTGAGTTCTCAGGTCTTGTCCAGAAATCTTGAGGCTTATTCCCCAAGGAGGGATCACCAAGCAGACCTCAGTTCTGCAAGAGCTCAAAGCACTAGTGTTCTTGCTGAGCATATCTGAACCCAGGCATGGTAAAAATAGTAATTCATCTCTTCACCTTTGCATATTCAATTTCCCCACTTTTTCTGCTGTGTTTTTACTTTTTTAATTGCTATTTTGATGCAATAGTGAAAAAAGATGCATGCCAAAATGGAGTGACTGAACAAATTATCTGTCTTCACAGTACTTCTCCAAAATTCTCTTTGGTGGAGCAACTTGTTGTTCTCAGAAACAACCTGAAGTCCTTCAACTAAAAAACTTTTGTGTTAGTAGCATGTGTATAAAATAGTAGCAATGCTTCCATTTCAAAGTCAGTTGAATACCTGAATCAATAGAAAAGCATATTGAAGAGTCAAGAAGAGAGGTGAGATGCTATCCATTCTGTAGCTGCCATCATTTTTTGGCCTTCTCCTATGTCCCTGGAATCCACTTACTGACTCTACCTCTGTAATCCAATTCCAGATGCGGTCCTTCTGTGTTGTCCTTTTATCATTACAGCTGGCCTTGCCATGTCGGTTTTGCTCATCTGCCATGTAGGGGATACTGGAAGGAGCTGCTCTAATGAAAAATCCAAAGCAATGCTGTATTGTTTCTTCTTGAGAAAGAGGAGGAGGCAGTGAAAGGCAGCCTCTGTCCACCTAGAATTCTCTGCCTGATACCTCCTTTCCCTACCTCCTTGTTAAGTATCACAGTTAACTCCTTTCAGCTGTTTTAATATCCACTGTCAGAGCAGAGTGTGTACTACCTGCTTCACCAGTCTAGTCCTGCTGCCCTCTCTAATTTGAACTACCTCTAATGGAATTCTGAACCTCAGACCTTTCCCAAGGTTTTGGATACAAAATGACCTTGACATAATTTGAGACACAGCCACCTTGCCTTGGTAAGATGACAAAATCCCCATTAGGGTACTGGACCTTGGCTTTCTGAGGGGTTTTTAAGTTTGTTATTTCTGATTAGTGGGATCTCGCTGGTATTCCTCGGGGGACAGATTATATACAAGTAAGTATGGCAGATAGGATGTAGGATGGAAAAGTCTGAGATGCAGCCCCGAGCAAAAGTCAGAGAACAATGAAGACCAGAGAATTTTATAACATAAATAGGAAAAAAATTCTATTTATGTTTGAAAAACATAGGAATAGGTTGTGCCCTCCTATCTATAAAGATATGCAAGAACATGAACTTTGCTTTATTGAACCAAAGTAATAGTCTGTCTGGACAGAAATTCTGTCTGTGAAATTGGCTCTGAGGAGGCCTTTTTCAGAAAAATGTAAACATGCTCCACTAGGATCAGGCTTTCCTCTGCTGCAACCTCAAGGCAATAGGGTGTCATTTGTCCTTAAAGGCCACAGCTCACTTCACCTTTACTCCATTGGCATGGCTGTCCTGGCTGTCCCTGCAACCCATGCTACCCTCTTGCACCCCATACTTGCAACCCTTTCCTTGTCAGGAAAAGGCACTCCCTATATCCTATGACTGTTTGAACGTTGCCAGCACTTCAAAAAATTGTTTGACTTACAAACACCTCTATGACAGAGAAAAAAACCTTTGGAAATCTTTTTTTTCACAAGCCTAGCACTGAGCAATAGTATTAGTAAGACGATGAGCTCATTTCACATAACCCTTAGAATAGTTATAAGAAGCAGGTAATGATTTTCTCCAGTACATTAAACAGGTGACTAGAAGATTGGCAATCCATTTACAGAATAACACACAATAGCTTTCTGTGGAAGAACATTTAATTTTTATCTTTCCTGGTTTGCAAACCAAAACTTTATAAAATGCTTTTCAAACTTCGATTCTCTCTTTTAAGTTCTCATTTCTGTAATCTCTACAGCGAGATAAATATTGGTGTGCAAAGTATTAAAGTAGCTAAATTGACAGAGGAGCAAAATTAAAAATTTGCTTCTTCCTTTAACTCTTATACGCTCTGTGATGGGGCTATCCATCACAAGTGAGCTATCTCAGGATTGATCACAAGTCTGGCACAATGTAATTACTGAACCAAAAGCATTGTATTATATAGCATGAAATGAAATAGCAACTTTGCCTTCCACATTATGAACCCGTTGACTAATGATGGAGTGTTGCAATTAGAAAGTATGGAAGTAACAAGACAAGGTGTTTCACAGTCTACTAATGTATAGAATAAAACTACTGATAGAGTGAAGCAGGGAAATTAAAACCAATAAAACTAGAACAGAAAATAACAATGACATTCTTAATAATCTGTAAAAGGAGAGGATGGAAATGTCCTCTAAAGCAGGTCAAGTTTACAAAGCTTATGCACAGCATCTGAAAAGGGCTTCTTCTGGTCTTGCGTCTATTTCTGGTCTTGGATCTATTTTTTTTTCCTACTATGTTTTGTGATGGCTGAGAACTCTTGCATTCATTGGCATCTTGTGACCTAGCATCAGGAGATTTAGAGACTGGAGATTTAAGAGACTAGAGAGAAAAACCCAATGAGGTGTGGGCAAGAGCTCCCATTGTCCAAAGCTCCCTTCCCGACTCCCATTTGATGCTGCCTGAGTGACAAAAGGCTGATCACTGTGTCACTGCTAGATCACCTGGGGCACCAAGCCAAGAGCGCTAGTGGCATAGCTAGTGCTTTTTACCAAATCATGGCTTTGGTAAAAATTGACAACAGAAAAACAAACAAATAAAAAAAAACCCAAAGAAAACCCCCCACAACAACAACAACAACAAATCAAACAAAACAAAACAAAACAAAACAAAACAAAAAAAAAAAGAAAGAAAGAAAAGATGAAGTACTGCAAGTTGCCCCAAGCCCATACTAAAGGTGTTCTTCACTCCTCATATTTGCTTGAAGCGTGCATCTTCAAATAAGCTGGTTATCTGGAAACAAAAAACAGGTGAGAATTCATTTAAAAATGCAATCATATTTCTTTTCTTCTCTTTTTTCTTTTTTTTAATTTTTTTTAAGCTTGGATTAAAATCTTTCCATAGTCCTAATACCAACTACAAACATTCTGAGCCCCTAATGCAAAACAAACCCATTAACTTACAGAATAATCCAGCCTATTAATATTTCATCTTAATGTTAGCTGCAAACTTCAACAGTGTCTGAGTGATGCAGGTACTCAGACTTATAGTGATAAACAGAAAAGAAAATTAAAAAGAGAAAGAAAAGAGAAAAAAAGGAAAAGAAAAAGGAAAAAGAGAAAAGAGAAAAAAACGTGAATAAAATTGCATGTGGTGACATTTTCTGACACAGTCTGGCTTAAATTCACTAATTAATTTCAGCAACAACAGAGAAAAATTAGTCTTTCCTCCTCCCTCTTCTCCCACCTATCACTTCTGTCAAGGCTCCTGACTGACAGAGAGTAGGATTTTTGAGGGTATTTTTGTGTTTGTAAAATATCAGCCCTAGGTCTAACTCCATCTCCTTGGAGCACTCCGTGCCTTTCTGCAGGGTCCTTTCAGGGGCGAATGAGCCAGAGAGGATACTCATCACTGATGCTCTTTTGTAGCAACTGCATGAACAGTTATGTGAAAAGGTGAAGAAATATTAATTATGGGCTTCTGTTCCCACTTGCAAGGGGGATTTTAGAAACTCCTCCTCTTTTGGCTGATAATTCCCTGGCTAGTAAAAATACCTTGAGGTGACAAGGATACAAATGCTTATGAAATCCTAACCATCTCTTGTTTATCTTAATAAACTAATATTTTATACCTTGTGTACGTTGCTTGCACTATCTCTTTATGCACAATGAAAGTTGCTCAAAATGTCCTAGAAATAACATAAGACCACTAACTCAAGGAAAGGAAGTTGTCTTTGAATCCTAGTGTGCTTTATCAGCTGTGTCCTGTTGAGACGCTGTTCATCCTGGGCTGTTCTTGGGGACTGCATTTACAACGTTCACCCCATGATCAGCATTGGTAGAACAGTTAATTCATGTGTATGTCCTAACTTGGGTGACATTTACAGGGCCAAAATCTTGACCTTAGGCTTTACCATCAGGATCTCAGGTTGGTAAATCAAACAATTAAAGGGATTGCAGATAATTATTTAAATATATTATATTTTAATTCAAATTAACACAAAATGACTGCATTTTCATTATGAAAAAACAAGCTATAAAATAGATGTATTGAACTCTGTAATTTTCTCTAAATTTTATGTTGAAACTGTATTTTCAATGATTTATCTCAATACTTAATTTCATCATTCAGTACTTTCCAAGATGTTTTCTAGAACCAAAAGATGCATCATTTCCCTAGGAGGCTGAACAGTTGTTAGGAAAAGTAATTGCTTACATACAGCTCTATTAACATTTGGAAAAGTGTTCAAATTTCTGAAACAATTAAGAATTCAGAGATGGTTCAGATTAATCTACCTATTTTTCCCTAAAACCTTTAATGCTCTTTTGTGCATTTTGTACAATTTTGAAGACATTAAATGTAAAATACAAATCATTATGCTAATGGATAAATGGAGTAATTCATGAAGACAGAGGTGCTGGGATCAAGCAGCAGCTCAAATACCTGTCAAAATGGTTTGACTCTATGGTCTTTAAGGTCTCTTCCAACCTAGTCATTCTGTGAATTTTGTGAAAACAAGAGCCAGAATCCACATCTGCTCCTTCCTGGCAAGACACATCTTCCACATAAGATTGTGGGAACATTCTCTCTCTTCTGGTTTGGTCCTTCTGGTCACTAACTCTTGCAGAGCTGGCTATGTTGCCCCTTATTCCTACTCTGACCCTGTTTGGCAGTCAGATTATTTATCTAGAAAATTGGTCACCTCAGGGCACACAGCCATAAAATCCATGCTGTCCCACTATCTTGATCAATGTTCTATGCACTAGACACCTGACTAACTCTGTGAATTCTGCCTCTTTCATGCTTTAAAAAGAAAAGATAAGTATTTTCTCCAAATCACAGAAAGTTATTTTTAATATCAATTTGCATGATGCATATCAGGGAGCTGCCAATTTGTCCCTTTATTTTAGTGTATTGGATTTGTGACCTAATGTCTTGGTAGCAGGAGGGACTACAGGGGTGGTTGCTGAGAGAAGCTGCCAACAGAGCCAATCCCTGGGGGCTCCAAGATGGACCTGCCCTTGGTCATGGCCAAATCCATCAGTGATGGTGCTAGTGACACTGGGATAATGTATTTAACAACAGGAAAATGCACAGAAGTAAATGCAGCTGGAGAAGAATGACAATATCCAAGCAAAAAAGCCCCAGACACCAAGGTCAGTGCACAAGGAGGGGCAGAGGTGCCCCAGGTGCTGGAGCTGAGGTTCCCCTGCAGCCCATGGTGCAGACCATGGCAAGGTAGCTGTGCCCCTGCAGCCCATGGGGGAGCAGAGATCCACCTGCAGCCCATGGAGGAGTCCACGCTGGAGCATGTGGAAACATCTGAAGGAGGCTGTGACCCTGGGGGAAGCCTGCACTGGAGCAGCCTCCCAGCAGGACCTGTGAAGAGAGGAGCTCACTGGAGCAGGTTTGCTGGCAGGACTTGAGACTCCACAGGGTATCCACATTGCAGCAGCCTGTTCTTCAAGGACTGCACCCTGTAGGAACTACACCAGAACACTTCAGTAAGAACTGCTGCATGTGGGAAGGACTTCTGTTACAAAAATTCATGGAAGACTGTCTCCCATGGGAAGAATCCCATGCTGGGGCAGAGGAAGAGTGTGAGGAAGAAGGGGAAGAGACAGTGGGTGCTGAAGTGACCACTGTCCCCATTCCCCATCCTCCTGCACTACTTGCAGGGAGAGGTAGAGAAAATCAGGAGTGAAGTTAAGCCTGGGAAGAAGGGAATGCTGTGGGAAAGGTAGTTAAAGATTTGGTTTCGTTTCTCATTACTCTACTCTTAACTGATTGAGAGCAAACTAATTTCCCCAAGTCGAGCCAGTTTTGCCCATGACTGTAACTGCTGAGTGATCTCTCCCTGATCTTCTCTCCACCCATTAACCTTTTGTTATGTCTCTCCCCTGTCCAGCTGAAGAGTAATGGAGCAATATTGGTGTGCACCTGGAGTCCCATTGAGCTCAGCCCACCACATTTAGGAAGAAAAAAATCAGGGAAACTTTCCCCAGGGCATTTTATCTAACTGGTTGATGTTTCCTTCCTTTTTCCTTACTCAAGTAAGTCCCAAGTGATTTAAGTTTAGCTCTAAGGTGCCTCATCTTTCTGACTGACTACACAGGGAATACAGGCACCACCAACTTTGGGGTGCTGCAGTGTTCAGTATCCAGGTTTCTCTTCAGATGTAGCCTAGTTTCTCTGTGAAAAAGCCTCAAGAGTCATTTTGGAGTGTAGTAGTCAAATTTATTTCCACTGTAGAAGCACACTTGTTTCAGTAATAAAAAAATAATCTTTGCAGAATAAAAGTAAACCTGTAGTGTGGTATAAATATTATTTACTTGCACACAAATTCACCTAAGTCACTCAACATATGTTTAGACTTAGTATTCCCACAGTTCTACACTTCCAATGGAGTTAACAAGACAGTTACTTGCAGAAAGATGAGAAAGGTGAAGTCTGGCTCAGTTGGGATTTAAACATACATGAAATAATAGAAAGCTTCCTTTCTTGGCTGGTTGTTTTGGTGTTGTTTTATTTTTGTTTGTTTGTTTTGGGTTTTTTTTTTTTGTTTTTTTTTTTTTATATGACTACACTGTTTATGAAAAATACTAACAGCCTTCAGCACTGACCATTTCTGTTTGTGTAATTAAAATATATTACGTAGAGAGCTACAGAAGCCTCTTCTGGCTGCCTTGCAGACATGACTTTGGCACTGGCCAGGCAGAACCAGCAATGAGTGCAGAAGTGTTCAAGCTCAGAGGTTCTCAGGCTGTGCTCAGTCTCCATTTCTGAGATTCTTATCACCAGCTGCTGCCTTCCAAGAACAAACAAGATCTAGCAATTTCCTTAAGGGGCTCATCACAGACTCTTTAGACAGCATGCCTGATCAATCAGTAAATCCCTGTGCTATGCTAACACAGGTGCTCTACTCCATAAAGCATTAACTGCCTGGTGAAACCAACAGGCCAGCTTATAGTATGCATGGCTGATGTGTAACTTTGCCTAATATGAATACTTTATCCAAAAAAAACCCCACCATAAAAACTGAAACCTATTTTCTGCACTCACATTCAGTCCAAGCCATGGAACAACAGTAAACACAACTGCAATGAATTTAACTTGTACTTTAACTTCTAGATAACTCTTCAATTGTTTTCCCAGTTGTGGGGGTGGAGAAAAAAAAGCAGGAGGGGGATAAAATTTAATGAATTGGTCTCATAATGACTCTGTATTCCTGTGTTCTGCCAAAATTATACTTCTTTACCATATAGGCTATCATTAGCACCATGTCCTCACAGCTAATGCTGATTTATTCTGATCCTTCCTTCCTGCTAGTACAGTGACAACAAGTACAAGGTTCAGCCTGGATTCTTTTCGAGGCCTCTATGAGAGGAGGATACTGAACTAATACAGCACAATACTGAAGACAAGAGAACATAACACTTAAGTTCTGATACACTGAAAAGCAATTTCACACATAAGATCATTTATAGTGTAGGCACACTGACATATTGAGCACCATTTTTTTTTTTCAGTTTAACATCAACATTCAACTCTGAACAGAAGAATGTTAAGCCTCTAGGACACTTTCAGTATCAAGGAAAGAACTACTTCTAATTTAGAAACATCAAAACACTAACATTGACACTTTAGCTGAGCTGTTCACTGCAAGTGACCCTCTCTCTGAATTCGAAGGCGCTCCTTCTCTACTTGCAAGCGCTCCTTCTCAATCTGCAGCTTTTCTGACTCAAACTTTAGGAACTGCAGCCTCTCTTTCTCTAACTGCAAACGTTCTTTTTCAAGTTTTAACTTTTCAGTTTCTAGATCCAGAGGCTGCATGATTGGTTTTTCAGTTTGGGTGAGGTCATTTTCCAGGGCAGGTTTTTCAGCATGCAGAGTCTCTAGCCTGAGTTTCTCCCACTCTATTTGAAGTCGCTCCTTCTCAATCTGAAGCCGCTCACGCTCCAAGTCAACGTGCCGCAACCGCTCCTTCTCAATCTGCAGGCGCTCCTTCTCCACTTGCAACCTTTCGGCTTCGATGTCCAGTCGCTGTTTCTCCAACTCCACCTTTTGCTTCTCCAGATTTATAAGCAAGTGAGAATCTTCATAGGCTAGCCTAGCTTGAGCAGAGTTCAGATTTCCAAATTCTTCGATGTGAGGGAAGTCTGGTAGGTCATTTTCCTTTTTTGAATCTGGCAGAACTGATGACAATATTTCTTCTTCTTCCTCAATAGGAAACTGCAGAGAGGAATGCGACAGACAAGAATTACATTCCAGTCTTTATGCCAGAATAAATTTGTTGCATACAACTTTACTGAAAAGAACATACTGCATTTTTTCATCATCTTTAAAGCTATTCAAAACTGTTTAACTTGTATGTTGTGAAGTAACCATGCTATGTAATAAGATTTTTTAATC
The DNA here is from genome assembly GCF_024509145.1 of Vidua macroura. Classification (NCBI taxonomy): domain Eukaryota; kingdom Metazoa; phylum Chordata; class Aves; order Passeriformes; family Viduidae; genus Vidua; species Vidua macroura. The sequence goes on from NC_071572.1 coordinate 87,673,171, forward strand.
ATTACACAGGAAGAGAAACAGGTTTTATCTGCAAGTTAATATCTGGTAATGAAAAATAAAAAATCTTGTCTGGAAAAACATCCAGAAAATACAGCACAGTAGTTATTACAGATCATTCAGAACAACTGACAGAAAACTGGATCTAGAAGACCATATGTTGTTCTTACCTTTCATAGAGCTGAGTGACATTTATGTAAGCCACCAGGCATTTGTTGTGACTAATTATTTATCAGAGCAGATGGATCCATAGGCTATGTGTTATGTAAGCTAGCCTAACCTTCAATAACTTGGGCTATTCCATTCCTAAAAAACATTTAACACTGACATTTTTTCACATGCTCCTAACTCTTCCAACTCTATTAAGTGGGTCAACAAGCAGGACTTGTTTAACTATTTTGTATTATCACATTTGCTGTAAAGCTATTTGTGATGCATGATGGGGTGGTTAGGACCACTGCTCTCAGCAGACTGTAACATTTTGTGTAGTATCACAGCCCTTACAAACTCATAGTACAAAAGAGATAAATTTTCTCCCAATAAGTACGCTGCAAGAGAAAGGCATTAGAGAAGACACACACTGTTCTTCAGCACTGTCTGACAGTAGTTCTCACTGCCATCTAACAGCTTACACTGGTTTTCTCCCAGCATACACATCAACAGAGCTAAGACAGGAGTTGCCTCCCCACTCCTCCTACTCAAAAAAAGAAAACAAAAAAAACCAAAACAAAACAAAAAAAAAAAAAAAAAATTTCTCCCCCAAAAACCCAAAGCAATAAAATACCCCAAACAAAATTGTTTGAGTACTCCCTTTGGAAAAGAGAACTATAAACCCCTTTTGTTTAAAGAGGAACAGCAAAACTATCCCAACATTTGACCGTACTCCAGTTGCTTGCCTATCCCAAGACTGTCACAGTACTACTAGGAGTATCAACATGTCTATATAATCCACTACTACTTGTCAAATTCACACTAAAATTCTGACGAAGAGGAAAGGCTGACTAATTCAAGCAATGTTTTTATCTCCTGTAGGTTCATTTCAAGAAATGCAAGCAGTATCATATTTCTTTCTGTACCTCCAGGTAACATTTACTTTCATTTGTTAAAGATGTGCACTTCTCCGTTCATCCATCGAGGCACTCTGAATACTAAAATGACCAGTTTCCTTCAACAGCGTTATTTTTCTTGCATTGACTCAACTAATTCTTATCTGTGGCACACACAAATAGAAAATATATGTGCAAAGACATACTCAAAGTTTAGGGATATCAAACCAGTAATCAACATCCAAGACCTTACAGACAATTCCAAGTAGATTTGAATACCATGTCTCTGAATTATATTTATTTCTACAGTTTAATTCACACATTCAGAAAAAAACAGAAACAGATGCTATGAAGAAACACAGTAAAAAGCCTTATGCTGAAATGAAGCAAAGGTCATATTGCATATAGCTCATGTTTATCAGTCACTCACTTCAAAATTCTGCGCATCTTCCTCTTCCTCTTCTACTTTGATTTCTGTTAAAGATCCACCAGCTTCTCTGAAGTCAGTAATATTTTGCCACTCAAAACTAGATTCAATTGCAAATCCCATTTTCTCATCCATGTCTTCATTGAGAGAGTCATCTAAATTGGATGAAGGAAGGTGAAACCCAGCACCTACTACTTTGATGTTTGCATTCAGACGTTTTCTCTTCATGAGTGCTCTCCAGTCAAGGTATCTCCTTTTCACTTCTGTCCCTGTTCTCTGCTCTCCTTCACCTACAGCATTGACACACTCTGCTATTTCCTCCCAAGCTTTCCGTTTCATCTCATTAATTGTTGTATTAAGTTGCTTCGAAAATAGTACTTCTCTCCTTTTTCTGATTTCCTTAAGGAGAGTCTGAGTTTCCTGAACACTAAAATTGCTTTTTCTTTTTCTTTTTAACTGTTTCATTTTTTCCAGGCTTAACCTAGTAATTTCACCACAGCAGACTACAGAGATGATCTGACACTAATCAGCTACTAATATAAATAAATTAAAAAGCAAATGAAAGCAGAGCTCAGTTCTCATGAAGTGAATTTTCTCTTCACTTTGTTGTATTTTTCTATTTGTCAGGCTTCCTAAGAGAAAAAGAGCAAACAAGATAAATCTCCAAGGTATACACCAAATATTTTAACAACTTGACTCCTAAGTCATCATTTAAGGAATGCATAGTTTGAACTAACTGTTTATTTGATAAAGGAAAACCATTTTGTTAAACTTTCAATACAAAGTAGTCATAGATACTTCCTCTAATCTCCAATAAATTATAAAACCATGGATATATTAATATATCCACGTCATGAAATGTTAAGGTTGATTTAGTATTTCCATTAGAAAAGTACAGATATTTTCCTTTAGCTCTTAAGGAGTTTTGTCAATCAGGATTTCCTTATGACTGAAATTTGACACACACATTCCAGTTTGAATGCTCAACTATTTACAAAAGAAGCTGAAATTATTATATCATTACTTCAAAAACATGAAATGTTTGGGGTACTGAAATTTCTGAGACATGTATTAAGTAAGAAACAATTTTCATTTTAAAAAAAAGCACACTAATATGAAAAGTTTACGTTTTCAAGGCTCTTCTAACTTGACATAATCATAAATAAAAGAACCAATCCTGCTGAATGTCATAAAATAACTACTAAAACAAATGTCATTCATTAGACACATCTTAATAGGAAATAGATTTAAGTCATTTTATATGCCCATGGTAAAACCCTCCCATGTCCTTCTCAGGCTGCTGAACATCTCATGTTCTTACCATGGCAGCTTTTCAGTTCATCCAGTGCTCTACCCTCAGCACCAGCTAGTCCCATGCCTGATGCTGAAGAGAACACAAATCCCCATAATTCACCTGACAGACTGTGTGCAACTCTGCAGAGGAGTGGAGAGTGAGGGGACTATTATCACAGTAATGAATATTATTACTGCATTAATAACAGATCATATTTCCAAAAAAAAAAAAGAAAAACCAGAACAACCCACCAAATCTTGGAAGAAAGACTAAGAATCAAAAATGGTTCTTGGTCACAGACTGCTTGGCAATAGGTTCAATTTAGGATTATTTTGAACAGTCTTTTGTACCATGTTACCTACCACTGCAGGTAGGTTTAAAAGGCTTGAAGTCAAGTGGGCCAGGGATTCACTATACACTACAGGCAGCTTCAAGCTGCTTTTTGTTCATTGTTCATGCAGTAAAGACATTGTCCACCTGAAGTGAAATGGCTTCCAGATTATAGATTCAATTTTTACTAACTAATGGACTTAATTCTTAAATAACTCCCTCCCAGCTGTACAGGATTCTTAAATTACTACGTATTTTTCCTCCTATTAGTCTCCCTAAACTTGGTTAAAGCATACACATCAGCACACTGCACTGCAACTCCCCACTCGGGAAATAATGTCTGGTAGTTTAGACATTGTTCTTCATCTCCGATATACTACTGACAGTAAATAAGTGGCTCACTTGCAGTTTTCCATGTCAAGCAACATTCTTTTATAGCCAACAAACACAGAAAAACAAACAAAAAATAAACTGGGTTTTCAAATCAAATTTTCATCATCTTCCAAATACAATTCTACATCAACATGGAAAATGCTGACAGGTAAGCTTTCTCCTTAGCTCTGGAGAGGGCTGAGAGTTAAAACATGCAAATGTCAGGCCACCCTGGGGGCCAGCCCACTGCTCCTTGCACCAGTGCTCTACATCACCTGACTGACCTCCCCAGCCACGCTTGTTAAGTGTCTCCTCTCGGTTTTGGATTTTATGCCATAAGCCAAGGACATAACCTTTAAGAACTACAATACTAACTTTGAAGTTATTGGCAACCAATTCCTTTACTAGATAAAGTTTTCTTTTAGACTTTTTAAAACTTTTGCTAGAACACATCTGATACAAGCCCCTGAATTTCCCAGTGAAACATCAGCAAAACCTATATATTTTAAAACTCATGACTACCAACTTCCAATTGGTAAGGACACCCTGCCTCTTTAACTCTTTCCTTTTTGAAAGCACATTGCTTTAAGGACAATTCCTTTCTAATTAATACAAACAGAGTTAGTGAAATGTCTTAACAGTATATTTACTCCCAAAGATGTACCTATCTGTGTACCTATCTGATATACTAACTAGATAACTAATTATTATCTAACCAAAGCTGAGGTTTTGGATATTCATTCTTAGCCATTGCCAGATGGTCTCCAGGATATTAGTCTTTAATGAGGAAAAATGAGCTGTTACATTCTCAAAGTACCTAAGAGATGGGAATGTAAATAAGCTAGAATGTATACAACTTCTGGAGAGCTACAGCAAAAAAAAAACTAATATTCCAAACCTCAGCAGCTGGGATAGCATTAATGCTCATCCTAGTAGCTGGGACAACGCTGTGTTTTGGATTAGTGTGCCAATAACGTTGGCAACACACCAACGTGTTGGTTGTGGTTAAGCAGTGCTTACTTTAAACCAAGGAGTTTTCAATTTCTGCCAGTGAGGAGGTGCACAAGAAGCTGGGGAGAATTGCAATGCAAAATGCATACTTTGACAATTTGGGTAAAAATGTGAAGTGCTTGCTAAAAAAAACTCAATTCTGATGACATCATAAAGACTTCAAGGTCTTCCAGAAAAGATGGCAACATGGAGCTTTGACTTTGGGCCTGCAGGCCAAAAGCAACCTGTGATCAAGAAGGCTCTCATCACTGCACCAAACAAACTGTTGGGGTTGAAAAGAAACAAGTAGTGTAAAACTAAGCTGGAAACTCCAAAAATAGACAGACTATGTATACACTGAATATCTTTGGCATAGTTAAAGACAGAAGCATCCTCATTCTGCCTCTATCTTTTCTGTCTCCTCTGTTCACACTTTATTGTTGGACCACATGTTGGACCAACAAAAAAATATTATCAAATGCCCCAAACAAACAATGAAGCAAACAAAAAGATCCATGCATTCACCAGGAGTGGAAGATTGTTTCTAGCATCAAACTAGAATTTTACAAAATCATTACTTTTTACAAAAGAAGATGCCTTGATTTAAAAAAAAAAAAAAAAAAAACAAAACTTTTAGGGCTTATGCTTGAATAAAAAAAAAAAGAAACAAAAAAAAACCATTCAAATTACAAGTACCTGCTATCTCTTAAGTTTTCTTAAGCAAAATTAGGGTCTTGAGTATTTTCTGCCTCAGGCTTTCTAGAAAACTTTTTTGTGATTCCTAACAGATGGCTACATTGGCTTGGAGCAACTTATGCTTTTGTAAAAAGGCTTTTAGTACAGGAGGATCTGGGCGCTGCACAACACATCACCCAGCACAGACCTGCAAGAAGCTGGCGATTTACACGAACGAAAAAGCAGGAACAGAAGGGAACCAACAGCACCTAAAAAGATAATTCAACGAAGCAGGGAGAAAGCGCGGAAGGTGGGAAGCAGCTGGGGATTCAGGCAATTGAAGGCACAGACTTATCAGGCCGAAGCTCCCGTTCCCCTGGAGGAGCCACGGCCACGAAGGGGAACAGAAGGCCTCGGCCGTGCGCGGGAAGCGCGCTTGGAGGCGGGAGGGCGGCCACAGCCGCGGGTCCGGCCTCAGCGCGCTCCCACCCGGAGCGCTGCAGGGAAAGCAAGGCGGCAACAAAGGGAGGCGGGGGCACGGCCGGCTGCCCGGCCAGCACAGCCCGAGGCCCAGAGAGCAGATGGGCCCGCGGGCCCTGCCGCAAGCCAGGGACGCTCCGGCCGGCGGAGCCCCGCGACTCTCCCGGGAGAAGGAAAAATAGGAACAGGACCTCCCCGTGGGGAGATAAGACGGTGGGCAATCGCCTCATCACCCTCAGGGGCCGAGGGCGGCGGAGTCCCACCGCCGAACCCCCGCGGGGGCTGCCCACACGCCGTGGGGGGAGCGGCCGCCCCATCCCCGGGCCGGTCTCGCTGCCCGCCCCGCCCGGTCCCCGGGGGCCGCGCGCGCGACTCACCTGCGCCCGGCGCTCCCCTCCGGGCCGCCGGCCCTTCAACGGCCACCGCCCTCCCATTGGGCGAGCTGCCTGCCTGTCACTCTTCTCCGCACGCCGATTGGTGCTCCGTGTGCGCCGCTTCCCCCGCCCCGCCCTGCCGCGCCAGGCGGCCTGGAGTCCCCATGGCTCCTCGCCGGCGGGGCCGCGCTGCGCGCAGCCGCCGGGCGGCCATTGGCTGCAGCCGCCGCTTGTCTTCCCCAGGCGTGCCGGTGATTGGCTGCGGGCTGTCGCGGCCCGCCCCCCTCTGCCAGGGACCCTCCGAGGGGTGGGTGTGGTGCTGCCGCTTCGCCGGAGGGCGCGGCGCGGGGAGGGGCCGGGCGCCGTGGGGAGGCGGCCTGCGAGGGAGGGAGGGAGAAGCCGGGGCAGTCCGAACGTGCGGGGTAACCGTGGATAAGCCACCGGTTTGGCCGCTAGGTTTATGATGCTGCTGCCCAGAGCGAGAGCGCGGCAGCCGGCTGTTCCTCCTGAACTGCGCGGCTTGTGATTAAAATGGAGAAGTGACGTTTATTACATCCTGTCATTAAAGAAGTAAAAGTATTTTTCGGGAAGTTCTGCACCACGCCATTGATGTGGGTGAAGATACACATAAAACGCTTTCCTGGAGCTTTCGGGCTCGGGGCTCCTCGTCCCCTCGGCCACACAAGATGTGTCCGGTCCTTGCCTTCTGTGTTAGGTCCTGGTGCCTTGATCATGTAACCCTACTTTCTCGAAGTTTGGTACCTCTGTTCTGCCGAACCTGATGCGTGCATTTAGTACTTCACATATTCGTTAACAGTTACTTGATCAGTCTTTCCAAGTTCTTTCACTGGACGGGTAGTTATTTGATTAATACAACTTTAAGTAACCATAACTGTGATGAAACTACAAATCTCCTTAAAATGGTATTTTCCAGTTTCAGCCAGCTATTCATTTACCAGTTTGCTAACAGGTACTGATAGTTTTGCTGCCATACTTGCCCCACTGTGTACTGAAAATCCAGTTAGAAAGGAAAATGGTGAGGAGTAGTGTAGCAAGACCATGCCACATTGCTGACATTTATAATACTGGGATATTTCTTACTGAGACCCATACATGAACTTGGCTTCTCTTTACATTATTACCAGTAACTGGCAATTTTCTAGTGCTCAGAAATAAGATTAAAGCACACCCTAAAGGTCTTGCAAGCTAGTTCAAATTAGATTCAGGTGCAAGTAGGTGGACAAATGATGGAAAGGGGAGGTCATTAACAGTCTGATCCTCTGCTAGTCTGCAAAAATAATTAGTCCTAATTATACCTCATTGAATATCCTTTTATTGTGAAGGACAAACCCACTAAATATGATTAGCATCCATTAGAATAATTTTAACTAGGAGTCATATGATTTCCTAGAGTAGCTATACACATAAACCTAAATAGCTCTACTTTCTCCCAGAATTGTTACTCTACTTTTATGGAGCCTGTGGATCACTGGTGAAAAATCCTGGTGTATACCAGCTTCCTCTAACAAAAATCCTTGGACCTCCTTCATTTATGTGAACTGTCTTGAACTTATGTGTATTTTAATCATTAAATCCAGATTCTTTCTTCTTTGCTTTTGATGACAGGAAGAAAATCCCTACCATATGGTCTACTTCAGACACAAACTATTTAAGTCCATGGTGAACTCCTTGGATCTGTAGAACATACATGTACAATTTTCTTCTGATTGTGCACAGGGTTACACAACCTAAGCTCTCAGATTTGGTCTCTGAATCCCTTCATTGTTCAATGTAAGCTTTTAATATTGTGAATGCTGCTGGAATGCTTTGTACATGTCTCCAAAAGGCTTTTGCTAGCTGAAAGGCTTTTGGGGAAAGGCCTTGGAGTGTTGGACAGTTAATTTGTATTGCCGTTAACTCTAATTTATCTATAGAAGAGTCTCAGGGTTAGAGAATTTTAAGTTTTGGAAGGACACAAGACAACACCAGGCTCCGTCACTTTGTATTGATGCCACTTCTGCAAGCCTTGGCATACAATTTTGGACTTTGTAGCTTTTATCTCCTTCTATATAAAGCTCATTCTACTAGTATGGAAAGTCCATTTCAGTAACAATAAACACCCAATCATTTGCAATACTTCAACTGTTAAAAAACCCTGTATATCAATCTGATCTAATTTTTAAAAAATTATACCAATTTAAATTACTACCTTACAATGGTAAACTTAAGAACTTTTCAGCAGACAATTAAAATTAGCATGGGAACAGTAATTCAGTATGCAAAGGATATACAAATACAAAGTCCAAGGATAATTATAAACCCCCGCTCACTGCAGTTTTCATCCATGCTAACTGCATTCTTGGTTATGGCATTCAAAATGTTCTCCAATTGAAAAAAAAAACACCAAACCAACAAACCCCAAAAGTGATTACCTGCATTAGAAACACTGTAGAGTCCCTGCAGTTTGAAACTCACTGGGGAAAAGAAAAAAAAAAAAAAAAAAAGAGAGAGACCCGAGAAGGATTCAGTTGCTCAGTGCTTTATTTCACAAAAGAATGGAACATCTCAGCAAACGTGTAGTATCATACTTTCCACATATCAGCAGAGCCCAGGCAGCAGCGAAATGTTACTGTTCTCTATGCTTTATTGGGTGTTAGAAGGAAAAAAGTAAATTGAGCATAATGTTCAACTATAAATACTGTCAAATACATCCCTGGTTTCAGTCTGTTTTAATTAAAATAGATCTTATGCTGCCTCCTGTTGGTCACCTACAAACAGAAACATCTAAAATTAATCTCCACATTAGGAACTGCAGTCAGCACACTCTATAGCCTATACCTTACCTACTACTCTATACTAACCAGAGGAGGTAAACAGTTAGAAAACTGTTTATCACAGAATAATACCATAAATAAATCTGACCCAGAAAAGGTACCCCATTTTGTAAATATAATGAATTTTTAACAGCAGTAAACTGACTTATTACAAATGTATTTAGAATATAAGAAACAAATTAATTAGTCCTTAAATAATAATCATCGGGTCTTTGCAAACATAATCAATAAACACCTGAATAATTGATATTTATTATAACAAGTAAACCAGTATGATAACATTACCAAAGTGCCATAACATTTTGATAGCATTCTTTAAAAATTAAGATCATCCAATATAATCATCACTGGATATTAAAATCCCACATACAATATATATTATCTTTGTGTATATTATACTGGTCATGCTTATAATGTATTCTGTGACATAAAATAGAATACTATTATAAATCTTTTGGTTACATCATTTAAGTGCAAATAGTAGATTATAATTTTACATGCATTTTGTATGTTTAAATATCACTGTATTTCAGTGAGAACATACATAATCATTAATCCAGTTACTATTTTTAAAGGAAGGTTCTTTTCATAAAGCTTTGATTCAAAGAGCTTTGAAAAGTCATAAAAGATACTAAAAAACTCACTTTGCATTAATTTTGTGACTTTTGTTTTTAATTGCATAAATGCTCTGTAGACTGAAAAATCTGTTTGATCCAGACTACAACAGTTACTCATGCAAGTAATTCATATTCTTTTCTGTAGTTCACTGAGATTTCTTACCTCTTTAGCAATTAATCACAGGGTTTGGAACGTAGGTCCTTTCTTCTATCATAAAGCCTTGTTTATAACCATGACTTTCTAATACTTCTGCTTCTTCTGCATTCAGTTCTGCTACCAGATTTAATACTTTATATGTGAACATGTCGTAAATGATCCTTTTTCCTTCTGTGAGAACTGTAGTAGAGGCTTACCTGCCTAACTGCAGAAAATCAGTACCATTTCACAGTAACTTTTGTGTAAGCAAAGCTAGGAAGTAACTGACGTTACTACATTATTTCCTGATCACTGAGTAAGAGCTCAACTCCCTGTGAAATCCATGAATGATTTGTCAAACTGGGAACTGACATTAGTTCCTGCACAAGTATAGTGTAGAATATTAAAGAAGCATGTCTATTTTCCCAATTCAGCTTCAGTCAGTATACTGTATACTGAGGAATTTCTCACATACGTCATTGCTCTGTGTGATGTCAAATGCCAGAGTCTTACAGCAAGTAGCTGGGTGGAAGACTGCCAAAAAGATCTGCTGTAGGGAACAACTTAAAGGAAAGAGCATCACCTCAATGACTCACTCGCTTGCTGTTTATGTGACCCAGCAATTTGGTCATGACAGTGGCAATTAAAACACCCTTGCAATTCTCTAGTCTCTTCCAATTTGCATAGCTATTTATACCCATGTACCACGGGCATATGTTATTTTTCTCAGTGCATAAATTGCATACTCATATTACTCAGGTATAAGCGCAACACAAATACACAAGCAAAGGTGAATTGGGCCTTGTATTCCAATGATGTGACAAGTTGCAATAATTAATGGTTAATGAAGTCTCTATGCTACCCTGAGTAGCTTCATTAAAACTACCATTTTCCTATGTGTTTGGTTTTTTCCCATTATTTCAGTAAGTAGGAATAGTATTCTTCCTCTCTCTACTCAATACATTTGCTTTGCACTAACAGAAAGTAGTTGTGTCCCAATATAAAAATACTTGCATTTCTGCAAGGTGATTGTAAAGGTTACCTAGCTATGTTTAGTTAAAATATGATTTGGAGTCTTATTGTGAAGAAAAAAAAAAAAAAAAGAAAAAAAAAAAGAAAAAAAAAATGTGGAAGTTGCCTGAAATACTGTAGCAAGCTACTTACTTCTACAGAACTGATACACATATTAATATACAGAAATTACTGAATGGAAGGGTCTTGCTCTAGTAACATCTTGTCCAAATGTACATGATTTTATTTTACATACTTATGAAAATTGTTATGATTAATATTATCTAAATTTGTAAAGGTATCTGATAACAAATTACAGAGTCAGTCACAGAATTGGAACCTTCCATTGTTTACTGTTTAAAACAGAAGCCTGTTCTAGGCAATATTAAGCTCTAAGCATTAATATTCAGCTTGGGTTTTGCAAAAAGTACATGCAGTAGTGATGTGACAATGAACTTACCAGCTGTCTCAAAACATATGAAAGATGTCTCTGATGCCTCACTAAATTTTATTCATTATTTAAACTACTTGGAAAGATGTGATTAAATGTTTAGAACCATTATTCTGTCTGGCAAAAGACAACCATACTGCTTTCACAATACTTATATGGAACATAAGGGCTCTCAGTGTCTTATCTGGATACCTGGTAAGAACGGAAATTCTCAGGCTGTGGAAGATTACAAATTAATTTATGAAACCTAGCTGATTTCAGTGTCCTCCTGTCAGAAAGAAGACTGACTTTGTAAGCATGAGATCAAATTTACTTCAGAATGTATGGCTAGACTAATATTAGTACTAAAAGTCCATTAAAATTTTAACATTATCATAGTTGACTACTTAAAGTTTATCAAGCAATATATTGTGTAGTGTTTACTGTGTAATTTTTTAATATCTAAAAATACAATGAAGTTCAAGATAAAGTGTTTTAATTAATTTAAACCACAGGAGATGATTTCTCACCTCTGAAATACTATTTACTATTGACTTTTAATACGGGGTTGTAGTTTTGCAACTTTGTATTTGATGTACGACAAGATACAAACTTTTCCCATAGTTAACGGAAGCAACAGCCAGGATTCAGTTTACAGCTTGCTGCTGTAAGCAGCCTAGTGACTGCTTAGTAGGCAGCACTGAAGAATTCAGAGATGAAGACTTCTGTTAGAAAACATCCTGAAGTGTTTTTTCTTTAGTTGAAGAAAACACATGACTGAAGCAAAGATATCACATGAACCATCTGTCCTGTATAAATCTTACCTATCCTGCAGTATGTTATTGAAATTTACTTTGCCACAGTTAATGGGATGGAAACACAAAATAAAGCTACTACTAAGGCACAAGGATGGAGAAAAACTGGTAAAACTGAAGAGCTGAAGTAAGATGACAGGAATTATCAGTCTCTTCAAGTTAGATACCTAGTTTTAATACTGTGAAGGTCACTTTGTCCTTGCTGAGGTCATTGTGATAAGTTAAAGCTGACAATGAATTCCTCTTACAGGTTTATGAACATAGAAAATCTAAATAACACTAATGAAAATGGTTTTTAAGCTTCAGTTACATAGGGAAAACAGTATCACAGTCAGTTTTCTCAGCAATTTGTCTGTTGGGACAACTGTGAATATTACAGAAATAATGACACATATTACACAACTAATTCCTCATGAATATTCTTTTTTGAAAATTAATATAATTTTGAAAATTATTCTGATAATTATAGAGAAGAGTTGTATATAAAATTGAGTATATAATACTGTCTTATGTAACGACTAGCATGAATGACATTTTAATCGAGTCTTCCAAAAGCAATCCTACAGCATTTAATCTGAACTGAAAATTTAAACAAACAAAGACATATTTCTCCATCTGTAAACTAATACTTAAAAACTGTTCTACAATTTGTGCATTTAAATAGACTTTTTTGACTTGGGAGTTTCAAAATTCTCCAGAGCAAATTGTCAGTACAGGTGACCAGGGGTCCCTATATCTATTAAACTGAATGACCTGACAGTAAAACTCAGTTAAGGCTCTTGGCATTGGTGAAACTTCTTCCCACTCAGACCTACTACTGTGGTAGACTTGAACTTCATCTGTGATTTCTTCTGGAGCATAATCACCACCTAGTATATAAATTTTGTCTTCTGTCCCAACTGCCCCTGCATTAAAGCCAGCACATTCAAAAGACCCTTCCCCTTTCCAAACACAGGTTTCTGGGCAAAAACTGTAAACCTTGTAGGTGGAGAGATCGCATATGTACAATGTACAGTTCACTGGAACAGCTTTGATTAGAGTTGCATGGAAAAACTGCCCAAATTCTGCTACAAGCTCAGACCACTGATCAGTCATAGCATTATACTTAAAGAAACAGTCAAGGGATGGATTAAAGGCATCAGTAATCTCTACTTCTGAGCCAAGGACATAAATTATATTCTGGCATGCACTTGCTTCTGGATAATAGATACCTCTTGGTAACTGGCTTACAGATTTCCAGTCTTTGGAAAGAGGGTTATAGGATTCTACATCCAAAAGACTCCGAGTTTCTTGAGCTCCTCTGGTCTTTCCACCTATTACAAAGAGCTGATTTAAGGTTACCACAGATGTGTGCATTGTCCTCGGTTTTTTCATAGCTGACACGATGGAGAATTCATTGCTGACTGGACAGTAGCACCAGGTTTGGTCAGTGGCATCATGAAACGGTTCAGCAATATGAAGCCTGACAGTCCTATAACAATTACCCTTGCATCCTCCAGTTATAAATATTTTTTCTCCATAGCTAGACAAACTTGACCCTGGCAGATCAATCATATGAGTATGTGGTAGTTCTTTCCATTTATCTGTTTTGATGTTGTAGCAGAATGTATGTCTGTTTTCTCCATCTTCATCAGTTTTATGAACAAATATATATTTTTCTGTTGTTGAAGGACGTGCATCTGGAAACAATCCACTGAAGTTCTGCACACTTTTAACTGCATCATTGATTATTACTGAGCAATTAGCACTCTTAAGTAAGTGTTCTTCAGAATGCAGAAAGTCCTGCAAAGTCTTTTCAGGTAACTGGTGTAATCTCACTTTTTTCATCAAATTAGGCAGGTATTTCTGCCGTGTTTCTAAGTTGTGTTTGGTCCATTGGAGTACAGCTTTCAACACTGATTCTTCCTCAGGGACATTTAGTTCATCAGCCTCAAGACACTTTTGTAATATCTCAAAATTCATCTCCAAGAAGTCACTTGATCTGAGCAGCAACGAAAAGTGGTGTTGTACAAAATCTAGTGCATGATCAAACAAGCGGACAGACCCATAACTTTCTGATAGAGAAAGCAACTGTAAGCAATTCACAAGATCAATACTTTTTATTAGGAAGTCACTGCAAGCTTTGGAAAGGAGTGAAACTTGAAAGAATGACGACAGTTGGAAGAGCATTTCCACATTATCATTGGTTATCTCTGTTTTTCCTGTGTAAGCATAATCAAGAAAAGCTTTCACTGCCTTGGGTGATAGGTTACTAATAGTAACATTGCCATCATCTCGTTCTTTCATATTAACTTCAAACATGGCTCTGTGAATAGAATACAGAAGATAAACACACAAATTAAAGATTTAGCAAACAGATGAGAATACTGATGTGGAAGGAGACAATTAGGGACACGTAATAATGTGGGCTGGTCTAAAACAGGTCTAAAATGTGGAAGTTCTTATATGAACAATGAATTTACTTGGTGTGTTTGAAAAAAAAAAGATTTGTGATAACATATTCAAAGTGATGGCTTAACTAAATCATAGCACCTGTGTTTTGTATGGATTTTCACAAATGGTGATGAAGTCTGCAGCTCTCAGTGTGACAGAAAATGTGAAAATTTTCAGGACAGCATCAGTTTCAACTTTGGGAAAGAAAGCCTGATTTAAAAAAATACAAAGTAAAAAAGTCCCATGAGTTAGGTCATGCAATGTGGATGAGTACATACAATTATATAAAAAAAAAAACCACTTCCAAATTGCAGGCTGAGCAAATGGCCAGACAGATGATGGGTGTAGTCCTCAGAAATAAAAGTAGGTAAGGGACAAATGAGGAGAAAAAACACAAGGAAACTTAATTCTTGCTTTAGAGTTGAAAGAGAGATGTATGAGTACAGGCCAATGTCAGAGAAAAAAATGAGATTTTGATATGATTGCATGACACAATGAAACTGTGCAGAAAGTAGATTATGACTGAATACAAAGATGATGGTTGAAATTGTGGAATGAACTACTGACCAGGAGATTTGTGGAAATTTTATTACAACTTTAACTGCTTTATTCTAACTATGTAATAACATCTAACTCTCTCACACAATCTAACATGGCAAGATAAAATAATTAAAGTTTTATAAGTGGGTAAGTCCTGGCAACAGAATAGTGCTGCAATATCTCTTGCCCTACCCTCCCAGAAATTAAGCCTCAAGCTAGGATAGCAGTGGCTTCTGAATAGGACACAAGATAATAGTGGAGGAAGAGTCAGATAAATCATCAAATGGGAAGTAGAGAATCTGGATATTAATACATCATAGTTAATTCATATTTAAAAAAAGTGTTATATCATAGTTCAGTTATACACTTAGTATCTTTGTTGTATGGGATTTTTAAAATCTCATCCTTTGCTGAAGCCAAAGAGGAAAAAAGCCATCCCTGTGTACAGCACATACTCTTTGGGATGTGAACATCTGGTAAAGCAGGAACTTGTCTGACTTCCCAAACAAGAACATAAAATTACAATAAGATACCTGTATCCCAAAGACCTCTTTGCATACTAAGCGATGACCCTTATAATTCTTTACTCATTAACCCATGAGCTATGAAATATCTAATTAGGGAGTAAAATAGCAACTGAACAATGCTAGTAGAAGAAGATCAATGTAGGCAAAGGCTTTGACTCTGAAAGCTAACAAGTGAGGATCAAAATATGTTGCTGATTCTTTGGTTTACACAATGAAGCCGAAACTAAGAGAAGTCCAAAGGCCAAGGAAGACAAAAGGTGTTCCATTTCAAAATGTATGTAGTGGACCTAGGTACTTTTTATTCCTTGAAGGTAAAAAATGGGCTTTGCATTCCAGGTCAACTTTTGAATCTGATGGTTGCTATTATATGCCCTATCAACCGCTAGGAGCAGGGAGAGATCTCTCCTAGAAGATTTTAATCTGAAGAGTCTGTAGGTAATGAAAAGGACACATGCATTTCCATGTGCTTAACTTCAGTTCTAAAAATTACCACTGGAAGTTATTTCATCCTAGTATTTCTTTCTACCAGATGATCTCGGTGCTGTCGAGCAGTTAAAGACAAATGAAAGTAGTCCTGTGTGTCACAGAAAAAAAACAAGTCTGCTCCTACAGAGGAGAAAGTGCTCATTTCATGTGCATTTCTTCTTTTTTTCAGTAACTCTTAGAACACACCTAGCTATCTTCTGTCATATATGGCAGACTCACTTAGACCATGGGATCTTCCAGGACATTTGAAAATAACACTCACCTATGTATGGGCAACTGAATTGAGGCTATTAACTCATTCCCAAGAGTCCATTTTTTCATTGTTAGAGTCTTAGTTTTGTTTTGAGTAAACGCTATTCAGAAACACTTTCAGTGTGGAACTGCAAGTTTGAACCTGTCTAATAAAAAGGTTAGCAAGTCTTATTTATAAATTAATATTCTGTATGTGAATGAAGGCTGTCCCTTAAAAATACATAGCTTTAAGCACAAGAAGATCCATTTCAGGCTGAAAGACTGAAATCTGTAGTTTAGGAAAAGTATGTGTATCTGTTTAAATACCTCTGAAGATAATCTCTTCTATACTGACCACTCTTCTTGGACAAGAAAAAACAGTTCCATTGCGAAGTTATTTACAATTTATCCACGATTGCTCAGTACAAGATGTATTTGTAATCAATCTGTTACGTTTCACAATATAAATGTGTCAAAGTACATAGACTATCATATAAAAAGTTGAACAATATCCTTGGACATCTTCAAGTACTGTTACAGGCAACAGGTTAACTCTTAAACATACATAACCTGTGTCAGCTCAACCTAACAGCAGAACCACACATTTATGATTTGACACTTGTATTTCAGAGTTTCCATTGCTGTCAGAATCTGATTCATAAAGTCCTCATGACTTTCTGAAAATACAAGGAGCTGTATCTGGCATACCCTTAAAATGATGTTTGAATGCTGTGCTCAAAACTCTGCAGATATATGTAAATTGTGATAATTTTTTAACTTTTAAAAATTCTATTCCTTTCCTCCCTCCCAGAGAACTTAGAATCTATTTCCTGCAAACTCATGCCAAAATTAGGTTTACCTGAAAAAATCACTGCATGCAGCCAGTACGCAACGATGACAGGGAATTATTTCATCTTTCACACGAATTTTAAAATCAAAAAATATATTTTGTTCTCTGAACTTTTGTAGTACTTTTAGAATTTGTTGTCCATGACCTTCAGCCACTAAGGAATTGATTTTATTTTCAGGAACAGAAATTCCATTGCAAATAGGTCTGCTAATGTAATCCCGTTGATTGGCCATGTTTTCTTCAATCTATTCCTGAAATGGAAAAATAAGTAATTGATTCTACAGTCTTATTATTAAAAAAAAAACAAAAAAAAATCAGTATACCATAAAACAAACAAAGAAGTTCCCAGAATTGAATTTAGTTTGTATCTCATATGCAAAGTTAGAAATTTGTGTTACAAGTGACTTTTACACTGAATTTGATACTACTACTTTGTAAAATATATTTGCATGGTAAATTTTGTAGATTATCTGCCATATATCAGAGAACAATTCTGCAGATAATACCCACCTGTAGGAATTTTTTCAGTAAAGTCCACAGCACATCAAGGAGTGTGTTTAATTATCATTTAAGAGAAAGACTAGTCCTAGGCTTACCCTCAAAAACCCCCCAAATTCTTAAAATTTTATGTAAAATTAGGATGAAAAAAGAAAACTTTGTTACATAGTTTACATTCCAAAAGGCTGATCACTCTACATCTTGTAGTGGAAGGGAGACAGAGGTTATTAGACTGCATCCTAAGGGGATTCCCATGAGGCACTCTGGACTGCAATAATGGAATACAAACAACACCAACAGCCTGCCTGAATAACGGGATTGCTGGGGCTTACCAAACAGGGTCATTTAGAGACAGTTTGGGGACAGTACACCTTTGAGTGTTTAATCAGTTGAAACTGATTTTGTCATGTACCTCTAGTCTTGTTAGGAAGCTTTATGTTTGCCCACTCTGAGTTTCACTTACAGTGGTGTAAATTAACTGGCTTTAGAACACATTTAAATTTCCATCTCCCTTTCAGCAGCCAAGTTTGTTTTTTTTTTTTTTATTTTTTTGGTGAAAACCCTACAATGAAGTGTGTTTTTTTCTATAGTAAATTGGTTTGAACTATTTTTTACAATGAAAATATTTTATTCCACTTTGTCAACATAAAGAAACTTTAAACACTAGTATATTTTATTTAGACCTATTTAAAGAGCTAGTTATATATTGCAGATGCATAAACTGCCTTTACTGCAAATCTGAATCAAGATTGCCTATTTTAAAGCTTAAAGAAACATTCCAATTTTTTTTTATTCCAGGATTTTGCTTCCGCAATTCCAATTAAAATCAGCAACGGATAATGGCCCACCTGAATTGACAGGGGACAAAAAATTCCAAACAAAACCCAGAAACAAGAAAATACTGGTTTTGGTTTTTAATTTTCTGAAAAGGCTCATCTGATGACACAATACATTCAGAGCAAACTAAACCATCAGGCAGTCTTCTTCATGTGAGATACTTTAACAGCAGACTGATCTACACTTTATCTAGTCAGGGTAGCTCCAAACAAATAGACCTCCATGTCTCCTGGAAGAGAAGAGATCCAGTGATCTTGCTGCCAGCACTGGCACCCTTGGAGCAGGCATCTTCTCCTTCCCATGGCCAGACAATCTCAACGTATTCACTCTTTCCATTCTAAGCCTGAGGAACTAGGAAAATACAGAAGAAGAAGACCACCATTTATTCTGATAATGTATGGCCTCAGAAACCCCAACTTCCATAAATCATGAAACTTTTTCATATGCCAGAATTCTCTTGAATACCCTTTTCTTATGAATTTAAAAGCCTGCTCCTCAAAAGGCTGAATCTTCAAAACCAGAGTTGCTTCAATAACATTAGTTTCCCACATTTGAATGGAACTTTTTTTTAAAAGTAAGTGAATTTCAAAGTTTATTTGACATCACATCAAATAACACTTCTTCTAAAAGAAACATAAACCTTTCTGCAAAATTCTGGAACTGACAATAGATACTAGACATCTTTCTCCACTTACATGTAATTTCTATAGCAAGATCCAACCTACAACGTGCTTTCTGATGACGAAATTACCAATTTCAGTAATATCTATATTTGTATTATGAACATGGAAACATGTACTATAATCAAGTCGAACTATGCTATTTTAGGCAAGACATCATATGATCACTTTCATACAAGCAATCAATGTTTCAGAAAGTTTTCTTTTACCACACTATTACCACAAAAACTCTATTCCAGTACACGGTGCAGAGACTGTAAACCTCTTAATTACACATCAATTTATTAATGCTTACATATATTTGTTCTTCTGTTAAAATTGTTAATTGATTTAATTTTCCTTTGTATATTTATTCATTCTTACAACTATCCAAGTTGTAAGAAGTGTTGATTGATGTCCTCTCTCAAGTGTCATTAGAATGAATAATTGTCAAACTTTCCAAGGTCCACTTATAAGGCTGAGTTTCTGGTTTTCCTTATTATTGCTTGCAGTTTTCTCTTTACTCTGGTTTGATCCTCAATTTCTTTCACTGATACAAGATCTGTTGTACAACATTATAGTTCAGACCTCATCACTGTCTCACTAGACCAATTTCCAAGTCATCTAGTGCATCCAAATCCTAATCTCTAACAGCAGTATCTCATTATTTTCTTAAAAGCAAAATTCAGCAGTGTATCTTTAAAGTTTTTGTCCACGATTAAGGAATGTAGTAATGAACACTGTGCAACAACTTAGCCTAATTCACCCTTCTCTCAATTAAAAAAATACATATTAAAAATTCAATTTCCAGCTGTCTTGTAGCCAATTCCTGACTTACTTTATAATTTTGGTATTAATGTACCACTTCACTGAATCTGTTGATGATTTTATAGCCCTCCAAACTCTCTTAACAATTCAGCTAAAACTTGGTATGTTAAACAAGGCATTTATAATTATTTCATGCATTCTTCTACAAAGCCATATTAATTATCAGTAGGGTTTTTTATAAATATTTGATCAATTCTGACAAAAGGTTAAGAAACATAGGGGGTGCAGACATATGTTGAAGAGGTCTGCAGCTCAGGAATGCTGAGGAACACCCCTCCTTTTATTTGCTCCATAAACTCCCACAGGATTCCAATTACAAAGTCTGTCTTCATGTGGGTTACCAAGAACCAAGCTCCAGTAAATGGTGCATTAGAACCGGGATCTCTTACTTTTGCTTTTTAAGACACGTCTGTGTGCTGTTCAGCAACCGGCCTTGCAGCCTCTCCTGGAACATGACACAAGAACTGCTGTACGTGATCCAATCTCTCACCACTTGACAAAACCCCCCTGCTCGCATACTGGACCTTTACAATCTTGCACTGGCAAATGCCCCCTTAGCTATTAGCCTGCTTTTCTGAAAAAAAAAAAAAAAACAAACCCAAAAAACAACAAACCAACAACTGGTTGACAAAGACAACTGAAAACTATTCCAAAACTAAACTCCCCTGAAGTTAAAAGTTAAACATTGCTTATTTTTATTGTAAGACACCTCAAACACAAGGCCAGTTGCCTGCTACAGTGAAAACTGATACAAACTTCACAGTTATTAAGGTCAACCTCATATAACACGTGTGGGGAACATATATGTACCTCTCAAAACTATCTGTACAGGTCTCCAGTTGAGGGGCCAGGCATTCTGCATGCCTGACAGTCAAGTGACAAGCAATGGCCAGTCTGTGTAGGGCCACAGAGCAGCCAGCAGTTGAACAGAAGGCTAGGGATAGTAAGCTACTTTTGGTCATTATGATGGGTCAAATAAGGGACCACCTGGGAGCTCGGAGGGTAAGAGCATTCCTATGATCTGTCACAAAATCCAGTAATAAGGGCCCACATCTCATTAGTTGTGCTGTTTATAAGACTCCTCTGTTGTAGAAGCATAGCATGGTTTGGGTTGGAAGGGCCATTAGGGATCACCTAGTTACAAGCCTTTGCCACTTTTAACACTGTCTTTTTCCCAGGACACTAAGGGACAGAGCAGTCTAAAACGTAATGAGCTCATTGACCCAGATGCCAGGTAACCACACTGAGAACTCTGATAAGACCATAGTCAAAATATGAGATAGACACACGTTCCTCTTAGTATCTAAGCATTTGTAAAAAGCTACAAGAAAGTGTTTAACTGACCTTTATTCTATGCAAACAGCTGCCAAAACCTCACTGAATTTCTAGTGGAACTTTTCACTTCAACAATGCTAATGCTCCCTTTCCAAAGATATATAGAGGATGTAACATATTTATGATTGTCTTTTATTGAGCACTCAAAAATCCTTCTTGAGTGTTCTTATAATTCTGTACCTAGAAGACACTGAAATGTGTAATTTATTTCCTTATACTTTTCCTTTGGGAAGTTCAAATGACCTTTAGACATGAATTTAATAACCTGGATATATGTTGAATCTAGATATTACACTAGGAGACTATAAACATAGCATACTGTTAAACTCATAAAGGAGACCAAAAACATCCAGGACAGACATTTTCAGAACATACAGGTATACAATAAAATCATTACCACTGCATTACACCTCCTAAAAATGACTTTCACATCCATTCCACCAGATCTGAAACAGTAAAGCAAATAGAAGTGTGAAGGGACCTTTGAACAGAGATGAACTTTTGTTTGTGCAGAATCTTTTGTAGTTCCTACCAAAGCACTGATGGGAACATACTCACATAATGTACATATATTAATAAACACTTCTGCTGAAAAGATAGCCTTAGCTGCTACAACTGATAAATAAAATGAAGTTTACAGAAGTTTAAATATGCTAATGAAGTTGAGAATGGTGGAAGATGTGCAATTATTTCTTGGTGAATAACCAAGGAAAAGATATCAAACTAGGGAGAGAACGTGTAATAACAGTGAAGCATGAACACCCAAATGAGGGTCGAGAAAGATAGTGGCAAAGACACCAAACTGATCACTTTGTAATAGTGAGATAAAAATATGCATACAAATATGTGTGACTTTGAAATAGCCTAGGGAATTCTGTTTTGTGGAAGTACTGAGCACACATAAGTATCACACATAGCTCATGGCTCGTCGTACTTAGCCAGGAAAAGCCCCTTAGCGCTGTCTCTGCCTGACAATAAACAGAAACAAACCCTTGGAATGGGACTGAGGTTCAAGACTGTACCCAGCACAAGGGAGTGGCCATTCCAAAATTGCAAGTAACACTGTAGACACTGTAGACATAGGTAGACATTCTCTCCTCTTCCAACACGGCCGGCAAAACCAGTCTAAACTCAACCCTGATTTGGTACTTTATTATTTACAACCAATTGTAAAACAATCTATCTGCTTTTATCTGAAAGCACAATACAGCTGTGCTACAGCACTCACCAATTAAAAAAAATTAAATCTTCGTACTTCATAGCAGGTAACTTATGAGAAATAAATTGTTCTTTAATGGAACATTATGTTTATTACATGGCCTTCTCCCAGCTTGGATAGCATGTCTTACTAGGGACCAGGATTTTAAAAAAGGGAAATCTAAGAGCTGGTATTTTACAGAACACTTTAGGTACCTAGAATGACAGAATTAAGCACAGTGAAGACAAAGAAATTGTATAGATTTCTCTAGCGAACTTTCAGGGTTTTTTTTCCATACAAAATTTAACACTGCATTAATGTATGTTTTGAAAAGGTCAAGATCAGCATTCTAAGATCTAATATTGGAGGCTCCAATATAGAGAAGGGGACGTGCCCTGGCTTGTCTGACCCCTGCTGCTGGTGTTTCACCCCAGAGACACCTTTGGCTAGCTGGATGTCGCAGCTGGGCGCATGGAGACAAGCCCAGACATGCCGGAGCTCAGGTGGTGGTGGGATGGAGCTTCCTCTCGCAGAGTGTCCGCTCCTCAGGTTTCCTGCTGTCGGAGAATCCTTTAGGTGAAGGAAAGGAGTGAAGAAAAGGAGTCGGTTCTGATTGAGGGTTTAATCCAGAGCTTTTACTCTGGCCTGCAGGCCTCTGATTGTAGCAACAGCTCCAAAAGAACTCCCTGCAGGCCTCTGAATTCGGTCACTGCTCCATCAGAACTGCCTGGACCGCGTGGTTTCCCTCTCTTTTACCTGGGGGAAGGGAGGAGGGGATGGGTAGGGAGTCCACCAACCAGGTACAGGAGAGGAGGTCTCAAGGGACAAAGGACACCTGGATGGCCCAATGCCCCCCTGGGGGTGGAGGGCATCTTTTAAATCTGCCCAATCACTCCACACACTTCTGGAATGCCAGGAGTGACAGACAGTGCTCGGGGTCAGGGTGGGGAAAAGAGGAGTGATTGTGACACACCTGGGAGGACACCTTCAGGGGAGGAATCAGGGGTCCTGGGGAAACCGTTAAATCACACTGCAACAATCTAATGTTAAAAGTATTATATTATTGAGTCTACTGTATACCCATCAAGATGATTTGCTATTTTCATTCCTTGTCCATTCAAAAGGAGAGAAATTAATGACTTGTTAATAAATTTTAAAGACACCACTCTACACTGTGCATCTAATTTAACATTCATTAAGGTGAGTATAAGTGGAACACATATCTGTAGGATTTGGTGACACTTCTAATTACTGACTAAAAAGACAAGAGTGGTTTAAAATGTAATTAAACTATAAATACTGAGTACAAGTTCTGTGCTTTTATATTCCATTAATGTGTTGATTGTCACTGATTGCCTAAGATTGAAAGCACTAAGAAAATTCCAAGTTCCTGCCTGGAAATTTCAATGCAACTGAGTCTCACAGGTTTTTCATAAATAACTGAACTTCAAAGAAAAATAATATTCAGTCAATCATTTTAGGACAAGCAAAAAAAAAAAAAACTGCTCAGGACATTTTGATACATTTAATCCACAAAAATGACATTTATCAATAATAGATGTTAAGACAGTATTCTCAGGTGACACAGAGACTTTAAAGCTTTGTGTTCTTTAGAAGTGATAAAAAAATCAACATGGAAAAAAATCTAGCATGGTATCAGTAGGAAGTAAGGAAATCGCAGTAATTCCTGGAGGCATTCCCAAAGTGGAAGATTCCCACTCTTCAAACAGCGATCATTAAATGCATGTTCCCTGATAAACACATGAACCCACTAAGATAAAGCAGTAATCATTTAAAACAAGTAAAACTGGCAGGATTTTCTCTTAAAATTAAATTTCTCCAATTTATCAAGTTACTTTGCAAATTATTTTCTTAGCCAAAAATTATCAAGAACTGTAATTTTAATTTTCAGAAAAAGAAAAGGAATTAAAATGACACACTGTACTTCTAATTCTGCTGAAAATAACTGCAAATTCTGTAAAAGAAAATGACAGCTTTTAATGGCTTCTGTAGTCTGTCACTTTTGCATGTGAATGTGTTTTTTTTTTCAAAACATGCATGCAATATTGAGCATCTTTAGAGAATGATTTAGCATGCCTTATAATAAGAGCATGTTTTACTTAAAAGTGTGGGTTTATATTGAATACATCCTAATTACATTACATATCATACAATGCATCTTGAGCTTCCGTTTGCATTTATACATGAAGCTCATTAAAAAAAAAATTAATCCACTAGTGAAAAAAGTGCTACATGTTTAAATCTCTTAAGCAGAGAGTAGGGACAAGCTAAACCTTTCAATCAAACCAGAGGGGTTTTTTTTTGGAACTAGGTAAGATCCACAGTCCATTAGTATTACCATCTATCAGTATCTAAATATATAAATGCCACAATTTTCAAAGTGCACAGAACACGAAGTCTGAAATGTAAGCCTCAGCTACAGTTTGATATTGGTGAAGAGCATTTTCCTGGGATTTTTTCTTGACTGTGTTAAATCCTTCTCTGCTGTCAGTTAACTTTGTCTATGGGTTTGCATAATGCATAAGATTATGCCATTCCTTGCTTCATTAAATCATGGAGAAAAATAGGAATAATATTTTGAAGTAAGTCAAATACCCAATTGATTCCTTGATTAAACATTTTTTTTATTCAATGTTACTTCTGTGTTTAAAATATTTTGCGAAGACTAATCTATACTCAGCTATAACAGACTTGTTCAGTACAGAAAGACCTTCTGGCCTGTGCAGAAACAGCAGTTTTCCATATTAACAGTGCACTAGCAATGCTAAACAACAACAAAAAAGGAGGATTGTAACAAATACCTGCAATAATACAATTTTCAGCATTTTTGCATCATTTGTACATCGTCAATAGAGGATGGATGAAGTGTAAGTACTTCTATTGGCAAGCAACAGAAAGTTGGGTTGTAAATTTTCAGATAGGCCCTAGTTTTTTAGCTATGGCTCAACTCCAGAACCAAAGGGCAAGCAAATTTTTTACCTTTTGAGGACTTACAGATGGCCTATAATTGAGGAAAAATAGGAATCCAGTTGACAACTATTGGAATTCTCAACAGAACAGTGAGCACGGGATACAAGAGCCTTTTATTTACACAGATGCTTAGGAGCCAGAACGCTGCTAGTGATGCAGAGCGCTGCATCTGCTCTCGGGACAATCAGCTCCTCTTGATAGTCAATAAAAGACAAACAGAGCCCAGCCCGCTGCGACAGCTCTGCCAGGGGCCCGGACGGCTCTCCAGCAGGACTGATGCGCTGAGGGCAACACCTCAGCAGGATGTGCTGATGGCAGAGATGGGCCGCGCATCTCCTGTCCGCAACGGGGCGCGCTGCCACTAAGAACCACCTCCCCCGGCGCCCCCTCGAGGGTATAACCACCTGCCAGTGCCGCACAGGGCCGAGAGAGGCAGAATTTAGCGGGCAACTCCGTTCCTGTGCCACGGCCAGGGTTATGGGCCGCCCCAGCCTCATCAGGCCCAGCCCCGCAGCAGCGGCCGCCATCGCCCCCGCCCCGCCCGCCGGGGGACTGCAGCGGCGTCAGCGCCCCTACTGCGCACGCTCAGGCCCCCGCGCCTGCGCCCCGCGGCGGCTCCGTTCATTCTAAGGGAGGACTAATTCTGACAGGGCGGGCGGGATGGGGCAAAGGGATCCCTTTCCCTCACAGCGCGACCCGGCCGCCGCATGCGGCGCTCCCCGCCACTGCCGCCTCTCCGCAGGCGGCGAAGCGCCAATCCCCCCTGAGCGCTCCCTCCGAGCAGCGCACACCCACCTGCAGCCAACACCCGCAGCTCACCGACCGCTCTGGCCCACCTTCCGCAGCAGCCACGCCGGCAGATTGGCTCCTTCCGACGTCATTCTCCTGCTCCTTGCACTCGGAATGGCTCCGCCAGTCGCCACTCCAGGTGAGAGCCCGCCCATCTGTCCTCGCTGAACGACGCCGCGGGTGCAGCTCCGCCGCAGGCACCGCCTTTCCCCTGATAGGTCGCTACCTGGCGCATTCCGCTGTCACTCACAGGGAGTTCTGACATCGGATAGGTTATTGTTCTCGGGGGCGGGGCTCCCCTGCTTCCCGCACGCCGATAGGCTCCCGCCAGGCCCGAAGGGGCGGGTCACGGCGGCGCGGGGCGGGCGCAGGGAGCGCGGCCGGGCCGGCGCGGCGAGCCCGGGCCATGGGCAGCGTGCGCTGGGCCTTCCCCTGCGGCGCTTGGCGGCCCCGCCGCCGCGAGTGGCTGCTGGCCGCGCAGCTGGTGCAGCCCGAGGAGAAGGAGCGCATCGGCCAGTTTGTCTTTGCCCGCGATGCCAAAGCCGCCTTGGTACATGGGGAGCCGGGACGCGGTTGTCTCTGCACAGTCAGCGTTGCCCAAATTCCTGATTAGTCGCACATGCCGTGCGAGGGCATTTCAGGGATGTAAAGCTAAAGGATAAGGCCTGTATAAAAGTATGAAGCTCTGCCTCACTGAGGGGCCAAGAGGGACGGCAGGCTGCTGTCAGTAGCTACTCTGAAAGACTTTACAACTTCTAAGTCGTGATACCAAGTCAGGAGACAAAATCAGCGCACCCTGAGGGACTGTACATAGGACATCGGGGTAATGACTAGGAGAATAAAGCTGTTTTAGAAGATCCAGGGTTTAAATCTCGCTTAATAATACAGTAATACGTGCCTGCTCATTAGTGTGGAAGGAGTTACTCATCACTTCTAGCTGTTGAGTGTTTCATTTAGCGCCTAGGTAGTGAATAGATGTACTGAAAGGAAGACTATTGAGATAATTTTACTGCTCAGGGTGGTGTAAAAAGTATTTATTTGTGCCATAAAGTATCGTAAATAAGTTACTAAGGTAGAAAGGAAGTACTGTGATTTGTCTAGGCTGGGACTTGTGTTAATTGTGCTAATAGTGACAATGTATTTGATATTCTGATGGACTCTTCTGCTTAAACTTACTTGACACAGCTTT
This sequence comes from Vidua macroura, assembly GCF_024509145.1. Taxonomy (NCBI): domain Eukaryota; kingdom Metazoa; phylum Chordata; class Aves; order Passeriformes; family Viduidae; genus Vidua; species Vidua macroura. The sequence continues at coordinate 87,700,390 of NC_071572.1, forward strand.
TACAAAAGGGAGAAATTTAAATTCTTTCGCTAAAATACACTACTTGATATCAATAGTAATAAACCAACGTTTTTTAGGCAGGTGATTTTTTAGCAACCACGTAGCACAATAGTTCTGTATGAATTACTTCCATTTTATTTCATAGGCTGGTCGCCTGCTGATGCGGAAATTAATTGCAGAGGAGCTGTGCATACCTTGGAATGAAGTACACTTGCAAAGGACACCAAAAGGAAAACCTTTCCTGGCCAGTAACTTACTCAGTATCAACTCAAATTACAACTTCAATGTCTCTCACCAAGGAGATTATGCAGTCCTTGCAGCTGAGCCTGAGCTTCAAGTTGGCATTGATATTATGAAGACTGATTTTCCAGGTAATTCATTATGGTGACTAAAGCAGATTCTGCAGTGTTTGAGTACTGAACATTTTCGCATTTCCCAAAGAACCAATCCGTGTCCTAGAAATTTAGTGTAATTAGAAGAGAGTGTATGAATGTATTGTGTGTTTGGGATTTCTAGCTGTAAAATGCACTCCTCGTTGTTTATTTTGGGGTGCACTGTAGGACAGATATGGATATATTTCTCATTTAGAGAAGTAGAACCCTGGGAAAACAAGATCATGAATCCTTTTATTATATGGGCGCTACCAGCATCTGCAAATACTTTAATTATGGATTTGCTGTGTATGAGGCAGAAGGAGGGATGTCTTCCCAAAAAGGGACAATGGGCTCTATCCCCATAAGAACTCCATAGACTGTGTTACACAGTTGTCCCATATGTATGGACATTTTATGTGTCAGCCAACTGGCAACGCAGATTGGCTGTGAATATGCAGTAATCCTCAGTGAGAGGGGATCATGAGGACGGAACATGTGAGGTGCTCTTGGGAAAAGACTAAACTTAATAAACTTTAGTTATTGGCCTATTCATTTGCATAAAATAAACTTGTGAAGTGAACTTCAGGATCAAAATTAGGATTGTAGCAAAGTGTATTTTTAAATACAGTTTTATGGCGATGATTTAGTTGCAAATGCTCACCAGAGCATGACTGGGTTAAAGGAGAAACATACTGGGACTTATGATTCACTGGAATTCTGGTTTTTTTTAGAATCGTCCTTAAACATTTAACCACATATGACAGTAGTAGTTGTGTTCTTAGAGAATCTTTCTTCACAGTTTTTGGAGTTACCCAGCATTTTATGCTGCAAAGTACGTTGTGTTGTAAGGGAGAGATTCAGGTAAACACTGACAGATAACTTTCTGTCTGATCACTTTATACCTTTTTAATGACAGCTACAACTGTACAGTTTTGGATTATCATGTTTAGCTAGGATGCACAGAAGCTTTGCTGCAATCTGAAGTTCTTTCCCGTGAGTCACACCTGCTGTAGACCCTCACTCTGAACACATTGGTCAGCATGTGAGGCCACAGGATAGCCTTTGGAGGGTCCTCCACCAGAGCTGTTGCGTGTTTTGTGACAGGAATTGTGTCTAGTGGGTGAGGCTTCTTTGGTACAAGGGCACTCCTGACAGGACTGCAGGTAACACAGGGCCCAAATAACCTGATTAAACTTGAAGCTGGTACTTTTACCATAGCTCTCTCAGGCAAAGCAAGCAAGGTGGTGTCCCAGCTGTGTCTCCTCACAGCATCTTGCACACCCTCCGCCTGTTTGCTGGGGGAGCAGAGTTACAGTGAAGGCCTTGATGCTGTGCAAACACTGCTGATACCAGTGTGGTATGAACACTGGCTTAGGCATAGACCTAAAACACAGCACTCCACATGCTGCCATGGAAAAGGTAATACCTGGACACAGCACCCTTGGAAACACTCTGGTTGGCCTGCCACTGGCCTTACCACAGGACTCACTAATTTTAATTCCTCATTACAAAAAGTTTATAGTTTCAGTGGGTAAATAGTGAAAACCAAAACATTCAAGCACTTGTATTTGAAGCTTTTCTTGGGAACTGCAAAATTCAAATTTATATAGAAAAATAAAAAAAAATTATATGTGGAAGTAGGGATATCTTACATCCTCTGCTGGTATTTTATGCAGGTGTAAATGTAGCTGGCATTTTAAAGGCATGTTGTCAATGTCAAGCTGACAAGTTTTATGAAGCATGTTAAACTTTATTTCTGAAGTCTAAAGACTAAGTAATACTGTGAGATCTGATACAGACAGGGTTTAGTGTTTTTGGGAGATGCTGGTGATTCCAAAAATTGAACAGTGAAAGATGATTCATATGTCTTCCTTTTTGTAATTATAATTTGTATTTTTGAAAAAGAAATAAGATACTAATGGAAATGTAATAATTGTATATCGGAGAAAGAGCCAGTAAATAAGTAATATTAGGTTAGAACTTAATATTACAGAGACTATAATTTAAAGCTGGCCATCTTTTCACATGAAATTATTCTTATGAATATTTTTGTCTTAGTAGAATCACCTTCAACTCTTTTTCGTTGCTGGGCTATGAATAGGTAACACAGACTTTAGCAGTATTATTTTCTCTGATAGTTCCACTGAGTGGTGCTCTTGTTCTGCACTTGCTAAGTACATTATATTTCTGAAGGTGGATCCACTATAAATCTCTTTCCTTGGAACAGCTACAAGGACAAAGAGTTCCCTATGAACAAAGTACATTTCAGTAGGTTTGTTTGTTTTCTTCAAACACTTGTTTAAATACAAAGTGCTTCATCCAATGATGTTCTCCAACAGCATCTTGATTGAGGTCTCTAGTATTGTAGCTCTTACATTCCTTTATTGTTCAACCAACGAGCATGCAAAATCTGCAGTGCAGATATACAAGAATATCTATCATGCAGCTGGAAGTTTTGAGAAGTCTGCTGTTTGTGTGCTACTATTTAACAAGGAGTCCTGGTGCCCATAAACATTTTATGTCACTTCTTAATCCATCCTATGTATTTTTGTTTTACTTTTTGTTCGTAAGAAGCTGTGTCTTTCCATCTTACTTGTGCTTCCTTATTAAAATCTGAGAAATGAAACTATTGCAAGACATAGCCTTCTTCAAAGGTCACACTAGAAGCTATTCTTACCACTGCAAAAAGCAGCAGTTCTACAAAAGTTCCACAAGTGTGCAACAGTTTATCACCTTTTTTCCTCTATTTAGATATTGAAGTAAATACTCTAGTGATGGTAGAAAAGGAAAATATCCTCTTCAGGTATTGTGTGTTGCTGCCTTTTGGTTATCTGGCAGGTTATTGTCGATTTAAATCAGTCTTTCAGTTTAATTATTTTTGAAGAATTACTGAGATCAATGATTATTTTTCTTCACTTTAGAACAGTTTAAGATGAACTCTTGAGTAATTTGGAAAAATGCACACTGTCCTGTAAATTTGTTTGTAGAAGTGTCTGTGGACAATATTTGGCCAGGTAAAGCGTATGAATTTTTTTTAAGCCTTTCAAAAAAGAAGTGAGAAGGATTTTCACAATACTGTTAACTCCTGTGGAAAAAAATGAGGTTGTGTTTGATTTTTTAGCTTATGGAAAAGAAATTCTGCAACAAGTGTCGACTTGGTTTGAGTGGTGTGTGGGATGTTGATTGACCAGTCACTTAAGCTCTGTAAAGTAGAACATTTTCAGAGACTTAGGAAATAATTATAGCTTAATAAAGATTGCCTTGAGCATTTGAAAAAAGTTTAGATCTTAGGCTCAAGAGCTTTCCTGCTGTGCAAGTGAATTTCTTTTCCCTAATGCAATTTTTTAGCTTAGATGGATTTTCAAAGATAAATAAATTAACAGTTCATCCCATATCTTTGAAAATCAGCCTGCAATCTTTCTTACATATCCCACTGTATTTACTTTGATCCAGACATCTCCAATCTCAGTTTTATTCCAGAATTAAATATTTGGCATGCAGTAGAATTAGCTTTTCTCATTAATATTTTGATTTTATGCTAGGCTTGCTTGTTAAAAGACACAAAAGGGTAAATTTTCTGCATGTGACTTTCACAGAAAAAGTAATTTGATCTAAAAATACTCAAATAAATGCTTTTTTAAGAAAGTAGGCTATTATGTGCAAACACCTAATTATTTGAAACTAGTTTTCTCTGAGGCAAGGAAATATAAAAAGAACTTGACTCATTTTTCACCTTTTATTCTCATTATTGAGGTGAGGTAGGGCAAGAGATGATAGAGTTCTTCAAATCAGAAGCATATCAGATATGTATATAAGTCCCACATGAAGAAGCTAAATACTGTACTTCAGTCTAGCTAGTGGAGGAAAGCTCTCTCTCCAAACAGTTTTGAACTTTGTGCTGTTAATTTTGGTGTATTCCTAAGCCTAATCGAGTTAGGCTCACCTACATCATCGTTCAGACATTTGGCATGTCTTTTAGCTAGCCATGTTCAATTTTTTGAATTGCAATCCTTATTTAATTGCTTCGTTTCAGCTTTTCAATAAGAATTTCCTGACCTAGAAACAAATTCCAAATCAGATTGTTCGTTAGAGTGCTTTTGTCCTTAAGGTGATTTACCTTTACCTTAAACAAAGTTTTAACTGTTTTTGGTTTTATTGTTGTATTTCAGTATATCTCATAGCAGCAATCAGTATCTAATCTTTTACTGCTAGAGATAAACACCAAATTGTTAGCTAATGTTACAGCTTTAGGTGTGTAGGTGCAATACTTGGAATGAAGAAATTAACAAAGGGTTTGATTTAAGTGCTACTTCTTACAGGTCAAAGAAGTCATAATTTACAAATACTTATGTAAACACATCATTTTTAGATGTGAAGGATGTTAAAACAGCTGATATCCTTGTTGAGCTAAAGAATCACAGTGATATTATGCACTTAGGCTGAGTAAACAGGGAGGCATTTCTTTGTCCTTGTTCTGTTTGCAACTGGGAAGAAACAGCCATCTTAAATGTATTCTTAAAGAATGTATAATATATAGCAGTTTCATTGCTGTGCTTTATTCATGTTTCTAACACAGTTTTAACTGGGAATTACACAATTCTGTAATTGATAAAGCACCAATGCTTGATGAACTGTGAAAGAAAGTTGATATTGTGATTAAATCTCTTCTATAAAGGAAAATTCCTTTATTTTCCAAAGAAACACTCATAATCCTTTATGACTATTTCCTTAATAGAAAAATGTAAAACGATTTGGATTAAAATATAAACTGATGGCAAAATGCAGAACTATAAAATTAGGCTGTGGAGAATATATATTTAAAATGAGGAAAAAACTAGCAATTAGGAAAAGAAAAATCCTAAACTAGGAGCTTTTATTAAAAATAACAGTTGGAATGAAGAGTAACTATAAAAATGCTTGTCAGATTGTTTTGGTGTTGTGTTTTTTTTTTTTTTTTTCACTCTGCACATTGAATTTACAATAATCACAATTTATTACTAAATTGGTGTTTTGGGAAATTAAGTTATACCGTCACAATGAACAGCTAAATAGAACTGATTTTTTTTTTTTAACAAAACTAAAAGTGATTTTCAGCATTTGACAGTTAGCTTTGGCTTTCCAAATTAAGAAAGTGCAGCAGAAAAATGTGATCCGAGGACTAAGGTTATGTAATTACTATGTAGGTGTTTAAAAATTGCCTTTTGAGGAGTTTCTTGCTAACACTGCCCAGTTCCAATAGCTTCAGCTCTACAGATACATATATTTGTTGCAAGACTGCAACATAGAAGCTGACTTTATTTTGTGTTGTCAGAAGTTTATTTGGATATTGAATGTACAGGTGTTAGAGTTTGGAGCCTTTACTGGTTTCAAGGTTGTGAGACAGTCTTTTAGAGACAGACTTGCAGATTTTTTTTATCCTGACTTATGAAATGCTAGAAACTTATCTTAACTATTTCAGCTTTTCTCAATAAATGTAATATAAATAGGCTCAGCTGTATTTTCCTGATGTATTTCCTTTCTAAGAGAAATTCTGATTTTCAACAAGGCAAATATTTTTATATGTCCTAAATAAAGATGACAGGTTGCTTATGTTATGTCAGGTTTTCAGGAGCTTTTAGGATTGGGAGACATTTGGTAGTTCCAAAGGTAAATGTTTTCTTGCCATTTATTGGGTTGGTGTTGGGAATTCTAAGCATTCATAGCTATTATGTGCTGTGTTATATTTTATTAAAAAATCCAATTTTGTAGTATATTAAAAAGTTATATCTTGCTCTACACAGTTTTCCGGTTTCTTCATCAGACTTGTTGGGTTCTGTGTTAAGCATGTATATCTTCCTTTTTCTTTCCTAGTAAAAACAAACTTAATAAAAGCAAAGCAAACACTTGGAGATGATATCTACAAGAGTAGATACAGCTGATACAGGTGAATAGACCATTGAAGTTCATCAGTTTGTCATCTGTGGGCCTCTGCTTTTTCATCTGCTTTTGCCATGATGCAGCACATTTATCTTCCACTTGCATCTTTCCTTGTATATTTTGGCTGGATAAAAGACAGCTCCTGTAGTGGCAAAATTTAGTTTGTGTGATGATATGGGGAAGGATATGGGGGGACAACATGCCAGTGACTAGTTGACTGCTGTCTCTTCTCTGTGGGAAGACCTAACAAAGCAAAACATGCTGGGTTTTAGCTGTCAAGTGGGACAAACACTCTTTCATCTGCTGGCAAGCCAAACGAATGGCTTTTTAAGGTTTTGGTTTCTTTGGATTTTTGTTTATTTGTTTTTAAAGAATGTCCTTATGTAGGAGAGATTGATTCCCAAATTTAAAACACTAATACTGCTTATGTCATCATGTGTGGTTTTTAGGACTTCACTATGAAGGGGGAAAAGAGGGAAGGATGGTGTACAGACAGAGGTGGGAAAGTTTTAAGTGTGAAAATAAGGGATATTTTTACTGCATTCGGCTGTGCAATTCATGTTCTGGGACAGGCTTCTGTGCAGTGTCCTGACTTCTACCATTAAAGAGCAGCTCTGTTGTTCATTAGATTCATTTACTGCATAGGATACCATGAGGTTGAAGGACATAGTCCCAGAGTCTGTGTCTCAATACTGAGGACCATTTCCACACCAAATTTAGAGGAGACATCTCTCATCAGACCGTTTAAGGGAAACCAGCTCAGTTTGAATCAGCTTGTGCTTTCTAAGGTCTCAGAGCTTCCCAGGAAAAATTTGCATTAGTCAGATGAAGGAGGTGTTAGAAAGTGTGAATCATGTAGTGAAATTCATATGGAAGATGAGGATGACTTAGGTACTGAGAATTGGCTACCTCCCCACCCCTTTTATCCAGTATGGTATTTTATATACCAAGTACCAGCTGGATTCCAATGCAACCCCAGGTTCTGCAGTGGTGTTAGCTTCTTAAAGACGGGTGTGCATTCCCTATAGCTACACTGTCACGAAATACCTAACTTTTCCTGCTTTACAAACTGTGAAATGGAGATCTGCTATATGTGATTTTTTTTTTTTTTTTTTTTTGCTTATGTATTTTCTTGGACTAGTAAATGATATTAAGTTGTAGGTTTAATTAAATGATATTAAGTTATTTCAATATCTCTGAATGTGCAGAAAGACATTCTAGTATATTACTTCATAAAATGTAATAAAACTTCTCAGACATCTGGTGGCTTGGTAGTACTATGTAGTGTAACACTATAGATTGTCAGACACCACCTGGACTTTTTTTTTACATCTGTGGTTGTGTCCTCATGACTTGCTTTATAAAGAAAAGTGTATTTTTATGTTTATTTAGATTTTGGGCTTGTGTTCTAGTGTGATGCAGCATAACGTCTTAACTGTTGAAAGGAAGTAGAGTTCCTGCTGTTCTGGCAATGCAGTGATTGCTGTAACTGATATATGTTCTATAATAAAAAACTGATTAAAATGTCTTTTTTGTGGGGTCATTTTTGTTCTTGCTGAAATATTGTGGCTACCTAGAGCTCTGCTAGCTTTGGTCACACAACTTCTTGGAAAGAACTCAAGCAAGTAAAAGGTATAAGAGTTGGCAAACACAAGTTAAGAAATTTCTTATGTTATTACTGCTCATTATCTTATTTGCTATCACTTTTTAGTTGTAAGTGCATTTTTCTCAAAGAATTTGAGGTCCCTGAGTCATCTTGGTGATTAAGACCTTTTGTATTTTAAATGCTTTTATTTTCTCCACTCAGAGGTAAGATACAACCATGAGCTTGCACCCTGGTGTGTTTGACTGCAAGCTCTTCAATAGCAAGTGTATATTTCAGCTGAATGTTTGGTATGGAAAGAGCATGTAGAAATATTCTGGAGTCTGAACAAAAATTTAGAGGATCTGGGTTTTTTTTTTTAAATTTTCAGAATAAATTGCAAAAAGCATGAATCTGTTGCAGACAGTGTGCTACCTGTCTTTAAATTGATCAGCTATGAGGTATGCTGTTAACAGCTTTTAATTTTATTTTGGTTTTTTTTTAACCAAGTCATAGCTGCTGTTTTTCCAGTCAAGTTTTAGAGTTATCTAAGCCATTATGACTCTTTACTTCCTTTTGTTTTACATTGACTATCAAGGCAGCTTGCTTAAATCTTCATCACTGCTGTTAGACCCAACCACATTAATGCAATTGAAACCTTAGCAATTTCTCTAATATTGCAGAGACTTAATGATGCTATCTGCAAAGAAAATATCAAAACATTATCAAATTATTTCAGTCTCCTTATGACTGAATTTTCCAGATTGACATTTTTATAATCTCGAAATGTTGAGTAACTCATAGGAGGCAATGTCAAATTTTCAGGCATTTAAGAGTTAGTGCTTCTCTGGTGTATGCCAAGATAAAACACATCAACGTTAACATGACGAGAATAGATGTTTAACATACATGGAATTGGGAAAATTGCAGGATACTGACAGGAAGTGTGGAGGTCAGAGAATGTAAATCCAATTTCCAATTCACACAAAAGCTGTGTGAGCTAGTAGATTGAGGTAACATCCATTGTTAATGTTCTATCTGGTTCTTGTAAGGTAGTCATTTATCTCACTAATTATTTGCCTTGTGTTGTTTCTAAATGTCTGTACAAGGATTAGTTGCTATTAATAAACAATTAGGGCTTGGGCATCTGTTGCAGAAGAAATGTTTTCTCTGTATCAGGTTACTTTGGTTTCCTTTAGAGATGTAAAATATGATCAAATATGGTCCTACACTAAAAGAAGGCTCTTGTCAGCCCAAGAGTCCAGGACTTGAAACATTCATCCAATACAGTGGGTTAGTTTAGAAACTTCATAGCTATCTTGTGTTTCACATTATTAGGTAGATTGAGCTGTTCATGCTTCAGTTGTTTGTTTTGCTATGTATGAGGTGTCACACTGCCACTTTACATGTTTTCCATCTGAAAGTGAACGTATTGTATTGATTAGGTATTAGTTCTTAATCACTGACCTGTTTCTTTTATGCAGTCCAAGTTGATGAGGAGGTTGTTTGCATTCTGGCATTTGTTTCATATTTTCATTTTGAGTGTTTGTTTGGGTTTGGTTTTGTTTGTTGTGTTTTTTCAGGAGATTAGTTGATCAATGAGCTGGCAGTAGTAGCTTTATAAGCTAGTTTGTTTGTATCTGACCAAACAAAGTTGAAGACTGTAAACTCATAAAACCTGAAGTGAAGGTGGTCAGTCATCTACTCTTCTCATTGTTTTTGAGAATGCATGGCATGGTTCTAATAATTTTTGGTACAAGTTTGCACCCTGCCTTTGTGAAGTATACGCTGTGTTACCAAAGCTGATTTATGATTAACCTGATGTTTGTAAAAATGTAAAAAATTTCTGTATTAGCCTTATAGGTAGTAATTTTCACTATTAATAGCATCAGAGTTTACATGGATCTTAATTCTGATTGCTTTTATCTTCCTACAAATGCAGCTTGTTGGGATTCTTTAGCAGGTAGAAGAATGGGGGGGAAATGATTGTGTATTTATGTACTATTTCTACAGTGCATTTGCAAACAGGACTAGAAAATATAGTCTGTCTTCTTATTTTTCACTCCTGCCTCTTTTTAAAATCAGTCTTTTATATCTGGTCTGTGATATTACTGTTCTACAGGGAAAATGCAAAGCATTTTTTTTGCCTAGTCTTTAAAAAAAATTAACAAAAACCTAGTTGTCATTGCACTGGAAAACATGGCATTATGTATTAATGTAAATAGCTCACACAAAAAGTCCAAAATGCAGACACATATGTATACACAGGAACACACACGCTTACCTGTATATAGCATGTTTACTTTCCAGGCTTAATACTGGAGTCTTTTTTCCAGTATCACTCACTATTTCCTCTCATCACTCTTCCTGAAATTTCCAGGGTGTTGTGTGCTTATAATTTAATGAAGAAACTTAACTTTGGGTTTAGGTTTTATTTTTAATGACTAGAATGCAATTTTTAAAAGATTACTCAGTTGATACTCTTAAGGAGCTGATGTTTATTAACAAGGCATGTATTTTAAAATCAGAGACAGCAATATAATTAATGCTCAGCACTAAAAGGAGTTAGTTTGTTATTTTGAAGAACTCTATTTCCTGACTAAGAAGTACTTAAGAAGTCAGTTTATTTCTGAAACAAGTTGATGAAGGGGAGCTACTTTAGAAATGCAAATTTAAAACCAAATAATTAATTGCTGTATGGACTTGTTCCAGTTCTTTCAAAGAAAGTTTTTTAGAAATTGTGGCAAGTAGTTGACCACAACTTGAGTCTGTGTTTTTAAATCAAACTAAAAGCAAAAAACATAGCATTTAAACAGAAACTTTCTGCTGCTTCTAGTTTTGTCTCCTTCATTTCTCCTATGTCATGAGAGACATGGGAAAATTGAAGAATGTTTAGCAAAGGGACACACCAAGGTGATTAGAGGGTTGGGGAACTTGACTAATGTAAAAATGCTGGTGGAGCTGGGTTTGTTGAACCTGAAGAGGTGAAAGCTCTAAAGAGGGTAATCTAATCACAGCCTCCCTGAAATGTAGGTGCAGAGAGGATGTACATAGTTGTCTTCATGAGGATGCACTGGAACAGGGCAAAAGGCAGAAGGCTCAGGTTGCTTCCGGGGGAGTTCTGTCTCTGTAGAACAAGTCTGCACCATGAGAACAGCAGAATACTGGACTAGGTTCCCCAGAGAAGGGGTGAAATACTCTGCTTGACAGAGCCCTGGGTAGCCCAACATAAGGCTCTGTTTTTCAACAGAAGGTTAGACCAGGTGGTCTCCAAAGGTCCTTTTCAACCTACATTTTCCCCATGGTTTTGTAAATCTGTCTTTCTCTGTTAGTGAAGCAAATAGGGGGGAATGGACTAGGCAGGCTATGGTACTGCAGGTAACTTGTGGAGAACAGGAATCCTAAGTCCTCTGATCTGTTCCTCAGAGCAGAGCAGCTGTACTGCCTTAAGGAAATGGGGAGTGAGTGCACTTAAGGACAAAGTGATGCCCGAGATTTTCAAAGGAGGAACTTGACAGAAGGTGGGAGTGGAGGGGAAAGCACAATGTGAATTTGAGCATGAGTGTTGAGAAGGGTAGCTGAACAGTTGAAGAAACCTAGGGCAATAAAAGGGGTGAACAATGAGGAAGAAAGCAGTAGCATATGGATTTGATATGCACTTGGTGTACTAAATGGTTTAAGCATCAAGTGTATTCACCACATGTGATGAAGCTGGGATAGCAGGACTGACAACGCAGGAACCTTTATGTACCATGCTGAAGGTGGTGTAGTGTGAGTAGTCTTATGTGGTTTTCTCTGGTAGTCCTGGGTTATAGAAAGGAGGAGGGCTCTCTGAAAGTAATAGAGGAGGAAGGGTACACCAGGACATTATGGAATGTTTTGTAGTTTGAATCACAAGAACAGGCTGGAGCCTTATCACTGTTGTCTTAAATATTCAAGAAAAGAGAGAAGGGGGAAAAAATGTGGATTGTCTAGAGCAGGTATTAATTATTTGTAGTTATTTGTTTGTAAAATGGACCATACAAACACAGAGGTAAAAGAAAATACCTTTCTCCAAGTTCAACGATTTTTTTTTTCTTTTTTTTTTTTTTTGTTTCAGGGAAGTTGGATTGTGTAAGTAGATGGATATAGAATTTGCCTCAGTAATTCATCGGCATACATAACATTGTGGTTGCTTTTTTCTTCTACTGTTATTTTCTCCAGAGGAGAGTTAGTACTGTCCTTAGACTATTCTGGATCATTCCATTAGCTAAGTGCTGCAACTGTCTCAAAATTCTGCAATTGAGGGCATCTCTGAAGTGTCACTGCCATGTCTTGTGGGACATGTATGTCAGACTGCAGTATGGTTTGGAAATTGTGAGAAAACCTGAATGTGTGCTTTAGTGTAACATTGTTCAGATTGTTCAGATTGTAATCATTGTAACATTTGTTCAGATCAGTTATTACTGCTGTACCTGTTTTTATTTACTGCTTAGATATCTGTAGAAGAGAACCATTTTATAGAGAAGGCTTGATGCCTTTACCCCTGGTTTAGGATGGGGAACATGAGCATAGAAAAGGAAAGTTCCTTGCCCAGTCAACTCAAAGAATTACTGGCACAACTACAGTTAGAATATGCATCTTAAGCAATTATTTAGTGAGTGGGTTCTCCAAAGTAGCATGGTATTAGGAGGGGGAAAATGTTTTGGATTAGATATGACTGATGTTATATTTTTAGTAAGAACATTGAGTAACCTATCAAAGAAATTGTCTCAATATATGGAATTGTCTCTATCCAGATTTTTATTATCCCTACTAGAGAAAAGAGGTTATTTTCTGCCATTGTCTCTTTTGCCACCTGTAAGCCCAGCTGGACTTCCCAGCTGGAAGCTTGCATGGGATACTGATTAACATAGGCTATGGGTAGCCAAGCTTGTAACAAGGTCCACAGATTTCAAGGTACTATAGAAATGCCATTGATCAATATAACTACACACTGTAGTGTCTTCTATAAGGTAAATTTGGACTAGTGGGGAAAAGTGGTATAGCCCCCAAAGAGCTGCTGCAGTGCCACACAGCTGTGATTATTTTTAGAGGAAGCTTAAATTTAAGGATTTGAAGGTTTGGTAGTTTGAGGCTGGGTTTTTTGGAGGGTTCCATTGGTGTATTTCTTGCTGTTATTATGGGCACCTCTCTACCCACATTTTTCTTCCAGAATAAATCCAATCCAAATAGCTTAATATGTGTGTGATAAATTCAGAAGACTGTGCTTCTCTAAGTGCTTAAAAAAGTGTTTCTTCTGTATCCCAGCATAGGTGGGAGGCAGAATAGCTTGATAAATTTTGACAAACAGCATGCTATTTTATAAAATGTTACTAGATCAAGCTGTCAGATGCCAGAGACTGTATATCCTACTATTGTATTGAATATAAATTTTTTATGTTTATATAAAATTATCATTGGTTAAATACTTTGCCTTTTAGAGAATGCTGGAGATGCTGCATCCTGAACAACCATCAGCTCACTGCTTTGAGGCACTATAAATTCAAATTGTGGAGCAGAGTTGGTTCATAATTTTTCTTTACTTACGATTTTTTTCTAGAGCCATAATGTGAGGTAATTCATTTGCTTATTATTACTACTCTGTTAAAATTTCTGTAAATATCTCTGTCTGATTTATAGGTAGTAGCTCAATTCCAAATTTCTTTCACATAATGAAGCGACAGTTTACTGAAACAGAGTGGGATGTAATCAAGTCAATGAGTAATGAATGGATGCAGCTGGATATGTTTTATCGGCACTGGGTAATACTTCTTTTCCTATTCAAAGTCTGCAAATGTTCACATTCTTTTCTGATATAATTTTTTATTTTCATCATAGTAAAAATGTAATCTTTCTGTAGTTGCATAGAATCATAGAATGGTTTATGTTGAAAAGGACATCTAAGATTACCAAATCTACCACTAAACTATGTCCCTAAGCACCACCTCTATCCATATTTTAAAGAATTTCAGGATGACTCAACCACTTCCCTGGGCAGTTTATTCCAGTGCTTGAAAAACTGTTTGATGAGGAAGTTTCTCCCATTATCCAATCTAAACACCCCTGGTGCTACCTGATACTATTTCATGTGGAGATATTCTTGGACTTTATATTTCAGTGATTATTTTAATATCAGAACAACTTTGAGAACCATGGTACAGCTGATATTTCCAATGGGATTTATTAGTAGTATTAAAAACATAGCCAGAACAAGGTAAAGCATTCATATTCACATACACATATCTGTATGTGCTTCTGAGTAATTTCAATTGCATATTTATTTTAATTGCAGCTGGTTAGGCTGGGTATAAACTATGCTGATAACTTTTTCTCTTGATAATTTCATCAGTCTACCCTCATATTTAGTAGTATAAGTCTTAAATTTATTTTGTTTGCAGTGTGTGCTCAGAAGTAATGTTTGTAGAACAGTAAATAGCAGTTTAAAAAACAGTTTGTAGCCAGTGTAAATAAAATACATTTTTATGTCTTTTAGGCCTTAAAAGAAAGCTTCTTAAAGGCTATTGGAGTTGGAATTGGCTTTAACTTGCAAAGAATTGAATTTAATGTGTCTCCATTACAACTGGAAATAGGGAAGGTGTATAAGGATACAAAAATGCTTCTGGATGGAGAAAAAGAAGAGGAGTGGATATTTGAGGTAAAGAACATGTTTTCATTAGTGATAAGCAGTCTCAACTCCTTATTGTTGCATTGCGTGTTGGATTTTTTTTTTTAAATTACAAATTCACATCTTTCTTTTGTATAACCCCATTGAGCTTATATTAATCAAAACTGAGGATGTAAATCTGCAGCATTTTAAAGAATTTTTTTAAGATTGCAAGGACATCCCATATATGGATTTGTTATAATGTCTTTTTATTTTTCCTGTGCCTGGAATATATTTCCTGCACTCTGGGAACGTCATCCTAAGGTATGCAGGAAGTTCACAGAAATATATTCAGACCTGATTTCTTGAACATCTCTAAGTTCATCATCTAGTTCTTCATCAGTTGATCTAGAATTGTTGATCTCAATAGTCTGAGTCCTGGGGTTTGGGCTTCTGTTTTCCTTCTTCAGAGTTATTGGGACTTATCACTAAAACATCTATCCTTCCAGATTTGGTAAGAAATTATCAGTATCATCTTGTGTAATTTAAAGGATACATAGGGGAAAAACTGAGAGGGACATGTTTACTGATGGACCTGGCAGTGCTGGTTAACAGTTGGAACTTGCTGGTGTTGAAGGTGTTTTCCAGCTGATATGATTCCGATTCATAATTATCTCAAATTATTTAATTACCTAAAAATCAAGCTTTAAGACCAAATTAAATTACAATCCCATTTCTCTACGCCCCTGAGGCATGTTTGTTCAAGCCCTTGAAACAAAGCAAAAAATGGAACAAACTGTCAAGTGCACTTTTCATTAAGATTATTCAGTTTCAAATACATATTTGCATTTTGAAAATACTTGTATTGTTGGAGACAGCTGTTCCAATAGAGCTGTCTAAGTGACAAATTTATGCTTTATGTTTATTTTCTTTAGTATACAAACTACATGTACCCTGTGCACATGGTATGAAAGAATGAATGTTCCAGTAATGTTTAACTTCAGAGTATAAGTTTCTTTCTTCACAGTTCATTCCTCCATTCAGCATTCCTGTCCATTTTTGATTTTGTGTTACAAGTCTGTGCATACTAAGTCAGTCCTCTTACTCAATTCCTATATAGTATAGCAATATTAGTATGTCATGAAATTCACTAGTTGGAATTGCACTGGCAAAAGAAGTTATTGGGAAAGCCTGTGATACGTCCTGTACCAGAAAGCTTTCTGTGTTACTGCAGTGTCCCATGGCCAAGGGAGCATCTGCCTGTCTTCATTGAATGCTGGAACTCCTGATTTTGGTCTTTGATGTGCCTGTGGTTGATTGACAGAAATAGTCTGGAGATGATGATGCAGATAGCTCCCTGTAATACTTAAATGCTTTCTAATTCTTTGGATTTTCCTTATTACTTAGTAATTACTGCTAGAACATCCATGCAGTTTTTGTCTGAGGAATGTCTCCACTTCCACATTTGCTCACCTGCTTCCCAAGAGTGCAGCATTATAATGAGGCAGATTCTTGTATTTCAAAGAAAGGGCTTAATATCAAGTTTCCTTTAAATACAAGCTCAATTGGGATATAATTTCATTTAAATATCAACATTCATTAAAATTAAATAAATAAAATGTTTTTCAGTTACCAATCTCTGGAGAGTTTAAAATTAAGCATTGCTTTACTATTTTGTCTTTTCCCAAGTTTTTTTAAAATTTTATGTCCATTTTCTTACTTAGAAGATTCTTTCTTTTGGTCTCGTCAGATTTTTGAAATAACTTTTTAGTTGAAAACACTAATTTTGAGAAATCTGAAAGAGTCACTTGTAAGACTACATATTTCTGATACAGTCTTTTCTTAGGTTCCCTGTTGTGCCAATTTTACTTTAGGGAGCTTTGTCTATCAAATAAAAAAATATAATGGCTCGCTTCTACATTTCAGAACTACCTATATCTTAGTGAAAGGAAGTGATCAATGAGAGCAAGACTGTTTAAAATTCAATTATCACATATTTTTGATTGATTCATTTCAGTTTTAAAAAGGAGCTAATTTACTAAAAATGGAAGGGAGAAATAGAGGGGATTTTATCCATTTAAATTACACAAAAATATTCTGAAATCTTCTTCAGAAAATACCATGTAATATAAAAAAGATAACTTTAAATTCATAAAGACCAGGAAAAGATCCTCCACCTTATACTTGTCATGACTAAAAGGTCAAGAGAAATACTAATGAATCAGAACAAATCAAAGTTAGCATTATTTAGACACCCTGTAACTGTTCACAGTCAGAGCAAAGCCAATTAAAATTCTAGATAGAATTTTCTGTGAACAGTGGAAAAAGGTTTCTCCTCTTTCATTGTAAATACCAAGTTAACTACTTTGTTTTGTAGTTGACTTTGTGTGGTCCTTTTACCAAGGATTTAGTTTTGCTCGAAGTATCTTTGCCCTCATTCACACCCCACTTTTTTTGGCTTGAATGGAAGGCAGTTGATCAGAAACAGGCTCTTCTTGTTTGGTCTTGATGGAAGGATTTAGCTTTGGGGTCTTGTTTTTGTATATTGCTCTATGACATATATTACATGTCTGCTATATATGTTGAATATGCTTTATTCGTGTAGACAGTACATGCTTTCCTCATTTTGAAAAGGTGACTTTGTTTGGCAATAACTAAAGGACAGCTAGCCCAGTGAAGAGAGATAACAGTATTTTGTCAGGGTGTTGATTTAGGATGGAGTCATTATGATGATGGTGATGATGATTGTTATTATGGGTAATTCTATATGCTGCATTTACTTCCTTTGAAGAAAATAAACTTGGAAAATTGTCCTAGTTTCATCTCTGGTACAGTTAATTTTCTTCTTAGTAGCAGGCATAGTGCAGTGTTTTGAATTCAGGATGAGAATAGTGCTCTTAACACATTGAAACAAAGTCAAGGACTCCAGTTTCTCATAACGCCCTGCCAGTGAGGAGGCTGAGTGATATGAGCTGCCTACTACTATGACAAGAATGAAATAGTAGTTAATTCTAGTAAAAATGAACAAAGTTGATAGAAAACAGTTATGATAAGTTCTATCATTTAAAGAGATCAATGTAAGTTTATAAGATAGACAGATTTGTAGCAGATCTTAAATATGGAAAAATATACTGCCACTGGAACTATATTGGCACAGAAAAAGGTTTCCTAGGGAACTTGTGGATGCCCCATCCCTGGAAGTGTGTAAGGCTAGATTGGATGGGGCCCTGAGCAACCCGGTCTAGTGGAAGGTGTCCCTGGGATGATCTTTGAGGTTCCTTCCAATATAAGCCATTCTAAGAGATGATGAAAAATAAATTCCTAGTTAGTCATTTGCAAAATGTTAAATATATTTGTGACCCTTTTCTTATTAGTCCCAGTTGTGTACAATTGATCAGGCAGAATAACTGGATAGTCCTTACTGGAATCAATATTAAAGAAGAATCTTAAATAAGACATAACACATTTGTTTTTGTACCTACCTCAACTTTGGATACAATTATTTAATACAGAAAGCACATGATTTATCCTAAATTTTGCTCTGGCATTAAGAATCATCTGGCAGGACTGCTGTTGCACAGATAACTTTTTGCATTTTTTCACAACAAATATTTCCTTGGTTTGTTTATATGCAAATAAATTACTTCCAGAACATGAATTTTAAAGAGAGATTACCTGGGTCAATTTGAAATATATTTAGTAATTGCTGGTGTGCAACTGTAGTTGGCATCTTTCACCCTCAGTAAGAGAAGTTAATCCTGTTGCATTGTCAGGAATAAATAATAATAGAAACTTTCATTTCTAAGACTAGCTAATCCAACTAGATTTACTCATCAATCAGTTCTGCTGGCTGGGAAGGTACTGTTTCATCATAAGCTGTCTGTTGTTGAGTGAATTCATAATAATTTGAATTCCAGACACATCATTCTGCCGAGTCTTTGAAATGAGATCATTGTAAATCTCTGTGTGCTCTAGTAACACTTCTGTTTTGTGCAGACAAAAACAAATTTTGGCCCATTATATGTCTTCTGGTTTATAGAGAGGAATCTTAACAAAACAAACTCTCTACCCTGAAGGAATTCTATAGGATTGTCCTCTTTTTGTTAATCATCTATTTCCATTTAAGATAGTAATTTTATAAGCTGGTATAGCAATATCTCCAGGGAAACAAGCTGATCCACTGTTTTTTATAGTTTCAGTATGTTTCATTAATTCCATTGCTTAAGGTTTTTGCTGGCCACTAGTAAAGGCCAGGAAAGATGTTCCTTTCTGTATTTCACTTGGATTTACATTGCTGTGAAACAGCAAAGATAGATGAAGGGCGTAGTTTATGTTTTATTATAAGATGCTGAAAAGTCTCTTGTGACCACAGAGGATACATGAAATAAATTAAATGGAACCTTTTTCATTCACTGTTCATTGGGCAGGGTATCTGCAGGGAAGGTCTATCTAAATAATCACTGCCTGATAAATGCAGCTTTGAACTGAAAAAAAAAAAAAACATTATTTTGCTAACAATATGTAAAATAGTATGTATAGTATATTTTTAGTTGAACAAACAAGTAATATAAGTTGACCTCACAAAAAGAAAATTCTGTGCTTAAAGCTGTTTGCAGATTTCTGATTACAGGTGTAAGCCACTGCTGAATGTGCTGTATTGTGCCCTCTGTTCTGATCTGTCTTTGATCTCTTGGACATGCAAAAAAATGAAAGAAGGGTGGAAAATGAAGTGATTAAAAAGGGATTATACGATTTTTTTTCCATCTAGAAGAACACAAAGCACCGCCACCCCAGAACTATAGAAATGGTTTAGCAACACCTGATCAGGCGTTTAATATTCATGGTCTTTCTTATTTTTGAGGAAGTTAAGGAAATATGCACACTGATTACAAGTGGTTACCTCCAAGATAGCATTCTTTATGCTTGACTTACTTTAAGTATCCTAGTAAAGGAGTGGAAAACCCAGTAAAATACCCCATAGGAAGTACATTTATAGCTCTTGCAGTCATGTAAAGTACTGCTCATGCTGTAGGTTTTTTAGTGTTTCTTATATTAAATATTTTTCTTAATCTAGACAGAATAAAAATATTAATTTTCTTACTAGCACTTTGCAGAAAGGTATGACAAGATGAGTTTGATGGGTTTTTTTTTTAAGTAGGTGAGGGTTCTAAAGTTCACTGCAAAAGCTGTGAAATAGGCACAGTTTTGGTGCTGAAGAGATCAAAGTAAAGGCATAGTTCTATTTCCTCACCAGCACCTCTCAGCCAAGGCATACATGTTCGTCAGAAACATCCCCCAACTTTACAGTTGTCCTGGTGCTACACAAGCCTGGAGCAGCTGCTGCCTCAGCTGAGCTGGGCTGAGTAGATTTGAGCTGAATAGCTTGGCTTTTATATATATATTTTTTATTATTATTATTATTATTATTTATTTTTATTTTTATATATATATATATATATATATGTATATGCACAGGGCTGTTGGAATCACAGAAATACAGAAATGGTATCCTGGCAACTGAAGCCTTTGAAAATTCTGTGTAGTAGATGAACTGTAGAAAATCCTGATGCACACTGATACTATTATTCTAAAAGACATTTTCCTTAGATTAAATGGGGTGAAAAATGAGGCAACCAACAACCTGTGAGAGGAAACAGGAGGAAATTATGGTGCTTTCTTTATATTATAATATAGTGCAGTCAGAATATTTCCCAAGGAAGCCAAAATTGGAGATTCAGATTTAAGTCCCAGGAGAATATCCCAATGACTTTCCAATTTTCAGATTAATGGCAATATTGGATCATCTTCCTAGGTAAAATTCTTGTTATTCTTGAGTTCTAGTTTAGAAAGTGCAAAACTTACATGAATACTTTAGAATAAATAAGCAGGGAAATTTTTATTTCATCCCCTTAGATATATATATTTTTAAAAGTCAGTGGAATTATGGCTTGGCTGTAGAATAAGCGTTATTCAGAAACAGTAAAAGTCTTCGGGATTCTTTTCCTGAAATTGCTTAGGATGAATTTTTAGTCTTTCTAGAAGAAAACACTTTCAAACCAAACTGTTAAATTGGTAAAATCTATATTACTAAATATATAGTTATACATCTAAAAATGTTGATTCGTATTTACACATAGCAGTACTCAGACTATGTCAGGAATTCAAAGTTGTGCTCTTACATGCTGTCTGAAACCAAGAGGGAGAGCCAATGGTTTAAGTTTACACTGACATCACTGTTTTTCAGAATACCTCCTTGAGGTTCGCAGGTCATCTCACTGAGAAAGGATAGCTAAGATGGGTTATGTGGTTTGAGACTTAGAAGGGACTGATAAAGGAATGCTCAGGTCACAAGCTTAAATACAAATATCTACAAATGGATAAGGTGGTGGTCACCTATGGTAATCTGTCCTCAGACCTGTGAATGTTTTAATGTGTCTGCATCATTGAGCTCTTCAGCAAAATTGCTAAAATACTATTGTTTTTCGAATGTCATTATTTTAAAATATTTTATATGATCTTGTGTTATTGTTCTGAACCATATTCTAAACACTTATATAGTCTATACTCTAGAAACAGAGTAAAGAAAATGTATTTACATTGCCATTTTTCATCTTTACTAGGAAACCCGCTTGGATAATAATCATCATGTTGCAGTGGCACTTGGGAAACAGGAGGGATTTGTACAGAAGGATTCTGATGTAAGGAATTGTGAATCAGTTTCATCTCTTGGTGATCATTTGAATATAAACTTAGGCTGTAGCTAAGAGTGTGTCATCTCATATACAGGGCCTAGAAGAAGGCTTATCTTAGGCATGGCATTAGCCAGAACCAAGCAGTACTACTGACATGTTTCCTCTAGTTCTGTTGTGCCTATTTCAGGAGTCTGTGAAGGAGAAATAGTTTCAGAGGACAGCAACAGATAATGTCAAGTCTGTAATGCATGTATTCTATGTGTTCATTCAAGAGAAGATTACGTGGTTTTTGTCACGGCCTGCTAGTACTCATGTGGGAAAGATTGTTTTCACAGAGGGAAATGGAAACAGTGAACCAATCTGGACTGCTAAACTTGTGTGACACCTCACCAAGTTGATTTTAGTGGGCAACTGTCAGTGCTTGTATCCCAGAGCAGATCCATCGCTCAAACACCATTATGACAAGATAACCCTTGAGACAAGCAGCAACAACCAACAGATGGGAAGAACAGCAGTGTTAGTCTTCATTCCATGTGGTGTCTCTATAGAGAGAAAGAGAAAAGCAACTTAAAAGCTTTTCATGATTTTCTGTGTAATTTAAAAAAGACCTTAGTCATGAAAATAGCAATAAAAGTCAAATTTAAGGGACAGGCAGATTGGCAAATTGTAGCCAAAACAGCCAGTCAGCAAATGTGAGTGTGACAAATTGCCAGATTTTTCTCTGGTGTTCTAGTTGCTCACAAGAAAATTGGTTAGTTGTTTTCTGTTATTTGGATACAAAGATTCTACCAGGAACTAGGAAAAAAATAAAAATAGTATAGGAATGGTTAAAAGCATGAAAGTAGTAATGCACACTATCATGGTAACAAAGTCTATGTTCCTGGATAACAAAGGGAGGCAGACCTTTTAATTAGTATTGGTTAGATTGAGAAAAAGAGGTATGAAATTCCCTTTGAGGATTTACTGTGATAAATCAGTGGACAAATATTTTTAAAGAAATTATGTGCATTTTTTTTGGCAGGACATACTTAAGCAGGAATCCAGGATTTTTAAGTATTGACCTTCACCATCATGGTTGCTTACCTTAAACATATCATAGAAAAAATAGTCCTGATATCAAAGGTTATGATGAAAAGTCTTTGAATCAAGAGTCTCAAAGGCTTACTTGTCCACTGACTAAATTTACGATGACCTAAATTTCATTATCCCACTTCAATGAAGAAAGGTCATTTTAAGCAGAACAAGAGAGCATTCTGAGACTCCCCAGACAGGAAATTATGTGAAAATTTATGTACTGTTGCATTGTGCCTTTTTAGACCTCCTTCTAACAGAAACATGGAGGAAATTAACGTTACCTTCTCCCTTTTTAAAAGAACCATAAAAATTATTCTATTTATTGCTAGATGTGTCAAAATAAAAAGTTGTTCATTCTAGCTTAACATGTTACCCATTCTAGCTTAAATGTTACCCCATTGTTTTAGAATGTCAGTGTTTGTGTCTGTTCCCTCTCTGCAATCACATGAGTAATTAATTACGGCCTGCTTGCAGAACATCTATTTTCAGCTTTCTTCACAAAATGATAGCATGTACCTACAATTCCCAGGAAAGACCAATTGTTATGTCAATGTACTGGAATTAAAAATCTCTAGTGTCAAGAGTCTTATCAAAATGCTAGTGACTGCTGTATGCTTGAGGAAACAGAACATTTATCTGTGCTCTTAACCTAGATCTAGACTTTTATGTGAGGCTAGTCTCAATAAAAGATGGCTGAGTTTAAAATTCTTTATAAATTCTGTGTAGGTTACAAGGTTTCTTGTCGATCGCTTGCTGTACTTCACAAGAGTTGTGATGCATTCAGTCAGGACACACTTCCTTCAGACAAGTGCATGCTGAAGTTCAAACTACATCTGTTAACAACTCCTTAGCTCAAAGGCTTGGTTAAGGCTTTGGTATGCATCTGTAATGTCACTTGTGTGGCTCTAGGCACCATTCCTGCAGCTTTACCTCATCTCCAAAATGTCAGATGAGCAGAACGGTCTCAACACCATGTCGCTTCTGTAAAGATATAAAGTGAGAGGCAGCTCAATCTTTTTCACTTTCAGTCTGCATTGACAGCTAAGAGTTCTTTTGTGTTGTTACAACAGCACAAACCATTTTGTTGACTCTGCATTTATTCTTAATAGTAGCCTACTGCTCAAATACTGAAGTGGAGAGTTTTTGCTTTTTGCCTATTTACTGACCTACCTTCACATTGATGTGACAGAAAGGGATAACAACATCCTCAAAACTGACCTTGGACTGAGTCACCTCCAGCACTTGGATGTAAGCAAGGAAGGGTCTACAAGGCACAATTATGAACAATTTCCCCAAGTCTTCTGAAACTCAACTTGCTGGAGTGCCTCTGAAGTGCCTGTACACCAGTGCACTGAGGATGAGGAATAGACATGATGAGTGACAGATGTGTCTGTGGCTGCAGGGTTCGAAGAGCATGAGATGGTGGAGTTCAGGATCCTAGGGCAGTGAGGAGGACTCACAACCCTTAACATGAGGAGAGCAAACTTTCTCCTTCTCAAAGGATAAAGAAGGGTCCTGTGGGATAAGGCCTCAGAGGAAAGCTGAGCCCAAGAAAGCTGCTTAATATTAAAGGATCATCTCAAAAAGAGAGTTCCATCTCAACTGCATATGAAGTCAGGCAAAAAGGCCAGGAGGTCTGCATGGATGAAGGGGAGCTCGTAGCCAAACTTGGACATAGAAAGGGAAGCATACAGAGGGTGGGAGCAAGAATGGGTAACATGAGAAGAAAACAGAAATATTATGAGCATCCAGGGATGAAGTTTGAAAAGCTAAAGCCCAAATAGAATTTAATCTGACCAGGGATGTTCAAAGCTACAAGAAGCACTTCTTTAAGTGCAAAGAAGCCAAAGGAAAGGGTTTTACTCAAAAAGACAAATGTTGAAAGAGGCTGAGGTGCTGAATGCCACCTTTGCATCAGTATTTATTAGCAAGGCTGGACATCAGGAATCCCAGGTTGCAGGGATGAAAGAGCAAGGAGCAAGGAAGATGCGCCCTTGGAGGAAGAGGATTATGTCAGGGAATGCTTGAGCAAACTGGATGGGTGTAAGTCAGTAATATTTATGGGATACAGCTGGCATTGCAAGGCCCCTCTCAATAATCTTTAGTTGATCACGGGGACTGGGAGAAGTGCCTGAAGACTGGAAGAAAACATGGAAGGAGGACCCAAGCAATTACAGATCTGCAAGCTTCACCGTGATTGCTGGAGAGGTAGCAGAACAGCTAATTCTGAACACCATTTCCAGGCACAGCAAGGACAAAGAAATTATCAGGACTAGTCAGCATAGCTTCACCAAGAGAAAGTCATGCTCGATCAACTTGGTAAATTTCTGCCATGAAATGACTGGCCTGGTAGATGAGGTTAGAGCAGTGGGTAATTGTGTACCTGTATTTCAGTACCATCTATCTCTGGCACTGTCTCTCCTAAGATCCTCCTAGAAAAATACTGAGAGCTGGGTACGCAGACTGTGAGGTGTATTGGAAACTGGCTTAACGTTTGGGCCAAGGGTATGGTGATAGAGGTACAAAGTCTGGTTAGAGGCCAGTTACCAGTGATCAGTACTGGGTCCAGTCCTGTGTAACATCTTCATTAATGAACTGGATGATAGTGCAGTGCACCCTCAGCAGGTTTGCTGGTGGCACCAAACTGGGAGGAGTGGCTGATACACCAGAAGGCTGTGGTGTCACACAGAGAGACCCTGACAGGCTCATCAAAAATGAGTCAGTTTGTCTGATGTACTGAATAACACCACTGAAGAGGAGCCCTACTGAATTTTATGAAATATTAAACATTAAGAATATATCGCTACAGCAAATGCACATTTAGAAGACTCAGCTATATTTATCTTTGATTCTTGCAAGCTGTACTATCTGCCCTGCTGTCTGCAAACAATTACATTTGGAGATGACATACAGCAGGCTGCACAGTAGTGTGCTCAAAAAAAAAAAAAAAAAACCCAAATTTTTTCTTCTTTGCAATGTGATTTTTTTTTTTCTTGGAGTGATGAAACTAACATGGAGACTGTGACACTGTCATCTCTAATATCTCAGTCCACATTTAATTGGTTTTAACATGGGTAATTGCAGGTTGATTGTGACCACTTTCATTTTTAAGTAGCACCTGAGTCTGAGAGAAGCATGCAAAACATCAGTGACTACTGGTATTAAAATGAGTACAAATAGGCACACCTAGTGGAATAAATCTTTGCACAATTGTTTCAAATAATCATATCTGCTGAAGAACGAAGTACAATTTGTTTGATGGTGGTCTTTCTCTTCTTTACTGGACTTAAACAGTCATTCTGTCATACTTGCTGCATTCTATAGCCCTTGTTCCATCAGTTTTGTGAACTGTGTTTCAACAAAAAGCTCGATTTTTCTGCATGGCCTGTTACATGCTTCTAATAGTTACTGCATAGCCTAAATGAGGGGAAGTGATATTAGTCTCAAATACAGACTGTCTTCTTTCTTCTTCAATAAGCAATGTGTAGTTTAAATGTGATAGAGAATTTTACAGGAAGAAAATTGATATTTATTGATTCATGTTATGCTAATATGTGTTTTCTTTAGGTTCATTCCATGGAGCCTAACCAACCACAATTTACATTATTGACTTTTGAAGATTTAGTTGCATCTGGTATTCCTGTCATACCTGAGGATTCTGCATATTGGGACAATTTCTGTTCAAAGCAGGAGGGTCCAGTGAAACAGAGTTCACATTCAAGATAAGACTGTGTATAAGAAAAAAAAACTTGTCAGACTTCTTATGCTGTTATCCTGTTTAATTTGAATAAGTGCACATAAGTAAATAATGTAGCTTTCCCTATATAAGCTGACAACCCGATTTTCATGACACTTCATTGGAATTGCAAGGAAGACATGTTTCCTTACATGAAGGAATTCTGAATGAGAAGCCTAAACCAACATGTTTTTTTGCATCTCCTTGCCTGTGGTTCTTACACTTCAGTAGTTCTGCAGGCTAGGAACAGAAAGCAGTTGGACAATAATGTTGTTTATTAGTGCACAAGTGCCTAGTATATAAAAATGTGTTTCCATACTCATTTATGCTGAAGCTTAAATTATGATACTGCTTTTTCTCTTACAAAAATTATTCATTTATTCTCAAATGGATGAATAAAAACATGCTACAAATTCTTATGCTGTACAACATTTGGTGTTTGTGTAATGCCAGGCTGAAAAGGTCTGTTAGTTGTCTTGGAGCTACGTGTGTGCAAAAATAGTTTGAGACAGGGAATTAACTCACAAATATTTCATAGTCTTTTCAGTTCTTATCTTTGTTAATTAAAACTTCCTGTACGCAACTTAGTATTTGTCTTTTAATAGTTCTTTTTTTTTATTTTTCCTCAGCAATAGATGCAAACCAAACAACAGTACAACTTTCCTGTGCTTCCATTTGCATCAGTCGTGGGGGGAACCCAAAGAAAAAAAGAAGGCTATTTACTTTTTTCCAAATACTCTTGTAATGTCTGATGACAGGACATTTTACTTAAGGTTTCTGGAGGTCTGTAGATCTTGAATAGACATCTAGAATGTTTTGTCTTCTTTTTCGAAATACATCCTGTTTTGTGACATTACCTCTCACTCTTCTTTCTAGAAATCATAGATATCATGTGGTCCATCTAAATTTAAGAAAACATTCTGAACAGAATGATCTTTGCACAAAAATAATTACCTTCTCTTCTACAGTTAAACATAGATTTTCATTGACTTTGGGGCTGTGTACAACTATGCTGCACCTTGTATTCACAAGTATTGGAGCTCTGAACTCCATTGAATAATTCTGAATTCAAACATGCTGCTAAACTCTCCTGCTTCCATTTCTATGACTCTCTCATCCTGCATGCTAATCATAGTTTTTAATGTTTTGCTTTTTTATCCCCTCCAAAACTGCAAATCAGTGAAGCAATGACTCTTCCCTCCAGTCTCCACAGGAGCTAAATTAGATGTTCAGTAACTTCAGATCTGAAGTTTAAAAAAATACAGAATATTTTATATACAAATTCTAAGTCATGTATTCCAGATTGTTTGTCTTTTAAATGAAATTCAACTTGCAATAAATAATTTGCAATCCACAGAGGTCCAGTATATGCCAATCAGTCACTGGACCTAGCAATTGCAGCTTTGCCAGACAGTTTGAAGTAGCCAGCTTTTTTGCTAGGACAATGAATCAAACTGCAAATATGGGATGAACTGAATAGAAAAATTTCCAATCTAGATTTCTGGGGATAAGAGAATTAATTTCATATTAGAGAATAGTTATTTTTGCATGAAAGCAGTGTCTCAAACCAGAAATTTTCTTTCATTGGAAAGAGTTTTAAAAGTATTAATGAAATTATTTATAATATTGTGCTTACATGTAAGTAGAGGACAAGCCAATTTTGTTAAATTAGAAAATTGTGCTTGGTTTTCTTGCAAGGAATATGATAGTTTTCAATACTGTATCTAGTTAGAAAGAGTTTGTTTTGGTTAGTTCTCCATGAAGTAAAATCTTAATTTAGAGTGGTTTATAAAGAATTATTTAGAAGACTGCAGTTTCTTATGGTGTGATTTTTTTTTCTGTATCTTTTAATTTACACTGAACTATTTGAAAAATAAGGTTAATCTCATTTTTAATTTTAATAGCAATAAGGTGAGGTGATGGTAATGCCTTTTGAAGAGCCACTTGAGTCAGGTTGTTTCATGTCAGTGCAAATGGACACAATTGTTATACTTGCTTTTACCTCAGTGGGAAAGAGCAGCTGGATCATTACAGAATTTTTGGCTAAAAGCATGTTACTAAAAGGCCAGCAGGACATTCTGACTCCTTATGAATGTGAATGATCCTTCTTAAAGTCAGAAGTAAGTTTTTCTTACTATATGTGCTGTGGAGGCACATACTGAAATAAGTGTTGTTAGTGTGTACAAATAAATTAATGTAATTTCACAGTTCTAAGATAAATTTCTTCTTTAATTCACCATCACACTTTTTGCTGATCAAAAGATAATTGAGCCTTTTCTCCACACAAGGCCACAACACTGGCTTACTTGAACTTCCACAGAATATTGTCCTAATGGGCACAGAGTCCCTCTGCCATTTGAGAACAGCTCCAGCTTCCCTTTCTAGGTCACGTTGTTGGCCCAGTCCAGGGTAGGTGATCTGACCTTTGCTGTATCCCATCATTCTTCTGTCCCATTTACATCTAAAAGCCTCAGGGCTTTCTGTTTCCTTCTCCAGACCTCCATTCCTTCATCTATTTTGTTTCTATATCGTGTCCTTGGCATAACTGTACCACATGCCTGTGAGGGTAAGAAACTTTAAAAACACAAGCTCTGCTCTACATGAGCCTTTTCCAGCAGTGGCTGCAGCTGGGTAGACTTTTTCCCTATGGAACAGCATTGACCTGTCCTCCCGTTTCTCAAATTCTCAGATTTTGGTCTTAGATTAGATCTGCTGTCCTAGGTGGCATATCAACAGAGTGTTTTTGAGAAGTATTTATTAATAGTCTCTGCCCAAAAAATAAATTTTAAAAGTTTTGATCTTCAGTGAAAAGATTGTTAAAAGTGAATAGATGTGTTTTAGTTTGGACTTGTTCAAAACTTTTTGTATCTTACATCAAAATTGGTCAAATGGATTAGGAACTTCCGGGGTAAAACTGGGTTCAAGGCAGTTAGCAACTGTGTGACAAGAGACGGGTGCCATTTGATGTGAAAATCTGTAACTGAAAATTGGATCATGTGAGAGTTCCCTCAGCCTTTTACAGAGTCTGTAAACGTATACAGCATGTATATTGTTACTATCTTATACGATCAAGTCCACTGATGTTAATCAAGTATGCTCACCTTAGACAAGGAATCAGAGATGCATCAACAGAGGTAGTGTATATATGGTTGTTATATGTGTGATCTGGGAAACATCCAGGCAACAGCTCGACTTTAAACAACCATCTTTACCCAAAACACTGCAATAAGGAGATGATTTGCAAAAAAGTTGAAAAGATGGTTATGCAAGTCAGCATAGAGTGCCCTTTGTGGGAGCTTTACAGGATTATAGTGCTACATTCTACAAAGAAGATAAGTGTTTCTTGGCAGAATTGATACAATCATGTCTAAAACAGCAATTGAGACTGTCAGCCTTAACTGCTGCCTAATTCTGCAGGTGTGCTTCATTATCCTTCAGATTCAGTTCATTTTGATTACTTTGCTCTTTGTAGAAAATGTAAGCATGACAATAAATTCTGAATTTTCAAGAGAGACAGCATTTGAAATAAGGTTTGTTTTTTTTCAAAAAGTGATTTTTTTGTAATATGTTATTTTCTTGCTCTGCATAAAAATGCAGATTTTTATGGCCAGACGCTATATGAATCCTGTTTCTTCTAAGAGTGGGTATAATTACTGCAATAAAATGTGGACTATTTTGTGTTTGTGTTGTCTATTTGTGGTTATTATTCTTATCCTGCTGTTACTTAGATCAAGAAAGAGATAAGATTACTGAAACACTTATGTAGCACTCCTTTTTTTGCTATTTTGGAAACAAATTATGGGACCATGAGACTGTACACTCTTAATGACGTATTTTAGATGAATCAAGAAGCCAAGGTCTGGACCAGTTCTCCACTACTTAGCTTCCTCCAATTTTAATTTTATAACGTGCAACCCAGTTTCTGATAAATAAGGTGTAATATTGGTGCATTCTGTGCTGGAGTGTTTCTCATCATGTGGTCAAAACTGACGTAGTGTGAAGTTTAACACTCTTAGGAAGATGCACATTTTCAAATACAAGACTACAGTGCTACCCAGTGTTGCTTAAAATGAAATTTCTGAAGATTTTATTTTTAATTAGGACGTGGAACACAAAGGGTTTTTAGGCTGTAGTAGGAGCTTCTTCACAGAAAAAAAGCTCTTTTACTTGCACAAGACTTCTTTAAAACATGTGAAAACCTGTTTTGTATTTATAAGTGATTTAAACAGTAAGAAAGTGGGTGTTTCAATTGAAATGTGTCTTCTGTTTTCCAGCACCTAGAGTACTTCAAAGGTT
Organism: Vidua macroura; assembly: GCF_024509145.1. Taxonomy (NCBI): domain Eukaryota; kingdom Metazoa; phylum Chordata; class Aves; order Passeriformes; family Viduidae; genus Vidua; species Vidua macroura. Next base: position 87,730,685 of record NC_071572.1, read on the forward strand.
TACCAGGATGCTTGCCAGATATATTCTAGGGATTTAGTGACGCCTTTTGACAATTAGGGCAGTAACACCAAGGTTTCCAGCATAACCAAGATGCAATGCTAGACCAATAGGTAATGCCAGAACTTGGAAGGACTTAGAGCTTTGATAAATGGTAATGCTATACTTAAAAATGGCAAAGCTCTGAAGGGGTTTTATAAGAGTTTTCTTCAGTTTTCTTTCTTTCATATTTTTAAAGTCATATAAATGTCTCACTTTGGACTTGGTAATTACCTCATAAATGTAGGCATTTAAGTCTAGTCAGATATTCCACAAGAGCACTGAGATTTTCATTGCAGCCTGATGCCCCTTGAGCAGGCAGTGGTTTCTCAGCTGTTGGGTATGACACTGCTGCAGGGGCTCTAAAGCTGCCTCCTAATTTCTGGAATTACCTCGCTCAGCTGAGTGATACTGCTGCTTGGTGTCATTGAATATCAAATTCTCCATGTTGTGACTGTTTTGATTTTTTGTTTTGCAGTGTTGGAGTTAAACATTCTGCCCCATGAATTTGCTACCACGTGTTTTCACCACTGTTTTCAGTCTTTGCCTTTATATCAATATACCACTGGTTTTGGCTTTAAGGTATTATAGGTAGCAATCTTAATAACTAGTGCAGAAGGGAAATACAATAAGACTAGCAAAAATATTAATAATCTTTATAAAAATGATTACAGATTGTATATATATCATTGCATGTTATATGTAGTAAGCTGTATATGTAATATTTTACAATAATAATAAATGTATTATATATTTATAAAAGTGGACTTCTATATATATGCTAACACTGCTTTACAGTATCTTATCTTTCAACTAAGCACAGGTCTGTGTTTTCCTCTGCAAATAAGTATACAAATACTCATTTGTTACTTTTCATCATAGGGGTGTTTTGATATATTTAAATGATTCCCTATTGAAATTACTTGGGGTTTGCATTTAAAACAGCACACAGGCAAAAATCAAAAAAATACTGCCTTGAAAATATTTTCTCTTTAAAATGAATACCCTATGTTTTCTCAGCTTCAGCAGCAAAGTTTTCAGTAATTTATCACAGCTGCCATCAGGTGAGTGGATTCTCAATCCTTGTATCTGTTGGTTGTACGATGTGCTCCTCATCCTAATTGAGAGCTTTTTTGAAAGGCACAGTGAACTGTTTATTCAGTGAGGTCACTGGTATCTTTGTTAGAGAAATGATTTTTTCCCGCAGTTAAGTTCAAACACTGTTTACTGAATAGAATAATATTCTGAGCAAGCAGTTTTTACTACCTGCATAAAAGCATTTTGTTAATCTTGTGATGGTTACGTGGTCTACAATTAATTAGCTGCCTGTACAACATTAGGAAAATGTATTAGATTAATTTTGTATAGTAAAACTGTGTGGGTAGAGGTTGTACTCTAGTTTTGCTTTTCCACATACCATAATTACTGTTCTCATGTGAGTAAAAACAGTGTATTACAAAGAGACTGATCTTTCTGATATCATTGTTTCTGCCTAATTGCTTGTTAGGATCTTTAGATTATTTGCTTTGTTAATTTAGAATGTTTTCCCTAGAGTGCAATAGGATATTTATTTGCATTTCAGCTCTAGCAGTCAGACAACAACTGTCTGCAGAAATCATTGTTATCTCTTGGTCACCTTTTGGGATAAAACCAGAAAATAGCAAATTGCTGATTGCAGTGGAAGCACATTGGTTTCAGTTGGATTGGATAAAGTCAGATGTGCTGGCCATAGGCCAATGTAGCACTGCTTGTTTAAATGCATTTAAGAAATCAGAAAATACTCTTATTCTCTGAGGCTGGCCTTCAGTTAAAAGAAGGAAGGAAGGAAGTAATGTCAGATGAAGGCAATAATTTCTCCTAAAGGACTCCTGAAAGAGTGAGGACCCCCTGAATGTGTTAGGAATTCTAAAACACATACATTTTATTTAGAAGCCAATTTGGGGACTTCAGAAGTCTTCTAATAGAATGATTATGGTTTTGGTTTGTTTGGTTGTTTTTTTTTTTTTGAGCAACAGCAGCCTGAGTACAGCATTGATTGGATTGAGTTGTTTAGTTTGTATAAACAGGCTTTTCAAAGGCAAATGAAAATTCAATTGCATTAAAATTTAAATATGTTGATGCAAGTATCTGTTTGCTATGTTGATGCAGATATGTAGAGTACACACATATACATATGCATATATATATACACACACATAATCAGCTTTACAAGAACTAGAAACCAACCCCATCATTATTAACTCTATAACCAGGAATGTCAGAGAAGTTCTTCAAGAGTGGGTAATACAAATGGGTACAAATAACTTGGGCTGATGCAAGAGAAAATTTAAGATCCAGCAGCTGAGAAAGAAAAAAGAGTGCCTTGAACAAATAGGAGAAGGAGCAGATTAATTTTTTTTATCAGTTGGAAGCTTTTATTAAAAATCCATGAGTTAAAATACTGTGAAAACAAGTGAATATAGTAGGTAAATATCTATTTTCTTGATCATTTAATGATTGGTACTTTGTATGAAGGAAGACAACAGGAGCTGAAGAAACTGCATTGAGTTTATTTTGCTTTAGTCCATTGCTCTTGAGGGTTTTCCTAGTTCAACATTCGGTGGGACACAGGAAAAATCCATGGTACCTTTACAGTACATGCTTGCAATATTTTTGGAAAGAAGAGACCAGATGCAACTGTTTCAGAAAACAAATGCTTCTGAGAAAGAAGCTCATGGTGATGTCATGGTGGGTTGGCAGGTAGAAAAACACCTGTTAATTAGAAAAACTGGTCGGCACATCACAGTTAAATAACTACGGTGTCCTGCTTTGAAGAGGTGGTTTCATGGTGCTGGTGTAAGACAGAGTATTGAAAATGCTGCCTACATCTTCTTAGTGCAGTACAGGTCCTTAGGACTTTGACAAACCTGCTCTTGGTGTCTGTAAAATAACATTATTGGTAAAAGAGTAATCAAGAGCATAAGTGTTAATGGAAGTCTAAATCTCAACTCTTGTGAATTCTTCAAACCTGAGCTTCTGAGAATGGACACCTGTTATCTTTTATGCATGGTGATTCCCCAGCTCTCAAGTATCCCATTTCTACCACAGGACACTGAGTCAGATGTTTATCCATTACGGCATGCAGGGCTTCTCTCCTGGGCTCAGGAGGGTCTCTGAGAACTCACATAAGTTGGGGAAATTTGGGGAGAAAAATGAATCAGGCCAAGTACTGCAAACCAGTCTAGCACCTGAGCTGACATCAAACAAGACTTTGGAAGAAGAAGCTTTAATTCTTAAGGTAAGTACAAAAGCAGCTAAAACTGGAATCTCTAGTGTGCTATTTGTGGTGAAAACTACTGTTCTAGGATTTACAGAATCTAAGATAAGAGCCCCAGTCTGTCAGTTTTTTGTTTATGTACGTCAAAGCATGCACTTTCAATTACGAATAGTATGGGACAATAGCACAGTGGGGAGATAAGAATTAAGGTGCTTCCAATTCTGGTGATAAAATATTTTTTAACGAGTCTTCCAATTCTGGTGGTAAAATGTTTTTCTCTATTCCTTTAGCTTCCAAAGTGTAATATTTCTGCATGTTTAACATACATTTTCTTGTTACGATGATATACGACTTTTTGTTTATTTTATTGATCTAAAATTGCCTTTCTTCTATTTTAACTATTGTAGTACATGTGGTTATGTTTTAACTGGATGTCTGGTAATATAAAAGTGTCATTTTAGAATTAGTGTCTGCCTGCTGCCTGTATTTCTCTGCAACCATAATAAAATCTCTTCTGGATGCCTCTGTTTTCTCTCTGTCTGTGTATCATCAGCTGAAACTACAAGGGCCTTTTCAGAAAGAAACTGTCTCCCAGTAAAATGGAGTCTTGGTCCCAGCTGGAGCCCCTTTGCATTACTCTTACATAAATACTGCAGGAGTAATTGAATCCCACCAATAGCAAACCTAATAATCCAACAGCAGCTCCTTCAAGCTCAGATGATGTTGTTGTGCATGGGGATCATCCTGAGCTGCTGTGCTGAGACAAGAACGACTTGATGTCTGTCTGCTAATACACTAAAGAGATGAGCAGAGGCCTTAGGTGGCTCCTTTGAGTGAAGACATTGCTGCCACCCTGGCACATTGCATTTCTCTGTCTGAACCAGAGGTGGGTTTCAGATGAAATTTCCAGCTGGTTTCATGCCTGCCTGCTCCTCCATTTGAATTAGTAAATCTGTAATGAAATTATAGAATATCTGTGCCAGTAATGTTTATACAGCAGGCAGTATGCCAAAGGCTTGACAATATCATAACTTAATTAAATGTGAGTGTATGTATGAACAAAAAGATAATTCAGTTGTGCTTAGGGTATATTGCCTCTGCTTGTCAGGCTTTCCTGCTTAACCTACAACTTCTTGGACAGGATATTTTTATCTTCTGCAGGCCAAAGTCTCTTTTGTGATGCTGCTTACATCCCAAGCCAGTTCACAAACACTGTGTAATCACAGCACATTTCCAGCACTCTCTTCATCCTGCTCCTATTCTTTTACCCATTTCAGTTTAATTTCCCTCTATGGGGGACTGAATCTGAGTCCCTCTTGCAGTGGAGATTTTCCTTCCCTTGACTGTAAAGGCATTCTGAGCAATGGACTCCCATTTTGTACAAGTGTAATTGAATACCTGCAGTGTGAATCTGGATATTTTCCCTCACACTTTTATATTTTCCCTTTTTTCTTTCTCAGTTCCTTTTTTTCTCTGGATATGTTTTCCTCTTCTTCAATCTAAAGCCACTTCTATTTTTACTTCCCAGTTTGCTCCCTCTTCACAGCCTGAAGACCTCACACTGCTCTGTGCTGGCTACAGAGGTGGGAAAGGTGCATTGAGTTAGACTGGCTCAATCTACCCTGTGACATTGTTTTCAGGCAGGAGTAGAGTCTTCCAGATTCTGGCATAGATTATGCAATGGCTATTCACTCTTTTTGAGCAGCAGTCAGACTAGGGTTATGTCAATTTAATAAATATTTTTTCTTTTATGTTTTTGGGGCAGGATCTGAATCTATAATGAAGCACGGAAGGTGTATGGGTTTGTGCCACATGGGTCTCATTGGCATTGTTTTCCTCTTTACATGGGACCTGCATCAAGTTTTCATTGCATTTGCTTCCTCACATGTAAAATGGGCTGAGACATTTCTATTATCCAGTGTTTGATTTGTTTAGTGCCTCAGAGCCCTTGGATTCAAGCTTTTAAATAGATGAAAATGTCCTAAAAAATTGTTATTCTGGTTGAGTCTATGGGTTTTGGAAAGACATAAATGGATTTTAGAGGCTTTGGTAGCTGTGTTCAAGCAGAAATCAGCATAATCCACTGTGAAGGTTCCTGAGTGCTTCCATCCACACACACTACCAGCAGAATACAGCTAAGTTTTAGACTATACCTGAATGGATTTAAGTGGCAGGCTACTGCTTTCTTTACCTTTAGCAGTGCAGGTAGAGCCAAAAAAGCCAACTACACAGCCACTGTGAGCCCTCTGGGATGCCCTGAGCCACTGCTGCTTCTTTGCACATTCCAGGCTGGTCCAGTCTGGCATCGAGTCAATTAAACCAAAAGTGTTAAATTATTGGTTTGATGGCAAGGATGAAATCACATGCAAGATAGTTAAGCCTTCTTACTGAGGTGATTGATTCTAGCCAAAAGATTGCAAAAAAGCAGATAACCCCACCAAAAGATTTAAAAAAAGAGATACCCCAACAGTGCAGCAAGTCAAAAGAGAACACTGGTTTCCTGTGGTTTGTGCAAGCAGTCGGAGTGCAAGTAGAATTTTTTATGAGGTCATTTGCATAAAGGACATATAAAGTTTCATTTTAAGTCTTAAGGTATTTAGAAGTTTATAAGGATAAAATTATTTCTCAGAGGTATCAAAATGTAGTAGATAGCTGGAGGTGACACAGCTAAGCTGTAGGAATTGGATAAATGTTCGTTTAATGTGACAAGTGAATAATTTTATGTTAGCTTAATGTTTTCAAAAGCTTGTTTTATATTTTAATTGCTTATCAATGATTTATGTTGCACACCACAGGAACAGAAACAGTGACTAGCTTAATTATGCATAAAAAGTAAAATGCTTATGAGTTTATTATTTTCTGCAGTACATAATAAGTTTTCTATTATTTCCCCATGAGAGAAATATAAATATTTCAGTATATTTGAATATATTATCCAATAAATATAAACTGAGCTGTTGCTTCTCTTCAATCTTTGTCCAACAGACTTATGAGGTCCAAATCACTCATTATGTCATCTGTGAATGAGAATCATGTATCTGGACATTTACCTTCAGGCTGCTGACTTGTATTGGACAGTGAGCAAAGCTGTAATCAAAGCAGCATTTAAACTTAACAGTTAACTAGTTTGCTGCTTCTCTTCCACTGCATGTGTAAGTCATAAGAAATGAAGAAGATTGTCATTGTGGGAATAGCATGAAGCAATCGAGAAAAAATGCCTTTGAGGTTTTAAGTACCAGCCATTTTGATAGGTTTTAAACATCCTGGGGTAACTTCAAAAAGATCTCAGGAGCAGCCATGTCCAAAAGGTATGTATGAGCCGGTGAAGGGAATCTACAACACAGAAGCCTTTAAATACCTCTTCTCAACAGAAGAGCTGATGTATATAAACTGTGAAAGAAGAAGCAGTATCTTCTCATTCCTGAAAGATGGACAACAGGACAATGTATGAGATGGAATTCCATCATTATAGGTGACAAAGCCCAAGAGGCAGAGACCCCAGACCTTTTATGCCCACAACCATTTGAGAAATAAGAGCAGTAGAGGCAAGACAAAACATCCCATGCCCCTCTGGCACCCACTGAATTTCATAAACTGTTACAGGCTACGGGATGATGGGTTTGAAATTCTGTATTATGTTCATTTAGTATTATGATTTTTTTTAAATTCTTAATATTATGTCTGACTAGGGAAGGAAGATGTAATACACTCTGACTTACTGAACTCTTGGTAAGAGCTGGGTAGTGCCATACAGTAGTAGCTCATGAGTAACAGACCTCAGACTCCTCGAAAGGTACAGCCCTGTACCGCAATGGAGGCAAAATCAAATTTTGCCACAAAGAGGATGAAAACAAAATAATGAGAATGCACTGCCTGGGCTAGAAAATGTATCATTGTCATGCAGAGAAGGTGAGATGAAGAGAATATGGTTACCCTGTGCTTCCCTCCCTTTATTCTGCTCTATGTCTAATGTAAAGACATTCCTCTATTCTGAGCTTCTCCCTCTATTTCAGGGGTGGTACATAGACAGTCACTGGGCGAGGACTGAGCTGGATATGCAGCAGGGTGGCCCAGCTGTCACTGGGACTGGGGAGGTCCTTAGATGGAGTCACACAGAAGTGGTGCCTACCCCTGCCTCTTTGCTGGCAATGACAGCTGAGTTACCTGCCTGTGCCTGAAGGCAGCTGGGACTTGCGTATCGCTGAGCAGTGCTGCAGCCAGGAAAACTTGATATGCACATGGGATCAAAAGCTTGTGTTGGCTATTGATGCTGGACCTTTTCTGCAAGTGCCTTACTGTCCCACATTTACAGGATCAGCATCCAGTTTAGTCTATGTTTAGTCCCAGCTGGATGCAGCAAAGGAGAGTACTAGAGCCAGCAGAGTGAAGTGAAACAAGAGGAGTGTTTGCATCTGGTGCCTATGGGTGCTTGTCCTGCAGGCACTGACTGGCAGATGGGCCAGGAGAGAGTCAGACCCTTGTGTGTGAGCTGCACTGCCATATGGGAGCAAATGGGACTTTGTCCTCCTTGACTCCAGGCACTGGACATCTCCAGAAAGAATCGGAAAGCAAAGATCACTTATCAGCTTCTTTCTTTACCCCCTCTGTGACTTGTCTCAGCAGTTCCAAAAAGAAGAAACCATTTTAAAATTGTACTTAGGCTTCTCCTCTAGTTTTTTGGTTTGAACTCACAGGCTTATCCTCTCCCTCAAGTCAGATGTAATCATAGAAAGGTAGTGAAGTTCAAATAGTGTTTGGGAATGATTTCTGGAGAAAAGCATTTCCTGGTTTCTCTTCTCTATTCCACATACTAGGCTTCTGATTAATTTCAAATTTGTTTTTTATCCATGATTTTTTGTTTATGAAAATTGTGTCCTTTAAGTTTGACCAGACCAAGTCTCTTCTCTAAATTTCCTTACTTCAATACCACATATTTTATTCTTGAATTTGAAACAACTTACAGAATATGATGAAGAAATAAGAAGAACTATTCATATAAATCAGCCCTGGCTGAACAGCCAATATAAATTTACCTTTAAATTATTTCTATAACATAATTATTATTTAAATTATTGCAGGAGAACACATTTCTTGTGCTATTGCCAGACAGCTTTTGATGGATATAAATCAGGATGAGTTTACCCTGAATCAGCAAAGGCAGATATGTGAGCAGGCCTCTCTGCCACTGAGGTGTGTCAAGCTCAGAGGCTCCCAGTGGAAACACTGGGTTTGAATTTCCAAGGGATCTGGAGCTGTGCCTAGGAAGAGCAGGGGCTGTATCCACTCACTCTAGTTAGGTGTGCTGTATTTAATTTTTTATTTCAAATTTATTTTCAAGTCACATCTTTTGTACAATTGTTTCAAAATCCTCCAGCCTATTTCCACCAGATTATAGTTTGGCGCAATATTCTGGAAATAATGATCCAATTCAAAATCCACACCCTTCCTGATGTTTTCAAGGCTGGCCTTGGTTTGAATGTAGAAGTACAGGGTGTCTAATGCAAATCTAGTGATGCATGGAAAGTAACTATTTAAGCTAAGTGGAGCGTAGCATTTACAACTAGAAACCATTTAAGTATTCTCAGAATTGTTACTACTTAAGCTGTGTTTATAATGTTTATCTAAATGCAAATGAGAACACTGCTGTTCATATCTGTGTTTGTCATTTTGTCTCAGTTTGTCAGGAAAAGAGCTTTAATAAACTTTCTGAAAAGAATGCTTACAACTTTCTAAAATAAAACTGGTGCAAGAAACGCATGTGGAGGTTTTTAAAATTATAACTCTTTGCTTAAAAAAAAAAAACTGCTGAAGTTTTAAGTAAATGTTTTCTGTATTAGGTGTTTAGAACAGGTCCTGTACCTCGGTATATTGCAAAATAATAAATAAAGCTAAATCAATAAATGTTCATCCAGTTTGCCTCTCTTTGCTGTAAAAGACCTCCTCCATCCTATTCATGATTCACATGCTTAGGCTATGGTCCCCTTTTCACTACTGCAATCCATCAAGCAAAAGGTTGAATTTGTCACAATGCTGAAGAACTGAAGTGCAATGAGATGCTACCTCTAAAAGGTACTGTTTGACAACACGAGCATATGTTGTTTAGGCGTCCTCTAGAGAAGCCTGCAGACTTCTGAGAGCACAGTTTTCAGCTAGCTCAGTTCCCTTCACTGACCTGCCCACTATGGCTTCAGCACTGGTACCTGGAGGGGAGGTTGAGTGGCAGAGGGCAGGGCGTGTGGAACAGCCTCAATCACAGCCTCCAACTGCTTCTTCATTTATCTTCCATATGACATAAAGGCCCATTTTTAAAAGTCAGCATTTATTTCAGCACAAAACAGTGGTGAGATATCCCTGCCTCCTACCTCATCACTTACATCTTTTCATGTTGCAAAAAGAATACTGGTGGAGACCAAGGGTGCATGTTGAAGCCCACAGTTATTGATGGGCTGGAGCTGATGTCTTGCTCTCCACATGGATTACAAAAATTTTGCCTGAATTCTGGTGTGGAGGATGCTCCTTATGGGGAGCAGAGTCTGTGTACCTGCTTAGCCCAGGAGTGGGTGGCGACTGCAGTGCCTGCAACCTGCTTTGTGGCTTGTGGGAAGCAGCCAACTATGACTGAAGCTGAGGCATTAAACCCATGCTTCACATTTTACAAGGTACTTTTCCAGCAGTGGATTTGGCTTTTCTTGGTGCTAGGGCACAGATTCCAGAGAGGAAGAAAGTTTCAGCCATGGGTTTGAAATGTCAGTGAGGTACCTTTACATTCAACAGTGCCGAGCACATCCGTGTCTTTGGGGAAAAACAGAACATCATTAAATGGAGTCTGTTGGTGTCACTGCAAGGGTCCTGGCTGGGTAGTAAGTTACATAGACTCCATGCATTTACAGAAGGCTGATTATTTTTATTAAGAAACCCATTGCTCTTTTATATCCTAGTTCACTACACATGGGCCTAATTGGTCCTTTACTTAAAGCATCATCACCATTGGCTAATTAAGAAACCACCCTTTGGTAAACAAATCTCCATAACACATTCCACATGTTCACAATACGAGGCGCAGCAGAGTTAAGATGGGACTTGTTTCTCATTCTTTTCTCTGATCTTCTCACAGACTTTTCCCAGAACAATGCCTGGGAAAGTTGTGTTTCTCTCTGTGGCCAGAGAGCTGCTGCCACATATTGGTGCCCAGCACTGGGGGGATTAAGTGCTCTGTTGGGCTTTAAATGCTGTAATTTGTGCTGTCCAACATGAGAAGAGTGGCTGTAATCTACTGCCTGCTTTCCTCATAGATGGTGAAAGAAGGCTAATTATTTGGCCAAATTTATTGGTATTTGGGACTTTATCATAAAGCCAAGTTATGTTTCCTCAGGGGACAAGTAATTTGTAGGAGTTCCTTCTGAGTATCTCCCATTCCCCATCTACCACTCCCCACCCCAAAATCACACACTCTCTCTTAGCACTCAGTTGTCGATCAGCCTGGGAGTAGCACCACCTCCCAGGTTACTCTGCCTTTTATGCAGCTCAGTTTCTAACCACATTAATGTGCAGTGTGCTTTTTGGGCAAAGGCTCCTCTCATTTCTTGGAGGCACTTAACTGCTTTTCAGTTTTACTCTGAGTGAAAGGTGAATGCTGGCTTTGGGAGTCTTCATCCAGCCTCCTGGTTAAAAAATTTAATAATGACTTACCTAAACAAGGTGGTGCCTTCTGAGCAATTAACGATTAAGAGCTTGCACAAGATTTGGAATATGTAAAAGACTTAATATCAGCAACAAATTGGGAAAACAGTAATTTCAAAATAATTTTTAAATGAAAGTATTTAAGTGACTTGCAGTACATTAAAATCTATCATATAATATTATACATGATCAAACCCCCCCCCTAAGAAACACAACACATGTAAAGGTTACTGTACCATCATTGTAATTTTAAGAAACATTATTATGCTTTGTGCTTTGCACAATGCTGCATTGGTGACAGCTCGGAGAATTCCTTAAAGAATGCAATTTCATTTGTGTCAATGACAATTGCTTTGGTGATTGTGTACTGACTTCAGTGAGAATGGCAACTTAAATCCAGCCTAACGTGGAGTCAACACTGGTGCTGGTGCAGGGGGCAGGTATTTATTTTGCAGTCTGTCCCCAGTGCAGATACCTTGCAGGAGGCAGGAATGCCTCCTGCACTGCTGGTCTGAGGTGCCTGCAATTGAGGAGTCTTCCTCAGAGAATATATAGTATCTTTTTTCTTTATTTCTGTAACCTATTTCAGAAGTCTATCTAAAAATGGCAGAAAGCAGAACAGACTTGTCTTAGACTGGCACTCTCCAGGAGAAGAGAAATACAAGACTAATAATTACTAACTCTTCCTGCAAAACTGCTTAACTAAATAGCTATAGCTATAAATAGCTATAGCCATTATAAGTCACTATTGCCCCATGACCAAGTGTTGCTGAGGAAAAAGCATTTCTTAAAAATCTTGCATAACTGTTTTCCATTCATGTTTAAACAATCATGTGTGATTACTTCAATTTTCAAGATGCAATGTACAGAGAGAGCCTTGAAACTCATTGCTTTTCACTGTTCAAACCTTATACAGCTAAACCTCTTAGAATAAAACCATATAAGAATGTACAAAGTAGATAAGGGGTGATATTTTCTTTTTGATAGAAGTGGAGGAATTTTTAGTAAACCACTTCAGCATTTGTAGGTGAAATTGCAGTGGTTAATATGTGCTGTTAAGATAGAGCTTCTGAAAAAATTGTTTCTTAATAGTTATTTGGAAGCTATTAGCTACAACCTGAACCATCAAAAATGTTACTGTTTGCAGTATGAGTTCTCCATTTCATGAACATTATTGACAACTTCTAAAAAGTGGTCCAAAAAAAAATTTGAGAATGTCAGCAGTAGAAGCCAAAAAAGAAGGATGAAGACAGTCCAGAGATTTACATGTTTCTCTCGGAAATAATTGCTCTCTTCTTTGTAAGCAAAGGTCACTTCAAAAAATATGAAACATTGCAAAAAGAAAATTTTAAAAAGAAATTAAAATCAGGTGTGAAATCTTTTGGAAAATAGTATGAGATGGAAACCAACTGAATTTGCTGAGTTATAAACAACTTCTCCAACTGCATGACAAATGAATAGCTGTGCCACTTGAATCAGCATGGAAATTCTGCAACACTTCATGCCAGATCTGAAATGGGGCAGACTGCTCGTTATCTCTGCAGCATTTCAGATCTGTAGAAAATAAACTAAATTACCTATCAAAAATAAATCCCCAATATAAAAAAGTTGTGCACTTGGACATGAATTTTCCCATCTGGAGAAGAGTGACTGTCAACAACCAGATGATGCTTAAAAGACAAGCCATAGAATGCAATGTGGCTGTTGCTTTGAGTTCAGGGGCCATCTGAAGGTGAACAAGGGACCCAAGGGCAGTATCCAGGTTACAAAGTTTTTGCAAATTTTCATGGAAGAGGCTGTTTATACTAATTAGTATAAATATTAAAATAAACACCACAAACCTATAGAAGAAAAAGACCACATCTGCAGAAACACTTATGATCCTGCATTGAGCCAAACACAGAAAGTGGAAAAGGGCAAAGGGATGGAAACTAAGATTTTTTTTCTAATTCATTCATCAATTTCTGATAGGAACATCAGCACAGCAAATGCATGGTCTCACTTTGAATTTTCCAAGGGGAAAAATATGGAAAGTTGAACCCTTTGTGTGTTGATGGCTCTTCACCCAGGGCTGGTGTCCAAGCTCCTGCTCCACAGTGCTGACCAGGTAATTCCTTGGCTGCTGAGAGGGGCCCCAGTCACTGCCTGGGAAAAGCGCTGCAGAGTGAAATAAGTATAAGAGGTTGAATAAGTTGAGTAAACTAAAACCATTGTATCCTTTTTATTTTTATTCTCCTTTTCAACTGCAGAATATGTGAATTCTAATTGGTGGCAACTACAGCAAATCCCAAAGACTAAGCCAGAATGAAGGATTAGCATTTGTTGTTTTTTGCCCATATGCTACTGAAAAGTGCAGTCCTTTATCAAACACACTGTGCCTAAGTCATTCAGGTAGCATTTGTATCCTGGCATTAGTGCTATTAGAAAATACTCCAAATCTTTTTTTTTCTCCTAAGACACTGGGAAAATAATTACATATCTTATAATAACAGTAAATATAGATGGCATGACCTTTGTGTGTTAATGTAGATAATTTGTGAATTATCTTTAATGCAACTGTCTATAAATTATGGGTTATTCTCACAAATAACATTTCCATGGAAATCCATTTGGTTAAAGCAGGAATTAAACCTTCCAGAAACTACATACAAGCAAACAATTCCCTCTAGCAACAATTTGCAGATAAAAGTTTTGAAAGCAGTTGCAGGTGTGGGGACCATGCACAGAGTTTCCTCTTTTTGGAACGTCTCTGGTTTGTACTAAGGTCACATACAGAAGGTTGACCATACAGTCACTCAGCTGTATGGTCAACCTTCCACCCATGTATCCTTTGGGAAAGGCAATATTTTTCTGCTGGTGTCCTGAGGAGATCTGTATCTGCAGAATTGGATTTTCAGTCCACTTTGTTGGATGTGATGTGCTGTCTCATCACCTTATCCTTAATTGCTGGTTTTTGAAGATTAAAATCTGAACAAATAGTGACTATTTGTATTAAGCTTTTTAAATCTACTGTTTTATTCTAACTTCCATTAATTCTAAAGGCTGCTGTGAGCAGTATTAATTAAACAATATTTGAAATGTCATTACAAAATATAATTCTAGAAATAGCTGATTTTCATGCAAAATTAGCAGAAGGAATAAACCCCTGAATTTGAAGAAAAACACTTTAGCAAACCTAGTTTAAATATTTTAAAATTTACTTTATGAAATAATTATCTATAATTAATGTTCTGTGCATATCTTAACATTTTCCTTAAGTTTTTCACAATGCTTAGTTTTCAAATTTCAGAACAGAAGAACTTAGGCATATTTTGCTGTGGATTTTCAAGAAAGGAGGAAATATATCTTTCTTAGCCTTGAAAGCAGTTGTCACTTCCCTGTTGGCACAATTCTCTTCATGTACAGAGTTGTAAACATCTCTGACACAAACATAGACATTTGCAGCCTGCAACATTTGCTCAGAAAATTTCAGCTGTGCAAACGTTGTATCTGAAATTCTTTGAGTGAACTGGGCACTGACTGGAAATCATGTTTTTTAAATTGATCTGACCCTGTGACTAGAATAAGCAATGTTTGAACAGAGGGAGAATAAAAAATATAATTGCAACAGAGTTGAACTCTGCAAAGACCCATTTAAAGATGCTGGGTCAGTGAAAGGTTTTATAACCTACAGTTCCCTCTGGGATATACAGTGGTGCAAATTGTTTGTACCAGCCTCAGGAGCACAACCTCTCCAGCACCTGGTACAGGTTTAATGGTGGTGTCTCAGTTCTACAGGCTCATGCAAAGCATTTTAGTTTTGTCTCACAAAGGAGGAATGATCATCCAATCCCTTCTCCCCCCAGTATTTTTTCCGAAACTCAAATTTTTCTTTTGAGCTGGGGTGGAGATTGTTACTGTCTAGAGTAGGTGTTAGAAAACCCCCATGTTTGGTCTGAATTGTCATCTTTCCACCCTAGAAGAGGTGTTCACCCTCAGGTCCATCTGTTGTGGCACAGCCCATAGGGAAGCCCAATGGCAACACTGCAAAATGTTGCACTTTCTGATTTCTGTAACAGCAGAATTTGTGTGCCAGTCATGAGGTACAGGAATTCTCCTTTCATTTCTCTCCCAGTTCCCCATCTCTTTGGACCCAGCAGGCAGCCAGGGAATGTAGCACACCTTTCTCTGCCCTTAGCAACTTGATGCTGTTCTTACATGGAAGGTGGACAGATGAGAAAGAAAATCCCAGTCCCAAGTGTTGTCTCCTTCCTTATGAGCACAGACAGCTTTTAAACCTCTGTATGTGCCTTTCCTAATGCAAATACATTCACAGGTCCTTTTAAATGTAATAGATTAAAAATTTAAAAAGACGTTTGGAATGGAACTGCCAACCTGAATTTGGTTTTGTCAGTTAGTTGCATAGCAGCCCAGATGACAGGTTTCTTTTAAGAGCATGTTTTAATTGAAGAATTTTTTTTAGCGCATCATACAAAGCATGCAGGTTTGATTTCTTCGTAATATTTTTACTTGCTTATCAGTTTCTGTAGCAGTGTATGATCACACCCATTCTTGGAAGGAACACTGCAGCACAGAGTATTTGCTTGCATGAGGTTATCAGAAATGTGGTTCAGTCAGAGCTTAAAAAAAATAAATTACAAGTCTTTTGAGATACAATAACTCAGTTCAGCACTTCAGTTTTATATAAGGAGGGTGGAAGAATAAATTAAAGCTACACAGATAGTCCTACTCTTCTTAATTCTTGAATTCAAGTGTTTTATCCTCCGGAGATAGTTCCTTCAACCTATCTTTTTTTGTGCATAATGTATGTAAGTATTTATATATAGCCTGCCTCTTCACCTACTGTTTCGAAAATTCCAGGTGATAAGAGAAGAAGAGACTTTTTAAAAGCCTGACATAAAATTGGTGCAGTGCAGGGGAATGGTAAATAGGAAAGAAAGGCAGCAGTATAGTAATATTGACAGTCAAAGCCTGTAACACATAACCTTTGGGCTGGCAGCTTGGCATGCACAGCCAGTCTGGCATTAGCATTTGCCTCGAGGGAGGCCTCGGTCTCTTTGACCTTGAGAGTCTTTGAATGAGCAGAAAATGGGATAATACTGAGGTAATGCCTTCTCTCCTGAGGCATGTGCCATTTATTAGCAGCTTTTACATGTTGTTATTTTGTTTATCATGGAAAATAGCCTCAGAAAGTGTAGGTTGCCTCAGTTCCCTGAGTTATGTGTTAAGGGACTGTGGGAACATCAAGTCAGGAGAAGCAGATCACAAAAATAAAGGAGAGTGTTGCGTTAAAGGCACAGCTGACACAAAAGCTGAGCAGAGCTTCTCCAAACATGCCACAGTGAGGTGTGGGGGTCCTGATATTTCCCAGCCACAAACATCCTGCTGTCCTGCCCAGGGAGGTCAGCATCTCTGGGCAGGTTGATCCACTCTCCCAAGGTCAGAGACCCTCAAGGGTTTTCTGGTTAAACAGTTCCCTGTTGGAAAGGGCCACCTCAGTGAGGCTGAAATGTGTAGTCAATTGTGACACAATTCAGCTTTGAAACAAACTGTTGGTTTTGAAAGTGACAAATAAAACATTTCTTCAGTGATACATTGCTTTACCACTTCTGATTTATTTTTATTTTTATAGTATTTTCTGGCTTCCA
Source organism: Vidua macroura (assembly GCF_024509145.1). Taxonomy (NCBI): domain Eukaryota; kingdom Metazoa; phylum Chordata; class Aves; order Passeriformes; family Viduidae; genus Vidua; species Vidua macroura. Next base: position 87,747,305 of record NC_071572.1, read on the forward strand.
ATTTTTTGTCTGTATGTAAAAAGTTGTATGTATAACTAAGAGTTGTATGTATAACTAAATCCGATATGAAGTACAATCAGTGATCATTTAAAAATAATATTTAACAGGAATTTTCACAATTTTGCCCTTAATTTTAAGGAGAAAAAATTGCAATCATCTAGAGCCCAATTCCAGCATGATATGCTTCAGATTTTCTTCTGTACATTTCAGTTTTAACTCCAGTGGAATGGGAATCCTCTCTTAGTACAACACCATTAGACATCTGTACAGTCACTGCTGAGTTCTTTGGGAAACAGTGTTTGAATGTGCATTTTTCATTGAAAAACGAAAAATGGGAGTGATGCACAACTGTTCTGCTCAGCTAATACCAACTGCACTCTTACAATATCAACTACAAATTCATCGGAACACTATGAACTCCAGAGAAGCACATAAGAAAATTAAGCAGCATCTGTAATATAATAAGTAGACATAAGGTGGGCAGGTACTCTAAAACTACAGCAGTCCAGTCGCCCTATAAATTTATGCAGAAATGAAAATTTTGATAATACAGTGCATCTAACTAGGTTATACCACCATTAAGGGATATTCTGAGTACATTGGTACAGTAATTTACCATAAAGAAGCAAGCAATCTGTTTTTCTTACAGGAAAAAATAAGAGTATGTTCAAAGGAGTTTGACAGATAGCCATCCATTTTCCAATTATAATCTAATTGTGTGTCTGATTTTCTCTGGTTTGTATCAAAATCACAGAAAAAAATGTATTTGTTTTCATCATATAACTATATATTTGAGTAAAATATTATTTGTTTGGCTAAAGCATATAGCTTGATGTCTTTTCCCCAAAAGACATCGATATTTTCACATGAAGGTAACAGAAATCTTCAGCTGAGGACACCAAAGGGTGGAAAACACCCCACCTTCCAGGTGCCTTATTAATCACAGTTGTTCATATCACATTTCTCATGGTATGTATGGTTTCATTATTGCTCACATCATTGCTCACATCAGGCTTCAACACTCCTCATCTGCATGTTTTCCCTGCTGGACATCTGATACCTATTTTGAGATTATGGATTAAAAACATTCAAAATTGATGGTCTTTGTTTTGATTCCGGTGAGCGTCTAACAGGCATGCTTATACACCACAAGCAGTTTAGGCATGAAGTCACCACCAGGTGACCTTGCTCATCATATTCTTTCATTCAAACAATATTTTTTCTGTTTTCAAATTTTCTTGTGATGCTGTCTTGGAAAAGCAAAGTACATTCTTTTTGCTCCAGCAGTTCAAGGTGTTTTTCAACATTTATATATTGACATACTGTTTGACATAGATGTTCATTATTCATTTTTACTCTGAAGTTCTGAAATCACACTACTCGGAAATATTGCATCTGGGGCAATAGCTATTTCCCAACACTGATAAAAAATTTTTTTTGTAATTGATGTTTACATTAGAGTTACCCTCTTATTGTAGGCATGTAAAACTAGTAATAACAGAAAAACTGGGCTTGTTTATAATATTGAAAACAAGAGGTCTATGAACTTGCTCTAAGACTTCCCAAATATGGATTAAACACATCCACAAAGTGTCAGTAAACTTTTATACCAGCTCCAGTGCAGAAAAGTGTCAAAAAATGTCTAACATTACTAACAGTAAGTTTTGAAAATGCTAAAAAATATGATCTCCTGATGTTGAATTTTGCTTTTCAACAGCTGGATTTCAATGCTTGGTTCTGGTTTGTCAAAACTGCTCAGAATTGCCATTCCTCTGAGGAACATACTCCCACACATAAGCAGCCTTGGGTGTCATGGTGTCATCTGGGTGCCAAGCAACCTTTGGACAGTGTGATATGGGTATGTTTTAAATTGACAGGTCCCAGAATAACAAGCTTAAATTCCAACCAGAGAGGTGTTGGATTGAAAAGGATTTCATATGCAGCCAACAGGTAAAAAAGCTGGGAAACAAGCTACTAGCCATATTGTCACAGGTGCACAATAATGCAATATTGATTTTAAACTTGAGCAGTTTCAGCATATAGAACAGTGATGAAGAAAATGTGTATCTGCTTTTTAGACCTAATTCAGATAAAAATGGATTCAATGCAAATCTTTGCATCAAACTGATAAACAGTCTTGAAAGGCAAATATGTTACTGGCATCCCATGGAGTAATGCTCATTTTTCAGCTTTAGAAAGAAAGTGCAGGAACAATAGAAATACTAATTTCTGAATGCTTTATGTACTTGAAATTAAAAATCCTCTACAGACTTTGAAATTGTTTGGACCATCTGCTTGTCAGAGAGCAGCAGCTGCAGGCTGTTTCATGGAAGAAGGCAGTTTAGGAGCCAAGGGTGACAGCTACAGTAACACAGCTGTCCCCATTCCGCCAAGGTGCCATGCTCCATGGTACTCAGACAACAAGGACAGAGCACATGCTGTGTCCATAACCACAGTCCAGTGATTGTCAGATAGGTCTGCAGTGGCAAGGCAGGACCATGGCCAAGCCAGGAATTCAGGTCACCAGGCAGGGGCAGGGGAAGTGTGGTACAATGCTGGGTGCAGGCACCCCTGCAACGAAGCTCGGGCAAGGACTGAGGTTGTTAACACAGATCCTCAGTGAAGAAGTGAGGCCCCAAAGCCTTCCAGCTCTTGTGCTGCATGTCTGAGCCAAGGTACCCAGCCACACTCTATCAGGGCAGGCTTGGAACACAGGCAGCCAAATCCACAGGAGAGGGGAAGCACTTGCAGAGCCTCTCAGTGCAGTCAGAGCCCCAACACTGCTTACACCTTTGGGTAACGCAGTTGAAGTCCTGAGCTAACAGCACTTACAAACTTTCAGAGACCTGGAAACTTTCAAAGATCCTTGCCAGCCTGTGGTCAGTGTCCTGTCAAGAAAATGCTATGATTCAAATTATTTTCTGGTACCCTGCTGTTGGTAGGTTTTGAACACTGGAATATTCTACTGAAGCAAGTCATACTCCAGCAGATATGACAGAAGTGGAAAACATTTGGTTAACCAGTCCATCTAGGTTTTAGTGAAGAAATAACAACTATAAACAAGTTATAATGTGCTATTTAGCAAATTTAAAAGCTATCTGAGCCGCATAGAATCCACAGACCTGATTTGTCTCACTGGTTTTTTGGAGAAACAAAAGTAGAATTTTACAAAAATAAAAGTTCTGCAGAGCTGTTTATTCAAAGCAAGCAGTTTTGGCAATACCCAACAAATAGCAGCAAAAAGAAAGTCAACAACATCTTAGGGCACTCTGTGCTTCCATTCACATTAGCCTTCTGCACCTTGATTAGCCACTGCCTTTTTACTCATAGATCATCAAAACAGTGAAGAGACGCCTTAGTCTGCCATCATGGTCTACTTTCAATTCTGACAGGAGAAGGATGGTTGAATATTGCAGAAAACAGGTTCTGTTCTAATGAGTCCAACAAAATGACTGTCAATAACTTTCTGCTTGTGGTGAGTGCAAACATTGAAATACCATTGCAAAGTGTGAGTTGCATCTGCTCTTCTTTGGTGTGAAGCTAGCTCAAGTGTTAGACTTCTAGGAATGTATGTCAAAAATAACCCTTGTAATGTGCTTTTGTACTAACTAGCTGGCTCAGCCTGGTTGCACATGCTCGTATGCTTCTCCAATCTGCATCTCATGAACTCTTTTCATCTCATGTTATTTGTCACAGAGACCTGATTGGTGTGTGGTTCTGTTTCATTCTGTTTAACACATGAAAATGTTTCTGTCTTAACAGTTGCTGGTGGTAAGCATATGTGTTCATCACAGGGATACAACTCATTAACTACTAAGGAAGTTCCAAGCTATAATTCATCTTCCATTTGAGGTCTTTGAAATAATCCCTGTGGTGTAAGACTGAACACAGATAATCTGGAGTCAGTTTGGTGAGCAATATGTTCCTCATCAGGAACAAGAGAAAGATTCAGCAGTCCTACAGTTTAGAATGAAGACTATTCAATGGCACCAGCTGAACAGGTTACAAACTGGCCAGTTTGCAATCAGCTTAAAACTTGTCTTCACAGGGGTGGCCACTTTATTTGCAGAAATAAAGATCTGCAAATAAAGAAGACAGAAAGCAGACTACTCTTAGGAGTGGTGGCATTCCTCAGCATGAGTAAGCACACAGGGAGCTGATGTTGGACTTGACAAGAGGACTGTGTTTGTTGAATTGTTGAATGGCCAGGCTCCCTAGAAGACAGAGTTTTGCAATTCTTTGTCTGCAACTGTTCATTCTTGCAAAACTTTTGAAGTTGCCACCATGATGGACAATTCTGCCTCCATCATTACCTGTGTGACCATAACACAAGGCTTCTGCCTTCTGCTTTGGATGGATCCTAATGAGATCGGGACTTAATTGTATGTCCAGCCCCAAGGACTACTTGTTGTAAAACACTTCCAATTAAAAATGTTCCAAACTTCTGAAGCTTGACCATTTTTTGAATACACCTGAGCTGACTTTGGGGATTTTCTAGTTTGGATAAAGGGAGGCTGAGCGGCAACCTCATTTCACTCCTGACTCACTCACTTCCTGAGGAGAGGAAGTAAAGAGGGAGGTGCTGAGCTCTTCTCCCTGGTGTCCAGTGTCAGGCTGTGTAGGAATGGTTCAGCTCTGCAGTAGGGAAGTTTCAGACAGAACATTAAGAAATATTTTTTTTACCTAGATGGAATATTTCTTTACCAGTGGTCAAACATTGATCGGGCTTCCTGGAAAGGTGGTCAGTGTCCCAAGCCTGTCAGTGTTTAAGAGAAATTTGGACAATGCCCTTAATACAGTTGGACTGGAACTCTTCTGACAATGGCAACTTCATTTTAGAGGCAACTCAGTAACAGGGACATACTTGCACAGATGTATTGTGTAGGGCATGAGCAATAAGTTCATTGCTGCACAGTAGTAGTGGATCTACTATTTTCTCAGGTGGCCACTGATTTAACACATTTAAATTTTTTTTTAAGAATGTGGTATGTTCTGGACACAAAAGGCTATCAGGGAATTTTCATTTTCAAAATTAAATTGGATCATTTTGTCTCTATAATTTAATAATTTTATATAGTTTATGAATAATAATCTGATCAAAAGGTACAACATTCACTATTAAAACTGTTCACTGTATTCCAGTCTGAATTTGATTTACTTCAAATTCAAGCCATTTTACATTGTTATGTTCTTAACTGCCAGATTAGAGTCCATTAATGTATTTGTCTACTGTACTAGAAAAAGAGCTGGAGAACAAATCTGAAGATCAAAGATTAGACAGATAGAGCTGCTTAATTCAACCATTTGAATTTATCATTAAAACATATGTTTCTTTGGTCTAGATACTGAAGTTTTAATCACTGCTGATTTTCAGCTCTCAGAATTAAATTTGATCAGGATTTTCCATTACAGGAAAGGATTTCTTATTTAGAATAAACTCAAGATTAGAAGTCCTATGGCTATATTTTGCAAGAAGCATCTGTATGTTCACTTCCAGAGAACAAAAAACCCTCTAGGCTGTACCGTATGCAGAAAAGATAGTTGCTTACAAATAATGCTTTGGGGGAGTCTGTGAAGACTTATAGTGCCAAGACGCAATCCCTATACTAAAAAATCATTTCTCACTCCTTCAGGTTAATAGCAGCATGTCATATAACACTGTCAGAGTTAATGGCTGGAACTGTTATTTTTTTCCTCCACTGAGCATGCCAGTGAGGTAATGCATGGCCAAAAAACCAAATGATGGGGAAAAAATTCCAGCACTATCAAATCAGTCTCTGGATAGTTTCAGAAGTTCAGTCAGGCAATTGAATAAATTGTTATTTGTGCCCAGTTCACTCCTCCTGAGTGTGTTAAAATGTACTACCTTTAATTGCATGGGAACGAATATTTCCCTGCTTTCAGGTGACCATGACAAGGACAGCTGACACAATCAGTGAAAACATCAAAGGCTCTGACTCGTTCCATTCCATGCCAGAAGGTTAGAGGCTGAAGTATGAGCACACACACAGTCTCGTGGCTCTGATGGACAAAGGGAGTCCCACGGCACCTGCACCCACCTGGCTGTGGTTACAGATCAAGTCAAAGGTACATGGGACAATCATGTTCCTACATCTGTGCAGCCTTATAAACACCAAATATTGCAAGATTAATGAAGAACGTAAGGAACTACAGCCCTGAATTACTTTTTTGGAAGTCTAAATGTTAAGCCTCCAGTTTTAACAAGTAGTTATATCAAAGCAGTAATCAAAGCCAGATTCCCCATTTGCAAAGAGCTCAGCACAGAGTGCTGGGTTGCAAACATGGCCTCCTGAAGTAAATTTGGATAATGTTTGCTCCAATCTGCTGGCACAGATTGAGAGACAATTCTGACCTGCCAGAGTAGGCTGCAATGCATATGCTGTCCAACATTGCCATGGAGTGATCACTGTGTTGTGCTCACATAGGCCCCTTGGCTTCCCCTGGGAGCAGTGTCGTGCAATGTATTCTGTATTCTGCCACCTGCACAGTGCCAGATGTGCAGCTTTAAACCTCATTGTAGAGGCTTGCAGGCTCCGCAAGGCTGAGGAGGGCTGACTTGAGAAGATCCAACCCCACTGTCCACAGCTGCTGCCATTTGGATTTGTAACTCAATGTTTTGCATTTTCCCAGGAGCATCCTCTCTGGGAGCTACGTAATAGTATGGGATTCAGCACTGAAAAAGCTGAGTATAATGAGATTTAAGGGTATCTTTCCCAAACAATAACACAGGGAAATTTCCTTCCTCCATGTATTGAACAATGTAAGCATTTTGATATGACTTAGGGAAATTTGAGAATAAGTTCCTATAGATCCTAATTTCAAAAGCAATTACTGCACTGCCTCCAACTCCGCCTTGCATTCCTCTCCGCATCAGGACATGTGTGTGCCAGAAAATGAGACTACTCTGTGCTGTATCTTCTGGTAGCATCATGTGGCAGACCTCCAAGGACTTCTGCATGGCTCTGCTGACTTTGCAACACCCCTCGTGATGAATAAGACAGGGGATGTGTAACAACTGTCATGGAGAAGACTGATGTTTTCAACAACTTCTTTGCATCAGTTTTCACTGGCAATTGCTCTTCCCACATCTCTTGAGTCCCTGAATCTCCAAAAAGGAAAAAAGTGTTAAGTGAATATTCCATTGAAATGTAGGCCAAGCAATAAACAAGACTTCTTGATCAGGACCATGCCCTTAAGTGTATCAGAGGTGATTAAAGTTGGAAAGCAGCAGAACATAAAATTAATATGATTTTAGTAGTAATTTCAGCAGCTTCCTACAAAAGTTCTTTCCTCCAGGCATCTGAATAGCAACAGACATTTCCAGAAGCACCTTGCTTCTCTGAAAGTATAAGTCATCAAAACACACAACAAGAAGGAAAGAAAGCAAGAAAAACAAGAGAAGAGGGAGCAGGTGAGAGGCAAACCTCAAAACTAACTTCCCCTTCTTTAAACTCCAGCCTCAAAGAACAAAAAAGACCTCAGGGCAAAAGAAGTCCAGGTGAGTCCTAGAGATTTGAAGGGCTAAATGGGAAACCTTCTAGGGAATGCACTCCTGCTGGTTTCAAGAGGAGGCACTTCTTTCTTCAGTGCATCAAGAAGAGAAGTAAAAGCTTTTTGTAAATGACAAATTCATCATCTGTCTCTTCAGTTTTAAAATGTGGGCAGAGTTCTCACGTTCATCTTCCCCATGAGCAACACTCAAAGCTACCAGGAGGAGGAAGAGAAGAAGAAGCAGCAGGAAAGTTAGCTAACACAAATAAAGCTTTTAAAACTTATATTATCATGATGTCCCTTTGTTCCTGAAACCTCCAGGCAGAAGAAGCTAGGGGAGTCTTTCAGCAACATCAACAGTGGGCAACAGTGGGCAAGCAGAGCAGAGTGTGCATAGGGAAAGCCTTCCCTGTCACATGGTCCTGGATCCCAGTTGCACCCCAGGTTTGGTGCTATCTACAGTCTTGCTGAGGGGGGAATTCTGTCTCCTCCTTTAGATAATTGATAGACATGTGTTATTCCCCTCGTACTTGGCCTCCAGAAGGAGTACAGCCCATTAAACACTGCTCTCCACCCATCAAAACCATCTGCTCGTCCACCTTCCAGACCATCATGTCCTCACGTGCATCCAAAGATATTGTGGGAGATGCTGCTCTCCTTTCATCCAGAAACAATCATTTTGTTAGAGAAGGCCACTGAGGCAGGTGTTTCCCATCTCTCCACACTTATCCTATATCCTCAAACAGGGTCTTGTGGTTTTAAGGGCCCTGTCAACCAAACACTCCCTATTGACAATGTTAGTGATGGAATTGGCTGTGGACCTCCAAGATCTATATCACATTCTCCTCCAGTCCTTCCCTCTCAGGCAGGACCAGGTAGAAACCACCTGGGACCCCATGGTATTGACTATTTTCCCCAGAGCTATGTGGTCACTCCAAGCACACTCCAGCTCTTCCGGGCCATATTGTTGGTGCCCATTTGGAGGAACATTGTGAGTTATAATCCAAGGACTGCATGAACCTCAGCAGTCTTTCTCCTGGCCTGTATACCTTAGTTAAGCCCCTTTCCTTGCTTCTGGCTGGGATAGTTGTGAACTTGCCTCTTTTCCCCAGCAAAAATTACTGTAAAAAAAGCCATCTGTATAATGACACTTCTCCCCTAGAACTCACATCCAGTATTCACCATTTATTATGAGAACCTGACAATTCTCCAAAGATGCTAAAAGTATCAATTTGTGTTGGTTTTGTTTGGGGTGGGGTTTTTTTGGTTTTGGGTTTTTTGTTTGTCTTGGGGGTTTTTGTTTGTTTGTTTGTGGGAGTTTTTTTTTGTTTGGTTTTTTTGTTGTTTTTGTTTAGGGTTTTTTTTTGTCCTGCAACCAGCTTGTAGCAAGATTTCACAGCTCACACCCATCCAGTACATGCATTACATAGAAATAAAGAAACCTGAAAAAAAAATAGAAGACCCTATCTTCTCTGAACCATTCAGCAAAGACATAAAACATCTAAATTCAACAAAAATAATCACAGCAAATAATTCATACAGGTCTGCATCATACAGCACTGCATCATTTGCTCTGCTCTCTGATCTAAGTCATGGGTTGGTCTGTCAGTCTTTCTTCTACAGTGAGTTTGCTGCCTTGTCCCAGTGTCTCCAGAAATTTGCCACAGCAGGATTTCAGTCAGATTTTTTAGAGAACATCCATTTTTATCCCTAAGAAAATATCTTCTGTTGTTCACCAGCTGCAAAATTTTCTTCATTAAGTGATGTCAACAGCAGAAGGAGATTATTTCTTTCTTGCATAAGAAACACACCCTGGTGCCCTGGTTATGCTTTTTAACTTGTGGCAGGGAAGGAATTTTTTTTTCTTTTTTCCTCTTTCTTTTAAATTACCTTAATACTGAAAGTTGCCTAGCTTTTCTTTTGGAAAAGCCACCCCTAAGGGACAGAGACCATACACCAGCTGTCAGTTCACTTCTCATCAGCTGAAAAACACTCAGAGCTTTCTGTAGGGCAAATTTATCAGCTGAGGATCTGGACTGAGGATCAGACTGAAACTGGTGTTAGTCAGGGCAAATGGGATCTTCTTCCCTTGTCTGGCCATGTGGGGGCTGTTTTGTCTCTGGAACAACTTGAGTCAGTTTTAAGAGTTCACGTCTCTCAGTTGTGCTCAGACTCCTCTGGGCCCACCAGGACAGAATAATCCTAAGCAATTGCTGCTCCTACTCCACTTCTCAAAACAGAAGCAACAATTCATCTTTGAATTTCCAAGAATATGCCTGAACGTGGAGCAGATGCCCCTATACTGGATGGGAAAGATAAATTTAGTCTCCAAATCCCTTTGCAGATCTGACTCTTTTTACCTTCCTGCCTGTTTCTGTCTTCATTAGAGCTAATGAAGACAGCACACGAACATACGAAATTTAGTATGTGAGTTGTAAATAATTGCAATGGTCATGAAGCATGCTGAACAAAAAGTGAATATTTAAATGGAACTTTTTCAGGTGGGTCTGAGCCTGACAGAGAAGTGCATGATCTTACATAGCCAGCTGGAAATGCTTGACAGTGAGGAAATATAGCATCTGGGAAGTATTCCTCAGACAGGGACCTCATTACAAAATTCTGTGTGAGGAGAGATAAAACTAGGAGATCTTTTTTGGCTGTTTTTTACCTATGTTCATTTTGTCTGTGTAAGAGGGAATGTAATCTCATGGAACGAGGAGCCACCTTGGCATACATTCAACAAGGTCTTGTTTCAGGCTCTAACTCTAGTTTTACACCATTTATAGTATCACTCTGTTTATAATTCCATTGGGAGTATTACAGGATGAATTCAAAAACTGACTGGGATTACTCCTGATATACACCAGAGGATGTTAGAGCAAGCTCACTGAATGCTTATTCTCATGTACTTTAATTGTAATTTTTTAATACTACTCAATGCTCTGAAATCTTTGTTTGTAGGGACTGACACAGGCCCAAGATACAGGGTGTTAAGTACCTTCCATAAACAATGTCCTTGAGGAATTTCTGAAGCCCCTCCTGCTTCCCAGGATGCTCAGCTTACTTGGAGAAGACTTATTGTTTTACATTGGTTTTATTGTTGGCTGGTTGCTTTGATACAACTTCTAGGTGTTTTCTCTGAGCATATCAGCATTTTCATTACACAAAAATTGATCTGCAAATGAAGAAATTCTCATTTTTGCTTTGTGTTTGGTTGCCACAGAAGGATTTCACTAACACTGAGTCAGAAGAACAAACACACATGTTTAGAGGTGGATGAGATGAAATGGAAGGTCTGGGTCACAGAAAGTCCAAAGAAGGGCTTGATAACAAGACTTCAAAGGGATAAGAGTTTTCTCTTCAGAAGGGAAAAGATTTAAAATGCACATCTGACCTTTAAGCATCTTTGAAAAATATTATTAAGAATAATCTGTCATTCTTTACCTTTTATGCTTCAGATGAGCATTTTTGACAGAATACATTTTGAGTACAGCCTACAGCCTACAGCCTACATTTTCAATCCAGTCTACAGTGTTTCAACACATTTTCCAGTACAGTCTGCATTTTCAAAGTTCAGTGGCACATTAACATTTACAGAAAATTTTAATCAAAGTTTGAATGCCAAAATCACTGTGGGATTAACTTATTAATATTTTGAAAGCACTTTGTAGAAGAAAAGTGCAAAAGGAAAATATACTTTCTTATTTTTGATGTAAATTACATTTCCATAGTGCAAATTTTTCATTTAGCTTAATGCCAAAAAGGTCCCAATACAGGACTCAGTTCAGTCATGTTTTTGCATTCAAACTGTTGAATAAAATGCTAAAAAACAGCTCAATGCTGTCCTGAATTTGGACCATGCTATAAAAAGAGAACAGCATACAGAAATTGTCCTCCTGGAGCAGTAAAGCCAATGACAACAGAACAAGAAATTCCAGACTTTCACTGTGAAACATTCATAAATGCTTTGTCTTGTCTCTTAGTGCCCTGATGATGATTGCCAAATGGAACAGACCGCTTCTGTCTCCAGAGTTACAGAAGTTTTCTGCATGAAATAAACTGGCTGAGATGAAATGCAAAAAGGTAGCAAAAAAGAAAAAATACCTGGAAGGAACCACAGTTCCATATTTGCCTTGGCTAATTTGGATGGGCTGATGAAAATTTCCTTTCAAACCCTGAGGATGGCAGTGAGGGACCAGACTGCATTAGGGGATACTGAATAGCTCTGAAATGGTGGATTAACAGAACAGAAATGTTTTCTCTTTGTGTTGAAAGCTTTTGACCTAAACATGTGTTCTTTGCCTTAGGTGTCTGGTTCACTAGCTCTGTGAGAGCAGAAGACCAGCACCCACACCATACCTACTGGGGGATCACAGTAATGGACAGGAGGAAGAAAAAGTGCCTGGGATGAGGAGAAGGGCACAGGATCCATCCCAGAGGGTTCAGAGCTGGAGGAGCAGCACTTGTACTGACTGGCTTCAGAAAACTTTAAAGGAAGAGATTGCCATTTCCATTTTAACTTGGCTTGTGACAAGAGCTCTTGAATCTAGCAAATGAAGCACTACAAACTCTAGTGATGGGAAACTGGAATTAGATAAATTCAGGTTATAAATAAAGCTCTGTTTTCCAAAGGGAGGGTAGCCACCAGTCAGGCAGCTTGCCAGTATGCCTGGTACAGTCTCCATCAGCAGTATAATGGTCTGTTGGGAAGCCATGAAGCGAATTCAGGGCAGGTCTCTCCTCCACAGGGTGTCACACGAAAGAGGCTGTCCTTTTATTAGCTAGAACTTCAATTTCCAACATTTTGAGGGGAGTTTATTAGTAACGCCCCCCTCAGGTCTTCTTTTCACTATTTCTTTCTGTTGCCAATCACAATCAGTCTGATTTATCACCTCTGTGGCAGAGGTTTCTGAATATCCCTCAGAGGTTTTTAAATCTTTCTCCATATAAATCTCAGTAATTTTTGTAAGTCCAAAATCCTTAGTCGCCTTTTAATTTCTCAGCATTCATTTTTAGGTGCCGTGCAATTCATAAATCTTCAGTACTGAGAAACACTTCTTCCTCCAATATCACTGTCTGGTAAAAAACTGAACTACAGAGAAACTTTCAGTTTAGCTTTTGACTTTCTTTTCCTTCTCTTTAATCACTTCCTGTAAAAAACTCTTCCAGAAAATATGTTACTGCAGTATTAAGGGAAGTGAAACACTGCTGAAATTTAATAGTGGCCAATAAGGAATGAGTTGCTTCAATGTGTTGTTAACACACTAGTATTGTTCTTAACTTTAAGAAAAATCTATCTATCTTCAATTATGCATAGCAAATCATGTAAGCCTGCAGGACTAGAATAATGACTTGCCTACCAATGATCCCCCAAAGGCATCTGTATCCTTGCCATCAGTCTTTGATGCGGTACATTAAAAACTGAATTCCTTCTACCCATTGGCCCACCATTAGGTTTTCTTTCATGCTGGTAATCTCTCTGAAACAGAAAATGTGATGTTTATAAAGAGAGGGAGAAAGAAAAACTAATTCCTTTATAACACAGTAAGTAAGCATGACTCGTGAGCATCAGTGCCTCATGAATTGCAGTGCATTGAAATGACCACTAAAACCAGAGTTTGTCAGAAGACACTGCACAAAATTTATAAAGAAGAGCCTCAAGAGTTTGGGCAGATACTCAAGTAGATATGCTTACATAAAAATAGATATATTTACATCAAAAATGGGAAAGTGTATTGAAGAACTGAGTTTGATATTTGTGGCTACATTTTGCTGGTATGAAAATCTTGTAAAAAATCTTGCTTGATACCTAGTACTCCTGATTTTTTTTGACGATCAAAGCTTAATTTAAGCACTAAATCTTTCATTCTGCTTTTTCGAACAACAGTTGCATCTTATATGCAGTCTAAGGTGCTAGAACTGGAGCCTGTTCCAGACTGCACAAGGTGAACCTCACCATGGCCAGTCCACATTCTGCAGTTCTGCAATGCAGAGAATGAGATATCATCCAGACGAATCTTCCCTGCTACCCAGCCTGACAGGGCTAAATTCCTTTGCAAAAGGAGGTACATGTAGCTCTATAAAAATTCCAGAGCTGCAATGAAAAACATGAGTATGACAACGCTTTCCTACTTTAGGTCTTCAGGGGTAGTTTTTGCATTTTTTTGAATGGTGCATACAGAATAATTAAGGTTAATTATAAATAATATTTGAGCTTGTCAAACGAAGACAAAAAAGATATAATATAGGATAAATACCAATGAATAGTGAATCATATACTTACATATATTTTTCTTTCCCATGAACTTTTAAAAAATGGTGTAATAAATTAGACTGAAAAGGAAGCATTTATACAACATTTATAGAACAGATGGTGTAGACCATTAGGATATTTAAGTTTTTGATCTCTATGCCTCTTGTCAAGATTTGCAATGGCTTGTTCTACGCCTTCTTAGGCTAGACTATCACTGCAGTCTCCATTTAGGCATTTAAGCTCCATTAAGAGCACTGCAGTGCTCTTATTAAACTCAGCTACTTGTTTAATTGTGGATAAAGTTGATGCCCAATCTGATTCAGTTCAAGCAGCATAGATAAAAGTTGTCACATGTCTCAGATCTGGGTCTGTCATTCATAAGCATCTGTCATGTGTTTTTTTTTCCTGCCTGTACCCCCTGCAACCTTCAGAGGCACAGGGAAGTAGCATGCTGTTGCTCAGCTCTGCCACTCTGGTTCCTAAGATCTGACCTTCAAAGGGAAAGAAAAAGAAAGCTAAAAATTGCACTAAACTGTCCCAGTCACCAATACTGAGATAAATTGAGGCAAAAGACAAAGACGTGAGCGAGTACAATGCATATGGACTTGCCAGCAGAGCTCAAATCTGAAAAAGGGTGGGGGCCAAAAGTTGACTGAAACCATTAAGACCATTCTAAAGCATGTGTCTCTGCTTTGTATGCAGCATATGATGTACAGGTGTATAAAAATCCTGTGAACTGTCCCCAGACATCCATCAAAAAATGAATCTTTATGTGTTGAAAAAGGAATTTCTTAAAAATAGATTTAAGTAAAGAAAATAATAAAATGGTTGGAAATTTATTTAATGATACAGTTTCTGATGTACAGCACAAAACAAAGATTATATAATGGGTATCAAGATTATAAATTGTACTCAAATTCTTCTCATGCTTCTGAGTCATTTAGCCTGCTGTCCTTTTGAGCTGTCACTTGAACAAAGCAGCTGAAATGAACTAATTTGATAGCTTATCTCATTTGTCTTTCTTTGGGAAGCGTTCCTTTTCTCCACAAGTCTCTAAAAGCAGGCTAAAAGGAGAGACAAATATAAGTGAAAATGCCAGTAGGAAAGACAGTTAGGTCTTGTCATTAGCTGAAAATTTGAGATATCTATTCTAGGCACACTTGGTGTGTATACCACATATCTCTGATACTCAGCTCAGAATTTAAAGAAAAGTCATGGAAATTCTGTATCTTATTGGAGAGTCTTTGAGAATCCAACAACACAGCTACAACACAATAAGAATACAGCACAAAAGCAATGTTGTGAAAGAACACCCAAACTGGCCTGGCTATCAGAAGCCATACAGATGCCTTAGCAGGACTCCCCTCTGAACACATGGACAAATTGCAGACCCAGCTGGTCCATCTTAGGGTGCCTGCCCACAAATAATGTAATTATTTGTGCTCCTCTGACCACTGAGGCTGGACATGTGGTGAGGCCACCGGAATTCTCTTGCTGAGGCTCCTGGTGCTATGTATCAGAAATAGATAACAACTACAATTAACATGCCTAATGAGATCTCTTTGAAGGCATAGGGAGGATGCCAGGCTCACCCACCGCTGTGTGCCTGTCTGAACAAATGCATGCCTCTTAACCCACCTGTCAGGTTATCTTTTTCTTGCACTCTTAGGGAATCTAGGATCGTATCTCATTTTTCAAACAATTATTTGCTGTTCTTCTCTTAGCAATCACCTGGATTAAGACAGACACTTAAAGGGAATTTAGTAAGGCTCGCTTCATTACCCAGCCTGGGTACACTCATGCTTCCAGCATTCTGAAAAGATTTAAGAGATTGAGACATGTATGAAAATTGCATGAAGCCCTAAACTTCAATGGGATTTTTCAGAGGGGATGTCAATGTGTCAAACTCTGTAACAGACAAGTGGACCTGGAGCTCAACAGAATAGATTTACTTTGGAATAAAACTGAAAACGGCTTTATGTGTGGGGAAATATCTAGCAGCTGGACTAAGGTGCTCTGAAATGTAGTATGCCTTAAACCAATCAAAATGAGACTAGTGGCGAATTTAAGAACTCACAGAAATATATAGAGGATTTTTTCACAGAATTATCATCCACAGAAAGAGATAGGGAAAACTAAGTAACAATATTCTCAAACATTGTTACCATCACTCAGTATTTTAACATGAAACAAGAAATTTATTTCTTTAGCTTTGGTGCTCATGCTATTCTGTAGCACCTCCACTGCTTTATCTCTCCCTCTTTTCCTTTTTGGCATTTATGCATATTTCACATTTTCCGTATGGCTGGGGAGAAATATAATTGGATTGTAATTCTCTAAGACTTAAAAAGCACAAGGCAAATAGATCTTTAAACTTTTTTTTTAATTAATCTCTTCAATTTAAATAGAAGCTGGTTGATCTTTTTGAGCCAGGATAATGATTTTTACAATTTTTACAATACTTTTTATGGATTTTTTTGTAATTCTGAAAGAAACTATAGAGTGCTGGACTACAGCACAAATGTACTAAACCACTCAAGTGTATTTGCACACAAAAAATTAAAATATGGATGAACAAAACTGAAAATTAGTCAAAGCAGAAAACACGGGAAAAGCTAGCAGGAACAAAGATACATTAATATATGTGTTAATATTAGGGATTGTCCTGCTTTATGATGAGCATGGGTGAATAACAGCTGCTTGAATAGCAATAAATAGAAAAATTATATTATAAGTAGGAGAGACACCTAATACAAAGGAGCTTAGCAGACAGCCAAGATTGTAAAAATAAATTTTAAAAAGTTAATCTGATGAAAAATGAGGTAATATAAAAAGGAAAAAACAATATTTTAGGGTGGGATTAATCTTGCCTAATTTAAACCATTTGAAATGTTAACTGTTTAAACTTTAAGCATCTAATTTCATTATAATGATCTGAGTACTTCTTGTGTAGTCAGTGGAAAGAAATATGTTACAACCAAATTTAATTCATCTCACCTATCTTGAACAATGCTTTAGGGTGGCTACCTTGAGAAGATCTGGGCTCTCTTTTAGCTGTAAGCAAATTTGGAACCACTGCCTTTGGAACTACATACTGGATAAGTAACTAATTAAACTAGTAATTAAGATTAGTTGAGATGAATTTCACTCTTACATGGGGGAAAACTGTAGGAAAAAAAAAGTTAATACAGATTTAAGAATGGTGAAAAGAAGAAAAACAAGTCAAAGATATAAAATTACATAAAATATTTTCCTACTATTTTTAAATGGTATTTGAAGATTTTTAGCTCGTGTTTTAATTAATACCCTAGTAATGCAGACAAGTTTGCCCTCAGAAGAATTTTGAAAATGTCTGCTTTTTTCCTCTGCATGTGGGGAATCTACCCATTTTTAAGAGAACTAATTAATTAAAATTTGGAAGCCCAGCTCAGGTGTTTAAATTTGAAGAATGAATTTGATTGCACAGCTTTGAATCAAATTTTGATAGAAAAAATTACAAAAGACACAGGGATAAATAAATAAATGCAATATGGTTTTATCAAAGTAAAGTTCTGTAAAAATATTACTAATTTTCTTTAAAAAGTAAAATTATTTTTTAAATTGAATATAGTAGGCATTTTACATTAAGAAAATCGTAGTGAGAGTGAAGGACAAGTGAGCTAATTGCAATGTGGGTAATGTATTAGTGTAACTACTTTAAGGTGGGTAGGGAAATGCACAAAGACAAAATGAAAATTGTGATCTCCAGAGGGTAAGTCACCAGGGAAAGGTAACAGTGAGGTTCCTCAAAAATTGCTTGTGAGATTAATTTACTAGTATTTTCATAAATTATCTTAGCTCAAAAACAAATATGCTATGATAGAACTCACTGCTATCATGACTTTCCCAGCAGACAGTCAGGCTAGGAAGAAGAGCATGATATTGCAGATTGCAGTGATGGAAGTGGAATTAAATTTAATGGTGTATAAAATGAAAGACCATGTGCTTAAGAATTTCTGCAGTAATAAGGAATTCATCAGCTGAATGAGGCAGAGAAATGGTGTTATGTGAGCCCAGGTATCTTCTGAGATACCACGGGGAAGTGGACATAAAAAAGTAAGAGCTTTCCTCAGATGTTTTGAGGGAGATATTTCTAGCAGAGGCTAGAAATATCTGTTTTACCTGCATGGCAGTCTGTTTTACCTGCATGGCAGATTGAAGTTCAGTGCAGGTAAAAAAATACTAATGGTTCTTGTGAGAAGCATTAATGCTTTTTGTGAGACTTCCTCTGCTGTTCTGCAAAGCCATGTTCTCCCCTTTGTGCACTCCTTTGCAGTTGCAAAGGAAAATGTGGCATATAATAAGGGACAAGCACATTACATTGAGATATTTAAACCAAAGCACAGTACTACAACAGAAGGGAGAAAGAGAAAAACTATCCTTAAAAATAACCCTTAGTAAACTTCAAAACTGATATATACTGAGCAGGAATGCTTTTAGGCTCAAAACAATAAAAATACAATATTTCCTTATCATCATTACATGCAATTAATGACACTTTCAATAGAAGGCATCTAAATATTTTCAAGATAAAGCTCAATTGTCTTCTGGAAAAAAATATACAGTAATGATGCAATTCAAGCAGGGGACTGGAGTCATTGATTTAAGAGCTTCCTTCCAGTTTTCTGTCACAAACACATGCAGCATGGACAGAAAACAGTGCAGAACAACCAGTTCAGGAGTAACAGGCTCTTTTCTAGAACATTTTGTTACAAGATTTTAAAGGATTCTACAAAGAAAAGAAGAGTGTCTTTATTTCCATTTGTGGAAGAATAATATGAGGCATATGAAGGTAAAATATCTTTCCTTAGTTACATACCAGATTTGTGGAAGATAGAATAATGCTCGTTAATTCCTGTGTAGCTTCCTACTTCTGGAAATGAGTGTGAAAGGAGGGATTTTTTTTCTGTTAAAAATAGCTATTTGTAAGCAACAAGTTTATAATTAGAAATTAATACACACCATGGCAATTTTCCTTTTGGTGGTGGTTATAAAAGGGTAGGGCTCTTTCCAAGGAAATAGTGCATTTTTGCATTTGAGTATGGCCCAGGTGTGAAACAGAGTGCTGTTTGGAGAGTAATAAATTAAAAGAGCTCTAAGCTCCTCAATTCTCATGGGAAAGTGTAGTCTTACAGCTAACTCACTCTCAGACTTGGGTTGTGTTTAGTGTGGTCCTGCCCGTGCACAAACCAAGGAACTCTGTGTCTTGGTAGGTCGGGTACTGGGGTGTCTGCCCTGGGGACCCCCAGACATCCCGGTCTGCAGACAGCATGGGTGGGGCTATGTGTAAACACAGCCATAAGATAATCCCAGACCACAATGACATTTTATCAATCTGACTTTGACCTTTTTTGCAAGATGAATTTGGATAATTCAAACAATCTGTTCTAATTTTTCAAAAGCTAGCCTTAGCATGCTAGGCTGACAGTGAAGAAAGGAAAGACCAGTCACAAGATGAACAGAAGTTATTTGCTCTGAATTTTTTGTGTAGATGTGCTGTCTATTCAGATTATCTGAAATGTAATTACCTCTAATTCCATTTCATTTCTCTTTTCAAAGTGGTGTTCATTCCAATAGACCTTTTCTTCATTTTCAGTGACAGACTTATATAAAACTATTTCTGTTTACCAAACAAACTTTGTAATAAATTACTTTATTACATTTTTAGAAAGAAGATGCCAGAGAATTATTCAGTAGGGTATGTATGTATTAGATACTGCTCATTGGCTCTCACACTTGATAGATTTACAGATTTAGAAATAATGACTTTTACTGAATAAAATAAAAATATTTCCAAATACAACAAAGCATGTATCTGCAGCCTGAGAATTTTAAATTATCTTTACAGTTCTGGGACATGAAACATATAGTATGTATATTATTGACACAGGAAGGTTTGATTAGATCATTAAAAAAATCCTGTATTTTTAACTGCATTAATTCTTTGATATGAATAAACCGACAAACTGCTAACAAAGGAATTTCAATAATGTTGATGCTTTATCCTTCAACAGTCTTCTCTGGACAATTCTTGGATTTTCAGTTGCATAAATTATGCATTTATTTGGGTTTGTAACAGTGTTGAAAAGTCACTCCATGCCATGGCACTCACACCAGGAATTTATTCATTCTGTGTTAGGGTTATGGAAGGTCCAGCAAGTGGCAGATTGTGGGATTCAGAATGACTCACTGAGAGAAAATGGCTGAAGTAATTCTCTCTCTTTCAGTGTTATATCACCTTTTCCAATGCCTGTGGTCCTCTGGCTTCAGAGCATATAAGAGTAGTGTCAGGTAGTTATGGTTGAGAAATTTCTTCTAGGGAGTTAGTAATGGCCTATCCCATCCCTGACTGAATGGAAGAACCTGAGGCTGTTGTAAAACACCATGGAATAGCAGTTAAAAAGAACAATTCCTTGAAAATCTGAATAATGTCTTCAATCCACTGTTCTCCTAGTCCTTTACCCTCCCTGTGAACTTAAATGTAATGCGCTTTTGTGACTTATCATCCAGATTTTGCATCCAGTTTTTTGCTTGCTTTCCTTTAATATTAACTTAAATGTTTGATTGCATCTAAATTGCATCATACCTAATATTAATACACAGCACAAAGGCAGTAATTTTGTTTTCAAAATCTGATCAGAAACTGCAAATTGCATAGGGGATAATTTGTGGTAGAAATTTTCAGCCAAGATTAAAATGCATTTGAATGAAGAATAGGGACATGCAATCAATTAAAGATATAAGGAATACACAAATATCTTGGATTTTATATGCAAATGCTGTCACAACTCTGAGCCCTACTTATAAATATACAATGATAATTGTGACTGTGAACATCCTGCATTTTGCTCATATTCCCAAATGCAAAATCTCAGCACTCAGGAAAACTGTTATGAATTTATAACTCTTCCTAAAAAATGTCAAGTCTGTGAAAAAATAAATGGAGCTTCTGTAAAGAATCCATAATTTTTCCAAAGGATTTTTCTTGGAAAGTAGATTTTTATGCATTTTTACCAAGTACCTTCAAGCAGAGAATGAAGGTAAGAATTTTACAGTAAAATTTGCAGCCATTCACTTGGTGTCACAGACCCACTGAAACTCACAAATCATTTTTATGAAGCTATTTATTCTTCATTGCTGTACCTTGTAGTAATTTTCACTCCATCCCACAGTCAGTCCCTGACATATGAGCTCCTATGCTCCAGGACATAGGAGCACCCTAATACTAAAGGGCATCCCAAAATTAAACATCATAGTTTATATTGCTGGCTAGATTACTATTTCATATTTATATAAACAGCTATAAGGCCAAATCTACCCAAACCCAGCAAGAGAGAGAAAAGAATATTTTCATTCCTAAGTGCTCTGTTTAGTCATAAAGGTATTGGTAAGATTATGAGTGACATATTGGATATCTGTGTCTGTTGTATTTTGGCTAGATTGTTTGAAATCCAGAATTACAGCTGAACAGTCTTCCTCTGTGTTTGAGACAGCTCTTGGACTCCTTTTACATGAGTATAAAGGGTTTTAGGCTGCTTACTTGCCTGTAGGATCTTGGGCGTTGTCAAGCTGTCTCAGAAAATACAGATCTTCTGTAAGCAGTAAAAAAGTGTGTTTTCCCCAGCAGTCTAGTATTCATGGCCACAATAAAGCCATCTTTGTGCAGCAGTAAGATCACATGGAAGTGCTTGTTTCTCATCCTCACCTCCATCCCCCTGGTCATGGGCATTCATCAGCCATCAAGATGTGGTTCTGCCCTCAGTTCTTCAGGAAGGTTGTGTTGAAGTCTGACCAGCAGGTCTGGCTGCCCTGGGCACCAGGGTGTGCTCTCCATCTGCTGTTGTGCCAGGTAATTCCCACATTATCCTGGGCTCGTACAGGTTTGTGTTGATCCTTGTCTGCTGAGAAAAACTGAAGTGGCTCATGTCTCATAAAACTGGCATAATGGAGCAGCTAAGCAGGTTACTCATCTCCCAGAGATCTTGTGTGACTAAACAACTCTTTACAAAAAATCATTCCAGAAAAACTTCATAGCACAGTGACAACAGCAAATGAAGATATCTGAAAACAATGATACCAAGGGCAGTTTATTCCAGAAGATGAAAATGAGAAGTATGGTCTCTACCAGGAATTATTTCCAGGGGACTATGAGCAGCACTGAGACCCAGGTAGGGAATGAGAAGCAAAACCACCCTTGGTAGGGATTAACCATCTCAGGAAAGCGTGGCAGTGAATAACTGTCACATCTCCATGACAGGGACTCAGGTATATGAAATGAGACATTTAAATTTGACATTTTGGTCATAGAAATGGTCCATATAAGTTAACATGCTCTGAAACATTTGAGGAAATCTGAGGAAAAAGGTAACACTTCTGTTTGGACTGGTTATGCAACACTTATGCCTGCTCTGAGGACAGAAATTGCCACACAGCACCTCTGGGCAGAGACTGGGGCAAAATGCTGAGAGGACTCCAGGAGAAGACTGTGACACAAGCAAGGGGGGCAACAGGGGTAAGGGTCAGGTCAGGCATGTTCTGCCGGAGCCACTGCTGGAATATTGTGTTTGTAGCCTATAAAAGTCACCTTTCTCTCTTGCTATTCACCTCACAAAATGAAGTAAAAAAGAGCAGTAAGGGCCAGCTATCGATTTTCCTGTCTCTGGAAATTGCCTCTGGTAGAGCAATTCTAGGGCTTTGTCTAGATGTCTAAAGACAAACTGTGAAATTAAGAGTTGAAATAGTTTTCAGCAATAGGATAAATAGCATAAATACAAAATCTCATTTGTGCCTACAATGAGCTCTGTTATGTATTTTACATTCTAGAACTTGTATTTTTTTAAGACTTACTTTTAAAAAAATATATTTTAAATTTATTACTTTTCTTTTTTCAAGTAAGTTATATTTTATTTATATATTTACCTAAACTTAATTTATAGGAAAATGTAAATTTTCATTAAAATAATGGGAAACTTTTAATGAGGAAACAGAACTTCTATTATTTTCATCATATTTGAACTTAAACTTGTTATACTTTGATTAATGTAATAATAAAAAAATCTGTTATTTGTTCAACTTTAACATAAAACTGAATGTGTGAAGGATGGTTGGGCTTTTTTACCTTTTTGAGACCATACTGCAGTCACGTATTATTTTCTTGAGAGCCGGTTTGTTTAATTCCACCATTTTTTTCTATCACATCTAGGTACCTTTCAAAGTATTCTCCTGAGCAACTTTGTCAAAAAATGTTCTCCACAACTTCAATTTGACTGTATGCATTTAGACTTTGGTTTCTCAACAGCCTTCTGCAAATTTGTCTTGTTCTGCAGTCTCTGGTTTCTTCTACACAGATATATTGAAATTATTTTTCTCAATAAAACCCATCAACATCTATTTTTTTTTCATTCTCCCTACTCAGTTGTTTCTCTTAATTTTGACCAGGTAAGAGCAGGATGAGCAGAAAATATGTGGATCTGTTTGCTCACTATTTGCTATCTCAGAGCTTTAGCAGAATTAATTCACCTATGTCTTCCTTGATGGAATTAGCATCCCCTTAGCTGTGCTCTCTCACTTGCAGTGGAACTGTTTCATAATGCAAAAATGACTCAACATTAACTGGTCCAGAAGCTGACTACAGTCTCAGTTCTCAGGGCATAACTTTTGACAGAGCAATTGCTGTTAGACCCCGCATTCACAAAGATTGTATTGCGGTGGGTTTGGCTACCCTCACTGCAAGGGGGGTTGGGCTGGATGACCTTTGAAGGTCCCTTCCAACCCAGGCTATTCCATGACTGAATTATTCAATGATAATGCTGATCCATCTGAAATTTCTACTGTTCTGGGCAGAAGAGTCACATAAAACTACTCTCTGTTATCAGTTTCTGCTACTCAGGATCTAAACAGTGAAGCTGCCTCTGGTATTCCAAAGGGCAGGCTGGTGATTCCGACTTTAGTTCTGGGGGTTTTTTAGAAGAATATAGTTTTAGATATTCTCACCACCAAAAGTGCTTTTGAATGTGCTCATCAAGGAAAGGAACACAAGGCCCCAGATGCTTCTTAGGACTATATTTGAGAGCATAATGTGTCTCTCCTGCACTGCCTGCTCTCAGTATCTGACCTTAATAACAGAAATAGGAGATCTCAGTATCCCAATAACAGAAACAAGAATGCATGAAAACACAGATGGTGCATATTTAAAACACTTAGCCACTACTCCTGATGCAGTCATTCCAACATGTGCTCAGATATGGAACATTATAACACCATGGACACATCCAGATGTATTTTACCTCGGCCTTGAAGGAGCTTTTCTTCACATCCCTGAACAACTATAATGCTTTGAGAGCTCCAAAGCTCAGCAAATAATGAGATTACCCAAGATTTTTTTTGTCTGCTTTCCCAGACATGTCAAGCTGGATATCTGCCCATGTGTGAGAGGTCATCAGTACCCAAGCATACATGAGAGTGATGGGTCTGAGGTGATGGCACAGACACTGGCTGATGCTGTCTACTGTGAGACAATCTGCACAACACTAGATGAACTGAGCTGTGGCTCCTCAAACACTGCCTCACATGCCCTGCTCCTGTTTCTGTTCCTGTGCAGAGAAATGAAAAATGGGTAGGCACTTCCTCAAGAGGAGAAGTCAAGAATTTCTCTTCACCCATATGAAGTTCACCCATATGAACGTCACTGAATACCTCAGAGGCCATGAAAGATAAGCAGTGAATGTTGTACAGCTGCAAGACATTTCACCAAAATCAGTGGGGTTCCAGTTAGTGCAGTGATCTGGGCCAGCAGCATACACTGCAGGCTCAGCACCTTGCTAAAGTAATATTACCATGGATTTGTCCATGCTACCACAAGTTTTTAAAGCTGTTGATGAATGAAACTGCTCAGCAGGGTTCAAAATGAACAAAATAAAGTCTAATTAAGATATGAGACACATTTTCACAGGAAAACATGAACATTGCAAGTTTAGATGGGAAATGTCATAATCCATGATTATTAAAAACAAAAATAACATCTCTAGTTTAGGAAGTCCCAAAGTTTCAGGTCATTCAAATCTGGATGTCGTCATTAGTCCTACTTTTACTACTCCTGTGCTGATGGCTGTTCTTGGAGGAGGAGACTTGCTGAGATATATCTTTGGTTTGAGCCAATACAAATATCCTAATGTATTTACATTTTCTTCTTTTCTTCTTCCTAGAATGTGTAGATGCAGAATATACAGAAATGAAGAATTTACAGAAATATGCAGAAAGATAATCAAAGAATAAAAGTAAAGTTCTGTTTTTCAAGACATTACCATCCAAGACAAGGGACAGATGGAAAGAGGCAGATGGAAACAAAAAGGAATCAGTAGCACAACATCAGTCAACATGAGTGTCATTAGATCATTGCAGCAGCAGTTTTACCACTGTAAGTTTGTTCCTGGCATTAGGGCAAGAAATGTTTTAAGAGGAGGCTTGGAGAAGATAATGAGGCATTTTTACTGGTGTTTGCAAAAAAGCCCTCCAGAATGTGAAGATGAAAGTACTCATTTTCTCTAAATTAGGAGATGGAAATTTCACTTTATATTTTCATATTTTAAATTCCTGACCAAAATTCCAATTACTTTCCATTATCAGCGTTCTATTACTCAAGATTATAAAAAAATCAAAGCAAATGTCTTTTCCTCTGTATTACAACTGTGTATATTTAGAGCTCTGAAGGCCTTTCAAAGCCTTGCATGCTTTGGTGTATATTCTGTGGCATGTGGGCTCCAAAATAATTTGAAGTGACAGTTTTCAGCCTGGGAATCAGGGACAAAAATGTGTCTCTAATAAAGAGTGTGACTTAATGCACTATTAAAATATGCTTGAGAGAATTGAAAACTAAAAAATCCAATGCAACAGAAGAGGGAACAGGTGATATAACAGTCAAAACTACAGGAGGTGAGAAAGAAGAGTTGGTGTGGCAGCCTTCACTGGACTCAGGAATTGCTCCTGTCCTTGCCCACTCTCTTTTCCAGAGTGGCTTGTGAGGAGATTTATGTCTCCCCTCCAGTGAGCCTTCTGCATGTCAGATGGAGATTAGATTGCTCCCCAGTCAGCAACCTCAGCTGGGTACCTGCAGTGACCCACCACCTGTAAACAAAGCCCTATTTTACTCTTGCTAATGCCTCCATGCTGGAAGGTAGTGGAGAAAGCGAGCACTTGGACTGTCTCATTGGAGACAGTGGCCTGTGTACACAGTACATGGGCCAGCAGGAATCCTCTGTCACCTTCCTGGACTCAGGAAAGCTGACAGAGGTGGGGAAAGCAATTCAGAAATACCCTCACCTTCAGCACTCGAGGATGCCACTCCCACCCACGGCCACAGAGGAGCCTCAGCCAGGCTTTGCCGTACTTTCCATCTGTACTCCCCACATGCAGCTTTCCAACCTCTGCTGCTTCCTCCCCAAGTCCACGGTAGGCTTAGCTCTGTGTACAAAGTGTACTTCTATTTCTGGTTCATCTTCCAAATGTCCTCATTAGTGGGATAAGAATCATCTCATTCTAACTCGCTCTTTACGAAATTGAATCGCTACTTTAGCTGGATATTATTCATACTGAAATCAAGTTTATGTCTTTTTAAAGGGAAAAGTGCATCAGTTCTAGCCACCTACTGAGCTACCATATTTCATGCCTAGAGGATTCGTCAAGCACCTGGTGGTTTTTCAGAAAGGGAATGAAACCTATGTGTGTTTTCATCAGTTTTGAGGGAAAAAAATCCTAACCCTTAACAGCCAAAAACCTGAATGCCAAGAAACAAAAAAAGGCTTGAACCATGAGGAAGTTTTAAAAATCTATTTTTTTAAGATCCTGATTTTAGACTCCTAAAGAAATTTTAGAGACAAATTCCAAATATTTCTCCTAACTCAAAAGGCAAGAAATCCTAAGCCATTTCACCTTCTTAGTAAATTCTCACCTTCTTTTGTTTGTGTTGCTAATGCTACTATTTAACAGTATTAGTATGAACTTCCAGGAAGCATACACTAACTTCACTTAGCAAGAAGAAAGAAACAGAATTAAACCCATCTTGCTTTACTTCATTCCTTCAGTTTTACAGCCAGGATATTATGCAGCCTAGTGGTCTCTGAGCTGTAGTGAAATTCAGAGCTAAAACCCACCAGTTATACCCAGAGAGATTTTTGGAGCTGCTCTTTCCCATTAAGCAGGATGCTCTAGCAGAGCTCTTCACACCTGAAAGCTGTCCAAGCCTCCATGCTTCAGTCCTTCGTGCTTCTGGAGCTGTCATTCACTGCTGGCAACAGATCCAACAGGGAGCCACATGTGGCATATTACATGGATAAAGACTCTTGATATTTCTCCTCAGTCCCATGAACCTTCCTCACATGATTTGTAGAGTCTGTTTTCTTTTTGTGTCTCATGATGAATGGCAGCAGCGATTGTGACCTGTGATCCCTTTATGATCTGAATTTATGTTGACTGCATGTTACAGACGGTGAGGGGGGGGAGTTGTATGCATGTAAGGATACTTTATGAATAATATTTGACTATTACTTCATATTGTTACTTTATTTGCACTTCAATGTTTCCCACAAGTTAAACATTAGATAAACTCCACCTTGTTATGTGCTAACTCATCAGTAAACAAATGCCTATCCAGCAGTGGATAGGGTTTATCAGTCATCTTTTCCTATGATTTGTGGTTTTGAATGTTGGAAAGGAGTAGCTTGATTCTGGTGCTTTTCCATAAAGGTGTTCCAAACATTTATTGTATTAATTAAGACAGGTAATCTTGAAAAATATAGATAGAGTCACTTCTCTTTTAAGTGACTTCAAGCAATTAATGTCCACTGGACAATCCACTGCACTTCTAGGTAGTGGCTTCAGTCATCAGTAATCCTCTCTCTTAAAGATGTATATCTTATCTTTACTCTAAATGCATTTGCTATACATCTGGCTATTTAATTTCATTATGTTTATATGGGCAAGACTGGAACCCTCACAACCCTTTGCTCCCTTTTGCCCACTAAGGTATTTAGAGATAGGACTTAGTCACTGTTTCTTTTCCCTGCTTGGTAACTAAGGTTCTGCATTTGCATCCTAATGAAGCTCAAGGTCAAAAAGCTGAGGCAGCAGGAAGGGCTCTAAGCTGCAGGGAGTCATTTTCCCCTCAGGCCAAGGAAGGGAACAGGTCCATCTCGTGTTGCCTGATGGCTGTGCAGGTCTATCCATTTCACGGGGAAGATCACTACCGCAGGGCTGCCCTCAGTTCTGAAGAGGATGGGATGGATCACAAAGTGGCAAATGCTTGGGATTCTAAAGGCACAGCAGTGCTATTGAGTTTTCACTATTATAACAGCAAATGATAAAAAGGGGAAGAAATTATTTTATTGTGGTGTAGTATTACCAGTATTAAGGAAAAAGTTAACTGACAGTAGTATTAGTATTATTAAGCGGCATCTTAGGACTGAGGTCATCACACTCAACATTGAAATTAGCTGTAATTTTCTATCAGTAAACTTCCAATTGTAGAGATTACATAGAGAAGTGACATGTTTTCCATTGCACTGCAGTCTTCAAAATGAGATTAGGTGTCTTGAAAAGAATACAGAATTCTTTAACTTGACTTCTGTGAAAAAAATGCATACACAGAATACATGTAGAGGAAATGAAATAAGATATTTGGAACAACAACTTGGTGTCAGAATCAAGAAGTACAAATAAGTTGTTCCACTGCATTTACAATTTTTTAAGAAGTCAGGAGCACGGTAAAGGGTGTGGTACCGTAAGCAAAATCCAAGAGACGGTCCAGCGGTGTGGAGGAAGCAGTGCTTGGAGATGTTAAGCTACCTTTAATTTATTCTTAATTCAGATTTCAGTGATGTTGGAGATACCTGTATAACAAAAATTTGTTTTGACTTTAGTGCTTGTGATACCACAATAGACTGAACTACTTTTCAAAGATAAATTACATAATTATTATTTACAATTAATTTTCCTTGTTATTACTTTAGATTATATACTTAAATTCCTTTATTTGCTCAGTTACTAATTAATACACATTATTATGTTAAATTTTACATTTAAAAATAATGACTGTTTAAGGAAAATTACTGCATTCTTGATGCCTGTCATATACCTGACACTACTGGTACATATTCTCAACCTTTTAAGGGTTTTTTTCTATATTGATTTCTTCTTCTCAATTACATCTTATGGCAGACACACAGTAAAAGTAGGCTGTGAACATTTCTGTACCTGATCTAGTAGTTTTCTTTTAAAATAAATTAAATATAGAATGAACAGTGTAGTAGTGCAGTTCTCTGTATTCAGAACTGATCCATGAAGGCAGTGCAGCCAAAGTTTAATTGCTATTTAAGAAGAAAACAGAACAGTTGCCCTGTTTCAGGAGTCTAATCCCAGGGCCTAATTAGTAGTCAGTTAGTTTGCCCAAGTGCCACTGAAATACAATTTCTCTTTTACAAATCCATTTTCCTCCTCAACTAATGTCAGAGGCATGGAAACCCTTCTTGCTTCTCAGTGACCCCAAAGTAGCAATGTTCTGTGCAAGAAAAAATAATTCTGTGTCTCAGTTCTCTAAATTGCATGTAAAGCTTTTTAATTTCTTTATTTTTCCCCTCTTTGCTCAAAAGTGTACTGTGATAATAGCCTGTGCCTGTTCTACAAGTTAAAGATTCATGTCACTCAAAGTTTCTTTTGCCCTTTGAAAACCAGACATCTAGTCTTTGGCAGAATCATCTGTCTGCAAGGTGCACCATCTACAACAAGTCCTCAATTTTCAAAATGCTATGTAGTCTTTTAGCCATAGCATATCCATTAAAATCAATTCCTGAACCAAAACCATGCTCTTATTGTCAGGAAATCTATCTCCTTGAATGATTATTCTGGATACACCAACCTGCTACTCTAATTCTGCTATTTGATGCATCAGAATCACCTGTAAGTGATAATGAACTCACTGAATATATTATTTTACTGTCTCCTTTCTGTTAATACCAAGTGTTTCTTACTTATTCATCTATGCCTTTTAAGACTGCTCCTAATATTTGATATTATTTTATTATGTGTTATAAATAAGTTGAAAATATATGGTTGTAAAAATCGCACACACACACTCAGATATATGTATGTAAAAATGTGACCTGACTTAAAAACCAAAAGGCTAACTCTCCTTGCCTGTGACTGCTTAAGGGCTTTGAGTGTTCAGTGTAACAGATTTTTGGAGAAACCTTGGTGTTTAGTGCCTGCTGTGCCAGCACTGAAATTTAGCACATTGAAATGTCAGATCCTGCACCTAGAAGAGAGTAACACTGGGTTCATGTGCAACTGGGAGAGGAGTGGCTGGAGAGCCCTTTGGAGAGGGGCCTGGGGGTGCTGGTGGGCAGCAGCTCAGTGTGAGCCAGCAGTGAGTCCTGGCAGCCAGGAGGGCAAAGCCCACCCTGGGGTTCATCAGGCACAACATGTCCAGCCATGGGACAATCCCAGAAGATGGGATTGTCCCTCTATGCTCAGCACTGCTGCCACCTAACCTCAAGGACCATGTGCAATTCCATGCCCACAATTTCAGAAGGATGTGAAAGCACTTGAATGCATCTGGAGGGCAACCAAGCAGGGGAAAGGGCTGCAAGGAATGGCCTCTCAGGAGCAACTCAGGACCTGGGGCTTGTCTAGCTGGAGAAAAAGGGTCTGAGAGGTAACCTCATTGCTCTCCACAGCTTCCTGAGGAAGAGACTTGGAGAGGGAGATGCTGAGCTCTTCTCCCTGGTATACAGTGGCAGGAATGGTTCGAAGCTGCAGCAAGGGAGGTTCAGGATGGATGTTAGGAAGAATTTCTGTACCAAAAGGATGGTCAAATACCAGAACAGGTTATATGAAAATCCCCTAAACCTGTCAGTGTTTAAGAGGTATTTGGACAATGCCCTCTATGCCTTAATGCTTTATTGCTTGGTCAGCCCTGAAGTGTTCAGGCAGTTGGATTAGATGATTGTTGTAGATCACTTCCAATTGAAATCTCTCCTCTCCTCTCCTCTCCTCTCCTCTCCTCTCCTCTCCTCTCCTCTCCTCTCCTCTCCTCTCCTCTCCTCTCCTCTCCTCTCCTCTCCTCTCCTCTCCTCTCCTCTCCTCTCCTCTCCTCTCCTCTCCTCTCCTCTCCTCTCCTCTCCTCTCCTCTCCTCTCCTCTCCTCTCCTCTCCTCTCCTCTCCTCTCCTCTCCTCTCCTCTCCTCTCCTCTCCTCTCCTCTCCTCTCCTCTCTCCATGTAACCAGAGTGTGAGCTCTGCATCCTGCACTGTTCCCATGGATATTTTTGTCTCTCTGTGACTCTCCTGTGGGACACTTTGCCACACTCACTTGAGGTAAAAATGCCATAGGAGGAGACACAGCCATAAAGGGTGTGATAGAAGCATCATTTGTGTTCAGGCAGACAGCTCAGCAGCAATATTTGCAAGGGACTGACTTACTGTAACAAGCGAGACAATCCTCTATCCTGAACTTGTATTATCAAGGTCAGCCTTTTTTTACTGCTCAGAAAATTCAAGCACTTTGATGATGTCACTCCTACCTTCCAAATCATGACACTAATTAAGAGAAATTCCAAGACATGAGACCTGCCTGATATGCCTTAGGGCATATCAGTGATTCGTCCTCCTCCCCTGCCCAGTGATGCTTTGTGCATGGTCTGCCACAACTGCCCCACATCAATTCTTCTGTGTTCCTTGCTGTTCTTTCAAGGGCAGCACGTTGGTGACTGTAAATCATTTAATCTTCATCCCTCTCCTCCTCCTCTCCATACATCTTCCTTTACATGCCCTTCACCTGAGGTGAAGTGAGGCAGGAATTTACAGACTGGCTGTAAGAATGCTGCCCTTCACCTGCATCTACCCTGATATTCATTGGCCAAAGCCTGAAACTAAGAGAGCATTGAAAATGAAAATGCTGAAAGGAATAAATTTGCTTATTGTGTTTTGACAGGCACAGGCTCAGCAAAATGAATGTACACTCCTGAAAGAACAATTGCTAAAATCAACAGCAAGAATCTGATTGTCTTCAGTGAGCCCTCAGTAATGCCCTTTCTGCCTAGGGATCTGTTATAAAAATAAGATCTCCACAAATGCATACAAATAAGGTACTTACATTGTATTGACTTAAAGCTGCCTCAGAAATATTTCCTTTTGAATCTGAGTCCTCATTATAATTACACTATACTTTCACACTGCATTTATTTCTGGTATAGCATCATTGCCATGACAACCCCAAATTATGTCAATATATATGCATGTTTGAGCTAATTCTTTATTAATGAATAAAGAAAAGGAAAAAAAATAATCAAGAACAGGGCTAGAGAGCACTGTCTATGCCATACACACAACAGAATATTTGTGCAGACCTCAGATCATTTTTTCCCAAAATTGCAATAAAGGAAAAAAAAATTAATTTTCTTTTTTTTAATTCAGCCTTTCTTGTTTGATTTAGCTGTAGTCCTCGAAGAAAGCTTGGCTGATGTCAGTTGTATTACAGCAGGTTTGGATTTCACTCATGGGAAGCATAATTTTTCCTTTACACTGAGCAATCAAATTTGCTCCATTTGTCTCCTGCAGCCAGACTTGACCAAGTGCCCTTGCTGCAGTGCCCTTGGTCAGGAAGAGGTACAGAAAGAAAAGGTCTGAATGCAGCATTTTTGACTCTGTAGAGATCCAGGAGCTGTCACAAGGAGATGAGGAGTCCCCTTTCACCTTTTTGTTCATGTCTCCCCTCCACCACCAAGGAGCTGCTTCTGTCCCCAGAGATGTCCACGATTCTCCACTGTAAACATCAAGACTGACAGACTTTCTCTGCCTCTTTGTGCTGATTAGATAAGATGTTATTGACCATCAATGCTCTTAAGAGCACTCTGGAAAATGAAATGGTATCACCATTCAACTCCTTGCAGGACCAGCTGTGAGAAGGGCTTTTATGCAAAACTGGATGAAGCAGTAATTTTAATCTTGGTGTAGGTTTCTGGGTGCTATTTAGCAGTCTTGCAGATCTCTCTGACTCTTCACAGAACAGAGAAAAACATATATTTCATTATTATGATTATTATAGTGATAATAAATAATAGCAGTTAATAATAATAATCATGCAGTCAAAATATTATAAAGGTTGCTTTTATTGATCTGCAAAAATTAAAACACCGACCTTTTCCTCAGTCTGATTTTGTAAAAGCCAGCTTTATTTGCCTCAATAAAGTGGCTAAACAGCAAGTAGGGCATGGTAACTACACAAAAATGGGAGGAAAAATCAAATGTCAGATAAGAATTGCCTGAACAAAAGAATGTAAAACCATCTTTTAAGTCATGTAAAGAGTCAAATAAGGTGGCAAAGGAAACCTTAATATTGATTTTCTTATGTTTTTTTGTTGTTCTTTTGATTATGAACTTAGCCTCCTCATTGTGTCAAAATCAATGGGCATTTTGAGTCCTAGCAATTTTTCTGTGGTTTTTGTATTCTTTTTCTTTGTCTCTATTCATTTGTCATATGATACAATAGAATGTGAGCATACTTTTCTGAACGTCATTTATGCCACATACAGGGAAAATGATAAGGTTAAAGTAAAAAGACCTCTCAACAGTCATTTAAGGGTAGAGAAGCTCATAAAATAGGGAAGCATGACAGCCTTTCTCTATGGCTCTGAATAACACCCTTGCCAAGATAAGCCCATATTGATTAGACTGATTGTAGATAGCTGGCTTTTCAGCACCATCTGCATGCTGTGGCAGTCTACAGTTCTAATTATTTGGGGTTGTTATTCAGGATGATAAATTGTATGAAGGATTTTGTTTTCCATCAAGTCATTCTTCATTCAGCACTGATAGCATCATAATTAAGTAGCAGTCAGTGGCTCTGAATGTGGATGATTCATATGAATTATTTCTAATAAACAAAACACATAGAAGGTATTAAAAACCATCCTTAAAACATAATCTCTTGCATGTGTGCTGCATCCACTCCCTCTGACACACCCTAATCAGACAAAAACAGAGAAGGTTCACAGAGCATGTTTCAGCTTTCCTGTTCTGTGAGCTTTGTTAGGGAGAGTGAAGCAAACTAAGCTAAGATGCCTGCTCCCTCTTAGCAAAGAAGTTAAGTGCTCCAGGAACACATGGATAGAAGATAACCTGGACAGAAGAAAACAAAGATGTGTTAGAGCAGTAAACCAGCAGTAAGTCAGCAGACAGTTTATCATGAACTGCACCATACATGGGAAATCAGCATTCACTTTGTGATTAAGTATTTACTGCAAAAGGTATTAGCTTATTCAATGCCAAGTACACAGAGGGCTATTAGTTCCATTCAGCCTCCAGGGGCACAGTAAATAACTGGGTAGTCCAGAACTGACCAGCTGCCATCTCCCAGTCATGAAAGTACCAGACATGAGTTTAAAGTTATAAAAGACCTTTTATATGCATCATGTCACAATAATTTCACTCAGCTTTCAAGGACCATTTAACAATCTTTCCCTATGAGGTAAATATTGGTGTTTTCTGCAAACCTGAACAGACAGACACTGTGAGATGATGTAAAAGGGTCTTGTTGGCCTATAGGATCCATGATCGAGATGTTACCATCTCAAATTGGATGGTAACATTTTTCTGCAGGGGGGTTGTTAATACAAAATTGCACTTTAAGAGCAATATGGGCAAGACTGTATTTTAGGAACTTTATAGAAATCATGCATTTACTGACTTTTTCAATATTGAATACTTTCTGGCTTCAAAATCTATCACTCACTAAGAAGAAGACAATATGCCTTTGGAGAATGTATAGCCTAGGCTCCTGTACCCTTTTAAGTAAATGTAATGCTTCTAAATTTTGCTCTGGTTATAAGTATTTGACTCAGTAGCACATATGCATAGGCTGTTTTTGTCCTTGATTCAATCTAGAAGGTAGTTTAGGGCAGTGAGTTGTATCCATATTTGTCATATTTACATTTATTCAGTTAATTCCACTGGAGAAAATGTTGTCTGTATTTAGCCCTTCTATTTAAACTTCATCAAACTGAATAATACTGGATATTATGTGGTTATATGGGTTCACTGTAAGGCTATTAAATATAATGTATTAGATTACTGAACAACTGCAGCAAACAGATTTGAAGCTTACCATTGCAAATTGTGTACAATTTTTTTTTTCTATGTTGTATTAAATGAGAGCAGCTTCTTTCTTTATGTAGGTGTGAATCTCATGTTTCTGCTAATTTTGGACCTGATGATTATCTTATGCCCTGCCCTGACTTAAAAAAAAAAAAAAAAAAAAGGAGTTTAATTTCTTTCTTATTTGTATCTTTTCCTCCACACAGGTAGTTTGGGACTTTAAACCATGGACTGTGTCATCAACTAACCTTCATCTCATTAAGCAGGTTCTCAAAGGATTTCTTTGTTCTGCAGAACACATCCTATTTCCCACCTTCATTAGCAAACTGCTAAATATTCTACTTTGTCACAACACTGGAATGTATAAACAGATGCATCTTCCTTTCTTTCTGACTGTCTCTTCCAAATATGTTCTGGTAATCCTCAAGGAAAAGATGGATTTCATCCATTTGTTACTGATGGTTGGCAGAGATGTAAGACAATAAGGAAAAGAGAAAACGAATTTTTTTAAAGCAAGAGCTTGTATGTGTGTAAATATTGCATTTAGAAGGGGGTAAAAAGCAAACCACAGTGACAGTTCACCATGACTGTAGTAGTGTCACAGGTCTGCAAGAGTTTCTCTGAATCATCATGCAGATGGTTCCTCTTCTTCCTGCGGGCTGTTCAACATACTCTCTTGCACTGTGCCACTTTCCCCTGCAGTACATAACATCTCCTGACAAGTTTCAGTACTGCAGGTAAACAGAAGTTTTGCCAGACTTATTTTACATATGAAATGAGGTAATGAACCTTGGTCGTCTTCCATTTTTAAGTTAAGGGAAGAACTTCCATTTATTTTAATGGAAAATAGATCAGGCTTCTTTTTTTTTAAACTAAAAGAGTGTTCCCCTCATTGAAAGTCAAAATTACTGTATCTAGTATGATTAATGCCAAAGTCTATGTCTGCTGGAAGGGTTTCAGTGTCTGACAAAGCATAGTACTTGACGGAACGGTAGCTCTTGCTGGTGGGTCTGGGTGGATGATGTGTTCCACCTCCCAGTTTACAGGCAAGACCCACTATCAACTCTTGGTCTGGTGGCACCAGGAAAAGGGCAGCACTTAAAGGATGCAATTTTAAATAAAAAAATGGTTGAGTATAATAAAATAATAAGAAAAATATCTTGTTTGCATTGTTCAGTAGCCCTCCAAATTTTGTGGCCAGAGAGACAGCTTAAAGGATCTGTAAAATAAAGACAGTGCTTATGCCTTTTGAATACTTCTTTTTAATACCCTAAGTTTCTCATAGCCATATGTCCTTTGGATGCACATCACTCACATTGCACATTCAACTGCACATAGCCACATTTGCAATTATTGCCTAATACCCTTCATAGGTGAAATTCCTGGCACTTAGAACTGACAGAAACAAGGCTTGATCCTTATCTGTCTCTTCTTAACTAGAAGGTTTCTGAAACTTCTCCTGGACATCTGATAAACAGAGGTGGTTTCTGCACTTGCTACCCAAGCAGCTTGTGTGTCTGTGAGCAGCCTGCCCAGACAAAGGGGTGCTGGACATTATTACTCCATTGGGGGGCTGGAAGGCATCACTATGGGTCCCAAGAACAAATGCAGATAACCACAGAAAATGAGAAGAATGAGCTCTGTGAAGTATAATAAATGTTTCCATTTATTCCTTTATTTAGCAAGCTCTTGGGAAATTCTTTTTGATTGCTTGAGGCTGCCACTTGATTCAAGAAAGCCCACTGAGCCTTTTACTATCAGGTTCATTTAAAAAAGCATTTTACTTCAACAGTACTCCAAATGCTTTATTATCCATTTTTATTAAGCATTACAATGAGAAGGTAAAGCTTATTACGCCTCTCCTTTGCACTGCAGATTGGCTTGGCCCCGTGCATTTTAATGGGCTCATTGTGCCGACCTCCCGTGGTGGCCACAGCTCCACCAGCGAGGGGAGCAGGGGTCTGCAACTTTTCCTTCTATTTGCAGATTGATCTGCTTTGTAACTGAAAGCTGGGGTGATGCTTGTTGTGAAAAGGAGACATCACTCAGGAGATGGGTATCTAAGTACAAGCAAAATTTGTTAAGTCTCAGACTACCATCCTGGCAGCAGGGGATTTGGAATATTTCTGCCTGAGAGTTAAAAAACCAGCAGGGCTGACTCTCCACTGATAGTCATAGCACCTGTGACCCCCTGGATAAAGTATGCTTTTACTGCAAGGAGAACCCACTCCCCAGTCACATCATGTGCCCCCTTATTCCATCAATTCCAAAACAGTGAAAGCAAAAAACCAAAACAACCTTCAGTGAATGTGGTTAATACTTGGAATAACTTTTTCAAGAGTCAGTTTTGTCAAGTTTTATCTTCAAATCATGTATCTTTTTTGCTCCCCATTGATGATCTGCAAATTTTCAAATCAAGAGATTTGGGGATTTCCTAGCTGCAGCCCAGACATATTCAATGGGAATCTGACCTTCTCGGGCTGCAGGGAAATGGATGTCAGGTTTGTCTGTAATGGCCTTATGTGTGTGTAGCTGCACTGCAGCTTGTAATGCAGCTCGGAGAAGGGAAGATTTGGTAAAATTTGTGAATAGGAAAATGTCCTCTGTGTGTGCAGAAAGAATGTACACAAGTATGACACAGGCTGCACTGATTGTTGTGATACCAGTGTGCCAAACTTTCTTCATGTCCTTTTTTATTAAGAAATAAAAATGCTGCTTTCATTACTACAAGATTGTAATTTCCCAAAGCAATCACAAGAGGGTTTTTTTCTTTTGTTTCTGTATTTTCTGTAGCTGCTAATACAATTCCTTTTCCTCAGGTAAACCCTCATATATGCTTTGTAAAGTTAGAAAAATATTTTCAAAAAGCCTTTTGATCAGAATCAAGTGGGTGAGGTAATATCTGCTCACCATATTTCCCATTGTTCTTTGGTGCATTGTTGGATCCAATTTTTGTAGCAAATCAGTCTCAGTTCACCATATTTAGGCTCCATTTACATGCATTCTCTGAGACTTTTCCTCTCAAAAGTCTTAAAGGCAAAACTCTTTTGGAAGTCTGAGGTAGATACACAGCCTTCAGACCAGAATTTTTTTCCCATTAGTATCTTAATAGTTTATAGATGTGGCATACCTGATAGGCTTTCATGTTAAACTTGTGCCTTTGTATCCATCAGAGGGTATTTTCTTCCCTTCTGTCCTTTGCCTTAGCTCATACCACTCTCTTCACCTGCTGAATGATGTCAGTGTTTCAGTGCCATATACTCAGACCAGTATTTATCATCTCCAATTTGGTATCCCCTCTTTCCATACAGTATGACTGCTCCCATTTGACCATGACATCTCATTTAATTTTGTATATTCAATTTATCAAATGCCATTTGATTTTAATCACATTTTGTGCTCCAGTCTAATACAATCTGAGTTTTTTTTGTCTGCTGTTCGAAAACTAATTTTGAATATATTTTGTTTCAAAACACTGTGTGCTATACAATGTCTTGCATGTAGTACTTTCATATTTCTTCAGAAAATTCAATATAAAGCAATGTGTTTTAAAAGCCAGTCTCTTAATTTCTCTTCAGCTGTGTCTCAGGGCAGATGCCTATTGAAATTGAATATGCAATATGAGCTAAAAGGCTGAACAAACATCTCATATTCTAGCAGCAGATATTTTCCTATCCTGTTTTAGTAAGGAACAGAGGAGGAGAGTACAATCCTCCACAGTGTGTTTGACTGTCTTGGGGGGTGATAACACTACTGGGAACACAATGAGACCTGGTGACCAGTAGCAGGGAAATATTTACTGCTCCTGTTGGCTTCTGTTCACACCATTGTGGTCAGAGTCTTCTCACCTGTGAGCAGTACAGGAAAAAAAAAACCAAAATTTTCTGGTCTAATCTGTAGTTTGCTGGCAGCACCTCAACACATAAGCTAAGTTATTCTTCTTATTATTTCTTCTGCTATGTGAGTTGGGGTTCAACTTTGGTTAATTTGGAGTAATTCTGGTCTTTCCTTTCACAGAAAACCATAATAAGAGTTGTGGTTGCTCAGACACCTGTAGCCATCACCTGAAGTCATTCAGCACTCCCTCTGCTCTGCCACGCACCCCTGAGGCCAGTCCCTGCTGCCATGCTTTGGAAAGCACTCAGTGTACACAGCTTACACTTATTCAAGTAAGTCTAGCACTGGAGAGCTCCAAATATGTTCAACTTGCAATGTATACTAAAGTGCTTTCCCTAGAAACTTTGAACATCTGTTATTCTTGATGGAAGGACCTAGATTAGGATATGTGCTGAACAGAAATCATTTTTTCCAAAGTTTGGTTTATAGGAAAAATATGTACTAAATTTAAATTTCCATAATATTTTCAGGCAAAAGAGCTGGAACAAAAATTTTCTTAAATGATGGTAAAATTTCACCTGAGACACAATGAAGAAGCAGAACTGAGAAGAGGAAAAATGGGGCCGAACATATATGATCTATCAAAAGTGTGGAATAATCTGTCAGGAAAACATTAGTCCTGGTACATCTATTATGGAAATTAAATTTGACAAATATTCATTAGAACTACACTGTGTAGATCAATCCTTCTCTGGCCTTGCGGGATGTGGTAAACCTCAGACCACGGGTAAGTTCTGTTTTCAATTCTCTTTTATTGCCTTCCTGATTTTCTAACTTAACATGATGGATGTGGGGAGAGATGAATTCTTTTGCTGTTTGGTATTTCTTTCAGACTCTTTCATTAAGTGAACACTTTATATTGAGGTAGGAAACAGTAATATTATTTTACATTGACATGATACTTTCCAAACTGAGGAATGTTTCAAGCTTTGAATAGCCATGCACCACAATTCCATCTGAACAAGATGCAATAGCCTCGAGCACTGACGTGGGAAGCCACATACAAAAGTTTTCCTCTAATGTTCTGCACAGCAATAGGAGATAAAAAGTTGCTGCAGCCTGTGACAAAAGGACAGTTCAAAGCTATTGTGGCAGACTTGAGGCCAGGTACAATCCCCTCAAAGTTTAAAAGGACACTCATGCATGAATGTCTTCTGTCTTTAAGATAGACACATTACTGTGGTACATGCTAATCCATTTCTCCATTCTGCAACTCACTTCTCTACTTTGTCGTCTCATATATGATTTAGTTGGAGTTGTATTTTTTAACTTGACATTGAAAGACCAATAGAGTCAATATATGATAATAAAAACCTTGCAGAAAGGTCATATATTTTCTCTACAATATTAGTCTTGTTAAAGGGGTAGGAAAGCATCTGGATGAAAGATGGCCTTTCCCACAGAGCTTAAAAACAATTATGATAAACACCATATTGGATTTTGTAAATACTTGTTCACACAGAAATATTTACTTCGGGTAAGACTTCAGTGAAAGGGCCCCATTAGGACCTTACCCAGCTGTAGAGCAGGGTGAGTAGTGGAGAGGGAGGAAAGGAGGAGTCTGAAAACCCAAAGGAAACTCCAGGGACTTTCAGTATTGCTAAGATCGGGTAGGATAGATGCCCCCTCTAGTGGATCTTACTTTAGAAGAGAGGAAATCTGTCTTCTAAAGGCATGGTGCAGGACAACAGGAACACTTCCTGCATTATGAAGGGAAAAAAAAAAAAACATCTGAGAGAAAGCAGTAGTTCTTGGACATACCTGAGTAGTACAGAAAGGGAAAATATGTTGTGAGTGAATCAAAAAATAAACCTCCAAGCCCCCAAACTCTGCCTCTTCTGTAACTTGGCTGTTGTCCTGAAATGTTTAGCAGCACATGGATGAAATAAATGGGAAACAACTTGGAAATATTTGGTCTGTTGCAAGGTTAGAGAGATTTCCCGAAGGCCTGAATGTAACTTCTTTGTTGTGCTGTTAAGGGAACTATTAGTAAGTCACCTTTCCAGCACTTTCCCCTCCTCTCAGGCTGAAAGGATAACTGCATTAAGCAGCCTAATTCTGCCTCTGTAGAAATCTCATATAAGCCAGGTTCTCTCTGGGTAATCTTACAGTCAAAGGAAAGGAGGGGGATAGGAACCATCCTGCATCTGTTTCCTCTCATATGTTTGCTGAAGTGCTGGAGAATATGGGAACACTGACACACACATAGGCAGAGGCTAAGCTGGGCACTGGACAGGTGCCGTGGAGACCTAACAGTCTTTCTCCCAGCAGTAAAGTCATAAACTTTTTCTAGAGCTGTCACAAAAGATGAGGAAGCAGCAGTCAGCAGCTGAGAATAAAATTCTTTAGTTTTTAACTCATCCCCAGGTACTTGCCTTATCCTCAAGCTTCATCCTTGTCAGTCTCCATTAGTCTGCTCTCTCAGTCTTTGGGTTCTCCTTGAGTCTCCAAAGGACCTCACCTTTCCTTCCCCAGC
Source organism: Vidua macroura (assembly GCF_024509145.1). Classification (NCBI taxonomy): domain Eukaryota; kingdom Metazoa; phylum Chordata; class Aves; order Passeriformes; family Viduidae; genus Vidua; species Vidua macroura. The sequence goes on from NC_071572.1 coordinate 87,788,621, forward strand.
TATTTTTGGCTTTCAGTCCAATCATTTTAACTATCACAAATCTGCTGTCTGACCAGTTCCTCCTTCCAGCAGCACAGTTTCCTGATGCCTTTATCCACCTTTAATATCCTCTTTTCAACTCCTAAGTTTCTTAACCAAAATACAATTATCAGTTTGTTTCTTCTTTTTATTCTATCCCACTTCTTCCTTCCTTTCCCAGTGCCTGGGCAATCTCCATTTAAGTCTCCCCAACACCACAAAACCAGAACCAGTTTTCTTACCTTACACCACTTTTCCTACAGATATTGATAAGCTCTCTGCTGCATACACCCCATGTATACAAAATATCTGAAGAGTTTAGAAACCAGCTCTAGGTTGCATCAGCTGAGTAGATGCATGTTGCAGGCTTTAAAAAGTGCAGATTATGGCCAAATGTGAGTTGATACTGCCAGCACAAAGTGAAGCACTTAGCTGAACAAGGCATTCTCTCACAAGTTGAGAGAATTTCAAAGTCAAGCTCATCTGATATATTTCTGTTGATTTCAGGTAAGCTTCAATGACGGGCAGAAGCCTTCTGCAAAATTTCAGCTCCAGTAGTTGAAGAGTTGAAAAACTTTATGCACTAGAAAACGTAGCAAAGAAGTGATGTGAAGAGTTGCAGGCCTTGAAGTAGCATGCCTGAAGAGGAGCTGCTATTCCAGGCTGCTTGATCTCATAGGACAAGAAAGATGAGCATGTCTCTTGATACGTGGAAGTTTTCAAACTAAGTCATGCAATGTCCCAGAAAGCATCATGCAAGTCACTTCCATTTCAACCAGTCTGGTAAATCTGTTTAATGTGTTTTTTTCCTAAAATCCAGGCATTGAGACTGTCAGGCCACATGCTAGTTGATAGAATTCTGGCTTTTACTATGTTTTTTAAAAAAAGGTAGAAAATGTTAGATGATAAATAGAAATTTTTAACACATGAGGAAGGTCACCTCTTCATAATCTGAAAAGGTTTATTGATCTGTTGGTTTACTGATATTGCATGTCGGCAAATACATTTTGTTTTGTACTGTGTTTTTCTCATATTTTTACTGTATTTAACCTGTCACACATATACATTACTTGAAAACATCAAGTGCAATTCAGGTTGAATGTAATTTTGATTGATTCCAGGTAATCAATCATTTCTGGGCTGGAAAGTTTTATTTAGGAATAAGTTTATCACTCTAAGGCAGATTAAAATGTTGAGGAGAAAGAGGCAAAGAGTGAGTCTGAAAACTGGACTGGTTTAAAGGGTTTAAAGGACAGCATTTCCCATCCTTCCCATCCCTCAGTGAGGGTAGGCAGGAAACAGGGCAAGGGGTCAGCATATTGCCTATGGATGCAGCTGGAGAGGGCAGTGGTGGAGCCCTTTTGGCACCAAACATCTTTTCAAAGTTCTCTTTGCAGACACTTTGGCTCAGTAAGAGCCCCATCTTCTGGCTCAAGATCAGGGATTTTACCTGATTTCACTTCTTCTCTGCTTCCCCAGTCACATGTGGACTTGCCAGCTCCAAGCAGCTACACTAATCAGAGAGCATTTTCCTTGGGTATTAAACCAAAACTCACATTCTAAGATTATTACATCTATTTTTGAAAACTGTAGATCAGATCTTTCAGCCCATCTGTTAACCTTCCAAACTGTGAGCTAAACTAAAGCATTTCTTTGACTTTGAAGGACTCCACAATAATTATCCACTGTGAAGGCTGAGCACTCTTGGCCCCTGAATTCTTTTTCTCCCTCTGCAGAGGATGGGAAGGATTGGGAACCTAAGACTGGTGCTCTCAGGAGCTGCCAAGCAGGAAGGGTCGGTCTGTAAGGTATTGTCCAGAAATGCCATGGGCAGCAGATCTGCAGTGATTATCTTAATGACAATCTCTTATCCAATTATCCTTCAGCTCAAAGGGGAATTAATTCCTCAAATTTTTAAGGTTTCTTTCACAGGCAGAACAAAACATGAATTATATCTGTCTGGACTCCCACACAATGAGCTGCATTGCTCCAGACTCATGACAAAAATATCATTAGGCTGCCAATTAGACAAAAAATATTTTTTATGTGGTTACTCCAATCCTCCTTGGACAATCCTGTCAGAAACCACTGTCTAACTCCTAAATAACCGTGAGTCCCAAAGGGCAAATCCAAGACAGACATCCCTCATGAGACCATTCCCCCTCAGTGGGGCTCTAACAAGACTGAAGCCCGCTGTTCCCAGCCTGGCTTGGTTCACAGGCTCGTGGCTCTGTTGTCACTCCTCTCCTGACTGCCTCAACAAGTGCCCTGCTAACCTGGATCATCCTTTGGCCTTTTTGTCAACCTGATGCTTAATTCAGGGTCCATAAGTCAGATCTGAGTGAATCCAGCCCTTTGTAACTCTTTTCCAGATGAAGTCTGTGTTGTCTTTCCACATCAGCCAGGAGAAGGTATTTCAACTGGTATTCTGCATTCCCTACTGCACTTCAGAAAACTGAGTGCCAGGTAATGGGGAGGAGAGTGAGAAAATGGAGATGTGTGGGTTTTGTTCATGGAATTAAGCTTCTGAGGAAGGATTAGAGTGAGTGGTTTTTAAGGAAAAGAAATAAAATGTCTCTAGAGCTCACCTCACACTGAACTGCTTTTCTAAAGCTGACTTTGCTCTCTCCTGAGGGATGCTTTTTTCACACTAGATAGCCAGTCATGATTTCCTTGATGTGCATTGCTAGCAATGGCTTCCAGACACACTTTCTGAGGCATCAGAAAAAACTTTTTTCATGGCTGTAGTAGACCAGTGATTCAGTGGATTCTCTTCAGATCCTCCAGAGAGCAGGCATCTGCTGCATGCTAAAAGCAGTGTACAGATTTTGGGAATGAACATAGAACAACAAGTCCCAGGAAAGACACTCAAAAAGAAACCTGTCACAGACTCATGGGTATGGTTGTCACTGTGTCTTACCATCTCCAGGTGGAAGATATTTCCTCCCCAGGAAATGAAAGGCCCAGAAACAGAAGTGGTCATACTGCTGGTGTTCTTCTACATGTAGCTGTAGATATCATTTGCAGGTTTTGTATCAAATGAATATGCAGTGGCAAGAAAAAAATTCAGATGTTGGCAAAGTCTGTAAACAACTTGTCTAATAAATCACAGCTGAAATGCTGCTCTCCAGAGGTGCAACCATGGTCCCAATAAAGGATCTTGCCTCATGCAACCCTTTGAAGGAATTTTTCTTTCCAGAATTTTTTCTCACTAGAAACTCAGTTCAGAGTTAAAGGAATGTTTCCTCATTTTTCTACAAATGATCAGGGAATCTTTGCTGTCTTTCACCAGCACAGTGTAATTAGTTTTATCCATATTTGTTCCCTATTGCTCTCTATTCCATAGGGGAAGTAGAGAAGTGCACCAATTTCTCTGGAATTCTTGAAATACTTCCCAAAAATTCCATGAAAATTACAGAACAGGAATGTCAGTCTATTATTACTCTGTATATCGAAACATCACACAGTTTATCAATGCATGAAGATAGATATATATATATATATATATATATATATATATATATATATATATATATATATATATAAAGGGACCTTTGAATTTCTGCTCTAAAATCTAGTGTTTTTACTTTCCTTATTTAATGGTAATGAGCTTCTATTCATGACAGCTGTATTTGGAAGCTTAGAAAATTCAGGATCTAGTTACATTTTGCAAACAAAATGTGTGGGGAAGAAAAAAAACAAAATACCACCTCTTCCAAAAAACCCTAATGACTTAAAGCTAAGGATGTTTTATAAATTGTCTTGCCTTTTTTTTTTCCTCAAAAAATGTTCTGTAAATATAAAACTAAGCTGATGTCTTCTGATGCCTTTCTAGTTATCTGCCCAGCCATGGAGTTACTCTACTATTGTCTGCTCAGCTGAAAATATTCTCTGCAGCTACTTGTTTGTGCTTTGTTGGGTGTACTATGTCTAAGGAAGAACCACAGTGCCCAGTGTGAGTGGGGATGTATATTCTATATATTCTTCACTCTGTGAAGAAACAACACTCCTTTGAAGGATTTTGTGGCATTTTCTGTTGTTAATAATGTGTCTTTTACGTATGTTTGTACTTTGGTACAAACTCCACAAAGCACAACTCTGCTTTTCACATTTTTACAGGAAGAGTTTGGACAATATCAACTTGCTTCCCATCACATATTTTTTAAAAAAGTTTTTAATAAGGAACTTAGGCAAAACTCTTTCATGTCAAAAACCTCACTTTGCCTAGATCAGCAGCTGAAATACAATTTTTACAGCCTCATGGGGTGTTGCATCCCCCACCACCACACCTCACACCTCCCCCCTCCCAACCACACTATGTTCTCAGAAATGCTTATTAGGACTCAGATTTCATTAATTGATGAAACCTGGGCAGTTACCTCCCTTTGAGCTTATCAGAAACACTGCTTCCAGAACATCTGTAGCCTAATGAGCTTCTTTTCTAATAAGTAGCATTGAGACTTTATTTTTCTGTCTGATCAACAGGTTAAGATAACTTTGTTATTGAGCTTTTTGAGGAAAATCCCAGTAATTACTGATCCAGACTGTGGCCAGGATAGAAATTTACTGACGACTAAAGCCCAGCATCTTGACACCCTACAAAGAGTGGTGCTAAGTGAGGCCCTTTTACCTGGACCACTGTGGGCGCCATACTCTGATGGACTCCTCCCGGAGGTCAGTAATCTCCAGTTTGCTGTATGCAGACAACTGCTGCTGAAAGCTGGTGATGAAGCCTGAGCCCAAGTCCCCACTCCCTGAGGATCAACTCAACCCAAGAAGATGCAAAGGCTTCCAACATGAGAATTTCACTGAACTCAAGGGGAATTTTTCATAGGTATACCTTTGCACATGCTTCTTTATGTCTGTGTGTGTGCACATTAAGAATGTTGCATTTTTAGTTTCATAATTAAATTTATAATTAAATATTAAAAATTGTGTTAAACTTATGGTTAAGTTAGATTTATGGTTAAATTACTGTTAGACTTATAGAAAATTCTATTGAATCATTTTGCGAGTGTTAGATAAGTCAGTTGATTAAGTGCTGCTGTTATGGTGTGGATTGGATATTGTTATGATTTAGTGTTACTGAATCCTTTAGACCTAAACTGCTGATCCAGTCTGAGATTAAGTTTGGCAGGGGATCCATTCTAAACCTTGTGACTCATAGGAGTTCCTCCCTTACTCTTTTTTTCCTTATCCTTTTTGTGCCTGGGCTCCACATAAACCATTGTAGACTGCTTTTAATCTGGTTTCTCTTTGTGTGCTTTATCTACCAGTAATCTGGTAGATTTATCTATCAGTATAAATCTATCACATTTATTTTATCAGAAGCTTTATCTATCAGTAATCAATAGAGTGAACCTTGCCATTGAACTTCCTCAAATTTGTATTAACCCTGCTTTGGCTGATACCTCACCAGTGAATTTTTTAGTGACCTAAACCACTCGTTCACAGCATCTCACCCCCAGACTGTCATGTCCCCCCGAGGCTAAAGGAGAGCTCTGTAAAGGCTTGGAGACATGGACATGAATAAATGTACACAGGGGTTTGTAAATAGCTTCTCCTGGCTGGTCTGTAAGCACTGCCCTGTATGAAGCCATCCCTGACTTGCAAAGTCTTTGTTTCAATGAGAAAAACCCAAAGTCTTCCCTTAGATCTCAGTCTTATTTTCATAATAAATTCTTGAACTGGGATAATCAGCCCCCAAAGGAGTTCTCAAGACAACAAATTTTCTTCTTTCCTAAACATGGCACATAGTCACCTCTCAGGGACACTCCAGCTCTTTGAGCTTGTGTGAAGGAGAACTGAAGCTGTCTTTTGCTCCAACTCTGCATAGAAATAGCTCCGCTCTGTGGCCTCCTTAGACATCAGTCTGGTCCCCATAAATTTTATGTATGTCCTATTTATATGATCTGGTTTTCATTTGTGTACTTCGTCTGTCTTTTCAGACTTTGCACATCCACACCATACGTGTCAATGTAATGCTGGCTTTCAGATGGGTTATAATGTGTCATTTTCAGTCCATGGGAGACTTCATTAGTGGGAAACTCAGTCTAGGTTAACTGCTGCAGCACATTTTGTCTTTATTTCTCTGCAGTTCTAAGTGGTCTCCACATCAGGAGAGGTGGAAACAGAGCTGTGCCTGCCCCCTGAGGACCATTGAGTCAGCATCCCCAGTCTTCATTAGCACAGGACAAGTAACCAAAGTTTCTTGATGGGACAGAAGAACTGATAATTTAGAAAATTTACTCAATTTTGGACCTTGGAGAGGATTTGCAGATAAGGTCTGACAGGACACCAAAAATGGTATGTATGATTTTTCAAAGCTGGCAGTAACTTGAGTGTATGGACTGTATTTGTGTCAGGCCTCATAAGCCCTGTCCAAGAAGATGACAACACCTCCAGTCCTGAGCTCTTATCTGAAAGCCAGCTCTAACATTATCTGTGACGTTTTCTAGGTTTATTTTGGTTTCAAAACTGATTGTGTTTTCACACAAGTAGCAGCTCCTGGTATACTCATGTTATGTGACAGTTTTTCAGCTTTCTTTTCACTGGTGAAAAATAAGTCTTAGCCTTTCAATGTAACAGATTCAAGTTTAAAACTAACGTAGCCAGAAGGTGAATAAGGTGTTCAATTATTTATATACTCTTTGGGTTTATCAAACTGGAATATTACATCAATGAGTTTCAGTTTATCCCCAACATTTCTATTTACTTTCTGAACATTTTTGTTCCATTCTCTTTATGCTGAACCTATAAATGCTGTATCAAAAAATTACATCACTTTTGGAAATAATTTTATGGGATTATTTCATCCTTGCACAGGGCCCGTTCCATGGTTTTATAAAAAACTGACTTTGAAACAGTAAGGGGAAATATTTAGTTACTTTAAAATTCTTTGTTACTTTTCTGGAAACAGCTTTCTTTAATCCCCAGAGGGTAGTGTTTTGAGAAATGAGAAACTTGCAGGGCTATTTAACATAGCAAAGTCTTCTTGTCCCTTCCAATCGTGCAGGCAGAAGAGGGATTTCTGTTGTCATCGTTATTCCTTTGGAGGAAAAAAGGGCACACAGAAAATGAAGAGTAAACATCCAGATTCCCTGTATTGTAGATAAAAATGAACTCATCAATCCATTCATCAAAGAGCTCTGAATGTGATTTCCTTCACATTTGAAGGAAATCAGCCTTGCTCCCTAGCAATTACCCTGAAAGTGACACAGTGACATTTTTATTCTAGCAATTACAATCCTCCATTACTGTGTAATACATACAGTGTGGGGCTAGATTTGCATATCATCAAACATTCCAACAGGAAGAGTGTCATTTGCCATGCTGTCACAGTTGCCTGTGTTTTGAGGCATTCAGATGCTATCTTTTCTTTTGAGGTCCTAATCATGGACTAAATATGGGAATATTCTCTCATAGTTATTATCTAAATGTTTCAAGACAAGCATAAATAAATGCATCTCCTGGACCAAACATCAGGTCTTACACATTTTGTGATCTAAAAAAAGAAAGCCATAGCGGACATTCCTGGGGTCTGCAGTGCAAGATTTAAAAACTAAGCTTAAGCTTAAAATAAACAGTTGAAATATTTTCCACATCAATTTCTTACTCTTATATCAAGTACTAAAGTTTAAGAAGTACTGCCAACTCTGTGAACATTTAAAAACTAGATTTCTGCTTTCAAGTGAAATTACAGCTAAAACTTTTGTGAGCTTTAATCACAGTTCCACTGCAACAGTAGCTGCTCCCAGTTTGGTGTTATAAGAACTACTCACTAAATTGTGTTGCTGTTCACAAATCCAAACTTCGGCAGTAATTTACCTAGAGCTCCCTCATCTCTTCACAAAACAGCAATATCAGTAAGATAGCTAATAATTTCACCAGTCCTTACACGTTTTTATACCCAACAGCAGCACTCTTTGAGTTATTTTCCAGTCAACCAGTGAAGGACAAACATCTTTCCAGCTCTTTATCTAGACTTGCAAGAGCTGCACATTCCTGCACTTCACTCTGCTATGTGTTCTCCCTGAGATGACCTCTACTGCACTCCCTCCCACCCACTCTTCCAATCTCACTTAAAAGCTATTTAGCCATGTCTCTGCCTAGTTACTCCAGTCTCTTTCCATTATCTGCAACTACATGACTTCTGCTGCCCCCTGGGCTGCTTGCCTGAAAGGCAAGCTAATGAAATATGTAGCTTTTAAGGGTCAGCAAACACTTCTTGTCATAATTAGACAATTTATTTAATGGAAGTTGATGAATCCATCTATACATTGAGCAGCCCTTGCAAGGTTTTGTATTTCAACACAGTGTTAATAAATGGCACTTCCATCAAGCATTAGAACCATATTTGCCCAGGCTACTCTACATGTCATAGTCAGTGAAAGCAGTGCTTGTTCTTAGATTTTTCATATTGCTCCTGCTTTCAAACTATTGCAACAGAAACACCCCATCACATTCTCTGTTTTTTGTATCTGTGTATTGATCTCTATTCTGTTATTTGACATAATCTGCTATGCACTTACTGGCACTATGTGTCTGCCAGCAAATAATAACACCATGCTTATCTAAAATTTTATTTGCAATCTGGATTAATGAAAATTCTAACATCAAAGCTCACTGAAAATTATTTTCAAGAATGCCTTTTATATCTTGGGTCCCTCATTTAGGACTATTTTCAATTAAAATATCTGTGGTGTAGCTCCCACTGTGTTCGCTTGCCTAGTACTTCCAGCTGTGTTCAGTTTGGGCAGCTGGAAAGTGAGACTGCTTTTCATCTGCTTCCACTTCAGCATCTGTAAGCTGGACATCTTAGTCAGAAAATGCTGCTCTAGGAAAAACACAGGTACCTAGAGGAGGATGGCTGAACAGGTGAGTAGGCATATGATGAACTGTACTCTTGTGCTGCTTGTTCTTTCTCCAGCTGTGGCAGTGGTGTTGCAGCTGCACCAGTAAAGTGAATAGGGGTAGAATGTGGGTGTGAGCACTAACCTGCTGTCATCATATGTCTTAATTACCACTGTAGTACCTGAAATTCTTTTTTACATTTGTGGAAAGAAGAGGGAGTAGTGACTGGTAGGAAAATTATAGGGAGAGAAGGCATGATATATAACAATAAGGCAACACATGACTTTATTAAATGTGTTAAGGACATCTAAAAGGCTTTCTTTCCTCTAAAGGCCTTAAGCACTTCTAAATAATACATGAAAATACATGAAAATACTTTTAAAATAATTTTTAGAAGCATTAGAAACTTCACCTATCTCTCTGTATATGCAGATCTTTACAGTGAATAGTCTTCAGCTTCTTTTTTGCAGATTTGTCAGTAGATTTTATCAGTTGCTAGAAATGCAATGGAGTTCTGTCCTTTGAAGATGATCTGAAAATGAAGTTGTATTTTTCATGATTTGCTTTTTAAGTAGAAGAAATTGCTCTTAGCTCCCTGAGTTCTTATCTGTGTTTTAGTGCCTTAGCTGCCACATCTCTGCTGTTTTGCAAAAACAATTTTAGCAACAGCTGGACCCAAGATGTCACTGGAGTTGCCTCTTTTAGAGGAGATATCCCACTCTTCTCCCAGTGCTGCCAATACATGTTACCCAGTTGCCAATGTTACTTGCCAGAGTGCCAGTGATCAGGGTCAGGGAAAAAAGTAAGATTAATTTATTGCCTCTTTGAGTAGATACCTGAAAAAGAGTAGGAAGCAGCTCATGTCCTTGAAGTATATCTTACTCACTACCAAGTGTGCGAAAAGCTTAGTGCTGTCACACGTGCCAACGTGTCCATTGCAGGCACTCAAAGCTAAACGAGCTGAATCCCACCATGGCTGATTTGTGGCTCTGCTATTGTTAGCTGTCAACAGAGGCCCAAGTATTTTAACTTGAAATATTTTCCTTATGCCAAGATCAGGAAATGTACTACATTCTGCCAACATTCAAAATTAATTTTGCTCCTGAGAAACTTGAGCATATGAGATGCAAACCAACTAAATTGGATTTTTCCTCTGTTTGGAGGTGCCCGTGAAATCTGGAGCTGTCTAGATTTGACACCAGTTCTAGCACTTGAGACATTCCTGCCTGTGAGGTCAAACTAGATGATGTATATAATTCATCACTGTCTTCCTGAAGATGGAATCTCATAAACATTTGTTGGTAGTCTTGGAAGTCACCAGGTATATATGACTAGAATAACAGGAGTGGAGAAATCAGGCTTCGGAAATCACTTAGCATTACTATCTCTATATAAAATAAAAACAAACTTTGAAGAAGTAATGGATGAGATTCCAAGTACTTCTGAGCAAGAACTATGATTTTTTTACCATTACTATGAGATTAGAACATCACTGTAAAAGTTTTGGTTCTTTTATCATGGTAGGCAGGCAGGATCTAATGGGAAATCCAGGATTGTGTTTGACACCGTTCAAGTACATAAACAGAAATGATTCACAGAGACAAAGCTGCCTGTCACTTAGTATATTTTAGGCATAATTCTGTTGACATATAAGACTGCACAATAGAATTTTAAATATGATTAATTTAATAGGTTGCCTTGTGACATTTGTATGTTGTTTAGGAAGGTATTATCCCCCTGTTTTGGTGAGCTGGCCAGACAGTCTTTCTACCCTTGAATGCTTCTTATTGTGACCTCTGAAAATCTGCAATCAGGGTTGTAACTGGAGGTGATCACTTAGCAGGGAACAAGAGGGGTACTGATGAAATGCTAGAGGATTTAAGGTCAAAGAGAATAACCAGTTTCTTCCAAAAGTGGAAAGAGAGGAAATGCAAAGATCTATAGGCCATATGCCATATGCCAAGATCTATAGTTAATTACGCAATTAATAGATAGGTACAAAGAGAAAAGAGCCTCAATACTTAACATTAGTTGTTAAACAAAACCATAAAAACTGCTATAATTTTTGTTCAGATAAAAATTCTACTTGATGATGGAGACATAATGATGATTTCCATTACATGTGAAAGGTCAGTAATAGCAACCAAGGAACAAATTCCACAGTGCTCCATAGCTATGTTTAGCATCACCCTTTTTGTTCCTGCAATACGAGTGAATTTTGCATAAATTTGTCTCATTACTCTAGACCCCATTAGGATGAAACACAGCTTTGGTTAGAATAATAGAAGGGGATATTTAGATTTGATTGCCACCTTTTAGAGTCACTGCAAACTGCTAGGTATCCATTTAAGCTAGAGGGTAGAGAGAGGGTAAAAGAGAGAGAGAGGGTAAAAGCCATTTATTTGCCTGCTCAGTTCTGCACTGTGGATTAGAAACAAAGCCATTGTATTGGGGTTGATAGACTCAGATTCAAAGAAGGCTTGCAGAGGGTTCTCCAGGAGATAACTTCAAATTCAGCAATGTTTGCTATCCTTTGGAACAGACCTAGGAAAAAAAAAAAAAAAAACAAAACAAACAAAACCCCATTCATTGATCAGAACACTGAAAGGGAAAATATTTTCAAAGAGATTCAATTAGGGGATGAAATGCATTATAAAACTGGGACCTGGTCTTACTTTCTCCAAGCATCTAACAAGCTAAGGCCAATACTAAAGATAAATGTACTGTAATTGTCCCTTTCTCTGTTGTCAAGTTGCTGTCATACAACAGCAGCCAAAAAAATCCAATTTAATGAGCTTATGGGAGAAAACCAACCCTTATCTAAATTTTTTATTTGGACACTCTCCTGCCTCCCCCCATTCATTTCTGGATGTCTTTCAAGTTTCTGACTCACTTTGTTATCTGTGGCACAGTAACTATCATGAGAACATCTTTTTGGGGCTTAATACCATCAGGAATGTTGATGTGACATTTGGATGTTTTTTCAGACCATCCAATCTACTATGATTACTAGTCTTGCAACTGCCTTTATTCAGGATATTATTTTCCCTGGGTTTTTTGTTCAGTTTGCTTGGTTTTTTCTTCTAAATAGAAAGTACTCCTTCAACTGATATAAGCTTCAGACATATAAGTGTTTCAGCCCACCCTGATGCCTGATGTTATTCCTCCTCAGGTGCAGTTTTTGTCAATTCCCTTTGTTGAACTTCTTGAGGACTCACGTCTTCAGGAACATGGTTTTCAAATCAACAGGTCAAACACCTTGTGCTAAATGAGGTGTAGAAGTATCCCAAAAACTGCTTAGCAAAGCAAGTGGCTTCTGGGCAACAGTGAGCATAGTCCACTCCAACTATCTCTGGAGAGTCAGGGATCTTCAGAGGGAGGATATGGCCACCCAAGACTAGGGCCATAGGGAGAGTCTGGTGCTTCTGAGACTGGGAGTAATGGTGTCCTTCCTTCTAGAAACATGCTGTGGTTGAGGAGCTGACTTGCCACCTGAAGCAGCTGCCAAAGGAGATGAGCAGGTTTAGCTGCATCCAGGAGGATTAACAGGATCTGTACAGAGACCCTAGAGAAGCAAGAGACTGAACCTGCATCACACCAAAGGAGGGATGGCCAGAAGCTGTAAAGGTTCAGAAGTGGATGGCAGAGATGGAGGAAGCTGGAGATATGAGACTTGGAAACAGAGGAAGGCTCCTACTCCATGTGCAGACTGGTAAGGACAGGTTCAGTGCCCTTGGAAGTGACAGAGGCAACCAACTTCATCATGAGGGCCTTCAGATTTGACCAAACTTGAACCAAGCATTTGTACTAGGAAGAAGCAAGAGGTGAGAGTGGTTGGAGATTTCCCTTTGAGGAGGACAGAGACATTCACCTACCATCCACATATATGTGATCTATGGGTGATCATAGATCAACCCAAGACAACAAAATCTCTGATCAGCAGAGGAGCAAGAGTTTGCATAGAGGAATTTTAGAGGAAACAGGCAGCAGTGATGTCTTGGCACCTAAGCAGGCTAGGGGCTGTGTTGTAGACTGTCCTGTTAGAATAAGGTATCTGCATTTTACTGAGGTGAGTTTCATGCAGCTAGTATCCATTTAAACATCCAGCAGCACAGGTCACAGTATGCTGTCCTTCAGATGCCTCTTTCCTACGTGTCATCAAAGTAAGCAATCATGCCTGTGGTGTGGGTTGTGCAGACACGATTCCTGAAAGGAGCTGTGGGCTTCTTCAACATAGAAATGAAAAGATGTCCTCAGAATCAGAAGGCTATATGCTAAAGGTCATGTCATGTCCTCTTTCTTGGCTCTCCAATGCACACCAGACAAATCTCACAAAACAACACAATGTATTTCTTGGATTTTTAGAGCTGAGGAATGTGACTTCGTTATCAGTGCAGCCACAAGCAGAATGTACAAAAGCCCTGGGAACATCTTGGAGAAATTAATTTATCAAGGGAATAATGAAGTCATAACAGCTCCCAAGGGATTACCAGTCAACATAAGACTTTGTACTGTGACTAGCTGGTAGTGAGAATGGAGTTTAAGCTTTTGCTCTTCCATCTAAAGTGCATAGCCCTTTTAAACAAAATTGGTCTTCATTTATGTCATAGGAGTATTTCCTTTAACTTACTCATTTAAACTTTCCATTCTTTCTTGGAATGCTGCACAATGCATAGTTTCTCTGTAACCACGTTAGCTTTGTTTACTTGAAATTGATAAGGAAAATTGCTCAGATGGTTTATCCTTTCCTGGCAAATACCTTTCACAGGATGATGCTAAGTAGTAAAAACTAATAGATTCCTCTTCTACCTTATCCAGATTACTGTGAAGTGCCTGGAAATATTCCCATCATTTTTCAGGGCACCCGGGCTCTTAAAAGAGCTGTAAGGAAGGTGAACCACTCTCAGACTTCTTCTACTGTTCTCATAGCAAATGCGATGCATAGGTTTCTGCGAATGCTGAACACACTGTGCAGAGTCTGTGAGCCTCTTTGAGTCCATTGCTATTTATAATACTTGTTGATTATACTCCATTTTTCTCCCTGAAGGTCCCAAAGGACACTGCAAACATCTGGTTGAACAGCAGTCCATAGATCAGTGACTGTTTCAATCCAGCTGCTACCAAACTGAGGCATGACAACTGCTAAGTGCTTGGAGACAGGGAAAACAATGGCATCTTTAATGCTCAGACCTGCTGCTGTCTCCTGTGCGTTTTGAAAAATCTGCAATATATTTTCCAGGATTCCATATATCAGATACTTCAGCTGGAAGAGCATTTCTTAAAATCAAAGCGTTCATAAATCATAAAAGAATGGCTGAAGTCTATCACGAACCTGAAATAAGGCACCTACCATGGGCAGTAAATTCACTGGTTATCTGTTCACCTGGGACATTCTAGTGAGAAAAAACTGATCCTGAAGTATAGACCCAGATGAACCTGCCTCTCCTTGTTGGGGTGGCCTTGTATCCACCACTAAAACTCTGATCTTTTACATGACTCAGGATTTTATCCAGTAACTCATATTCATCTTAGAGTCCTTGGCTAAGGCCTTGCTTTCAGAAAGCTCTCTTGTGTTGCTTTCAAGTGTTCCAGTAACAAAAACCATCCCACGGTAGCTGATACATTGTCCCAATAATTTATTACACTGCCTCTTACAAGGCACAGCCCATTCTTGCACTAAATTTGTCTTCCTTCATGCCATGAGTGCACTGAGTATGTAATTCTCAGACACTGCATTTATGTGCATAAATCTGTTCCAATAATAAACTTTTGGTATCTGGCTTGCTTTATCTAGGGAAGATACTATAAATCTGTTCTTTTTTGTTCTAATTTATAATGTGTTCTTGGAGTCCTGGTGTTAAATGAATTTAACACTTTGAAAAAAAGAAACTTTCCTAGCTAATGTGATTTTTCCAGATTAACTTGTGTCCATGACTAAAACTCCTTCCTTTCCTAATGTATTTGAACAGATTTATAGCAACTTTGCTATATCTTTATAAGTAAACTGAAGAGAGTCTGGCTTTGGTCTCAAGCACATTGCATGACCATGTGTGCTGTTAAATATTTAGCACTCTCCATGGCATGAGTTTGGCTTGAGCAAATTGATTCCCTGCCACATCCCTTCCAACAAAAAAAATCAGGGAATACTGATATTTCAGAAATCTGAGGGTAGGCAGGAGTGGGATGGCCACAGTGCATATTTGTTTTCAAAGTCCCTGAGATGCACTCAGTGAGGCCTCCCCAGCTGGATGTGCGGTGTCAGCCGTGTGAGGAGAGGCAATGCCTTGTTATTTTATTCACAGAGTGTAAACACAGCTTCTATGGAAGCCTAAGTAGGCATTATGGAAGAAGTCATTAGGAAGAAATTCTTCACTGTGAAGGCACTGGAGGAGGTTGCCCAGAGAAGCTGTGGATGGCCCATCCCTGGAAGTGTCCAAGGCCAGGCTGGGTGAGGCTTTGAGCAACCTGGTCTAGTGGAAGTTGGCCTTGCTCATGGTGGGAAGGGTTGAACTAGAGTGATAATTAAGGTCCCTTCCAACCCAAACCCTTCTATGGTTCTACGAATATGGCAAACGACAGATGTGTATTAATAAAACCATTAGGTTTGTTCAGAAGGAAGGGGAAGCTCCTGACATCCTCAAGAAGCTGAGTACCTGCAGCCCCACCAGAAGAGCTGGGGAACACCTGGCTGGAGTTGTTGGATGGCTGGTACGAAGCTGTAGATGCATAGATTATGTCCACTGAATGAGCAGTTGCCATATGCCTAGAGGACAAACCCAGCTCCCTCCCTGTGCGCTCAGAGTGCTTCACATGTCTTCCGCGGCTGGGGAATCCCAGCTGTGTATGCAGTAGCCACAGGGACGCGTGCGATTCTTGCCATCTGTAATGCGCGTTGACAGGATGAGTCAAAACACCCATTCTGTTTCAGTGCTGTGTTTTATATATAACACCCCATCAGCTCTGTGCAGGAGACATATCCACAGAGGTATGTTGGTGCCTCACCATTTTTAGAAGCCAGACTCCCCCAGTTTCACAGGGAATAGATATCTAAATGCCTTTGTAGTATGAGTAAAAAGGACTGGAAGGAAAGTGGCTAATATTTTAAAACTCTTCCTACTCTCTCTTTGTGCTTTCTCTCCTTACTTCCATTGCATTCTTCTTATATTACACAACATTATTTTTTTCCAAATTTGAATGAGTATATACATTATGTTGCTGTTTTATAATATTTTTGCTATAGAGATTATTTTGGCAAATAAAATTGCCCCCTACACACCATGATGAAAATATAGCACATTTTAGAATTCATCTGAGTCAGATTTAATTTCTTGACAAGTTGTACATTTAAAAAAAACTTATTTTATAAAAATTAAACATAGTGCTTATTCAATCATCTGTTGCAACCATCTGCTGCTGATACATTATTTTGATTCATCATCCTAAGCCTGGCAGGACCCCATCCTGTCCCCAGGGAAGTCAACTGCTATTTTATTATTCCCTTCACTCAAAGAAGGATAGAACCTTAATTTAACTTACTACCCAAGGTGAATTATAATGTATTCTTCTTTCACTACTCCATGGTTAAGAGTTTATAGATTCTACAGCAATGGCATTGTCATATTGGAATTTTTTGCAAGTTCTCTTCAAACATAGCATCCCTGTCACAAACATTTTTGCAATTGCCTGTAGTTAATCATATCTTAAAATTCACAAGAAAATGTGGCACTTAAGTACAAATATTTTGAAGTGTACTGAGTTACAGCCGCTGATCTCCTTAAGATGCTACTTATTTGGCACATCAGCCACCAGATTAATTAATGTTTCTTGAATAGGTATAGTTGGTTTACATTACATTCAGTTTCCCTGAAGTATATTATCTTTTCTATTCTTATATCAAATAAACCAACTACATATGACATAGTGATAGGAGTTACTAGCTGCTGCCTTTAAATTTATCTCTAATGTCTATATAAACTGCAATATTTTCCTTAAATCCTATTATTGCTGGCTGCACTCTAAAATTAGAAATAAAAACTTTGTGCTTGCAAGTGCAACCTGTTCAAATATTTCAGGTAAGACACTTCAAGACTAGGTGCCGATTTTCCTAATAAAACAGCAGCAGGATGTTTTCTATTTATATATTTTTTTAAAACTCTCATTCATATGCACATACGGTCTTTCTATACAAAGAAGGATTCTTTTTGAAACAAATGAAGTGGTGCTTCAACTATCCTTTGTATATATGAAATAAACCATGTTACAGACATACATACACACATCCCTGCCTGAACAGATGTGATAACTTGATGTCATATAAACATTTTTATTTTGACAGCCATACATCATATTTTTCCATGAAGCACAAATATTTGGCATTTCCCGCCTTCTGAGACAGCTTTTTGAGGAAACAAGGCACTTTTAATCACAAATACAGTTTCAGCCATGAATTCTTAACAGCTAGAGGAGCTTGACCATTCACAGAAATATTTATGGAAGTGGCCCAGGTTAACAGGTAATACTGTTAACGCCCATGCAAATTTCAAAGCACTTGGCCTAGATAAAATCAAAGTATAAAAAAATGAACGCATTAAAGCTCTTCTATGCCCCTTAAGATATTGAAAATTACTCAGACATCAGTATTCCATACCTTCCTACAGCTGGAAAAATGAAGATGACAGCTGTGTATAAATTAATGGTTATTCAAGAAGTTAGTGTAGAGTACACACAGACACTGGTTGTGGTTCATGCTCTGAAGTCTAAGGGTATGTGGCTAAATCTGATCTGATCTCAAGTGAAATTCTGTGTATCAACAGATACACAGAAAACACTAATAATGCAAATAACACTAATTGTCATCAAGTGGTTATGACCAAATTATGGATCTCATCTTCAATGTCAGGAGCTGAATATAGCAGGTTGCATATAGTATTTGTAAAATCCTTGGGAAAAGGGTACCCTACAACAAAGCAGATGCATTCCAGACAGGAGAGGCAGAGTCATTATCTAACAGTGTGGTTTGGGGATCCCATGGAACCTGCTCAGTAACTGCATTTATCATGCTTAGCCAGACATTCGATCTGCACTTGCAACTCCCTGACCTCTCCCTAGACAAACTGTATCTGTAAGTGAAGTAATTGAAAATTAAATTACAAAAACCCAAAAGAAAGTACAAAACATTATGCTTTCTGAGTATGTTGATAAATCCAGACAAATGTCAGTTTGTGACCTGGACAGAGGAAGGAGCAACTTTTTCATTCTATACAAGTCTTTGATCCTATGTAACCTCTATCTAAAAAAGAGAGTTTTCTTTACTTTTCCAAGATAGCACTTTAAAATAAATAAGTCTGTTAAAAAAAAACCAACAAAACCAAGGCAAACCTGCCTGTTCCTCCTACTTAGGAGCCTGCTTCTCTCCACTGAATGTAAAGAGAAGACTGATGATTAGAAGTCTTTGAACCCCAAAGCTGAGGCATCTACATCTTCACAGAGCATGAAATTAAAGTGTGACACTTTCATAGGTTGTTGGAGATGCTACCTGTTTAATTAGGTTGGAATTAGAGGTATTATTGGGAGACAACGTATTTTGATGTTACCTAATACAAAGATATCAATTTGGATTCAGTAAGCCTCTATCCTGAAGTGTGCTGGAAATGGGGAATGAATACTAGGGTAGTTATGACTTCCTGGGTTTCAGCTCTGCATGTTTCCCTGAGCACAAGTTTCTATCCCCTTGGAGCAAATTTCTGACAACAGAGAGGAAAGGAAAGTGACTGAAAGAGCATGTGTTTGCCAGGATAAATCACGTCAGACCAACCTGATTGTCTTCTACAGTAATGTGGCTGGGTTCATGAAAAGGAGAGAGCAGGGATGCCATTCACATCAACCTTGGCAAGACTTTCAGAAACATCTCCCACAATGTTCCAAAATTCATATTTGGGCACCACAGCCAAGATAGGTGGGTAACTATACGGGTAAGAAACTGGATAGGCAAGCTAATCAAAAGAAACATGAATATGCACTGCAACAAAAGCTAGGGGTGTTTTTTTTTTTCTAAAAAATAGTTGTTTTTTCTTCAGGTCTTCCTTTTTTTTTTCTTTTTTTCTGACTGGGACATGAGGGTGTGTCTGCTGAAGCAGTGTCTCTCTGAGGAAAGGCTGGGGGTGCTGGACTTCCACAGCTTGGAGCTATGGATCTGGGGAGAACTTAACATCAGGCACCAGTACCTATGTGGAGATCATCAAGGATACGTAGCTGGGCTCATCCTAGCCGTGCAGTGGGGGAGGACAAGGGACAGCAGTAGTAACTGTTGTAGGAGAGCCTCACCCTCCATATAAGGAGAAACTTTTCCCATGAGAGGACAGTTGGGCAAAGGCACAAGTTTTGCAGCCTTTGTCCTTGGAGGTTTGCAAGCACTGGCTAGGAGAAGCTCTGAGCAGCTTGGACTGGCCCCTGTTGCTTGCAGCTGAACCTGCTGCTAGCAGGAGGTTGGACCAGGGACCTCCTGAGGTCCCTCCCTGCCAGAATTATCCAGTGATCCCATCATCCTTCACTGTTTTACATGCAGAGCAAGGCTAAAAGGATCTTTTCTCTGATGTGGCATTATCATTCCACTATTCTTCACTAACAAATGATGAAGAAATATAATGATAAAGGTATTTTTAAAGTAACTTCTTCTCCTTGTTTACCCAATCCATGTATCTTATTCCATATCATTCTACCAAAATGCAGAAAAATATAGTAATGAAATGTATTTTGCATTAATCACTTTTCTAGGCAATCCCAAAACAAAAGTTAATTGTCATAATGCGGTTTTTTTACACATCCTACCAGGTGCTTGCTATTTACCCTAAGAAACAGTGTTAATAAGAATACCTATAGAATATTGCGAATATTTTTTTATTTCTCTCAAGAAAATAATTATATACATTGCTTCCAAGCTGTTTGAGCAGCAACAGGTGCATATAAAAGGCCTACCAGAATAAAATGTCTGATGGTACCACGTTACCAATAGCTGAGAATTAGATACAAGCAACGAACTCTTCTTCTTATACCTTTACTCAGAAGTTTTAAGCTTTTTTGAGATCTCCTTACTCTGTCTTCAAAAAAACCAACCAAACAAACAAAAAATTGAAAGGAAAAATCCTTCAAGCAGGAGAGTCACTGGCCTGCTGCTTGCTTAAAAAAACATAATTAGACTTTAGCAACTGTGAATGAAGAAGGACAGAAAGAATTGAAGCCTCAAATTGCTATTCAGATGTCAAGAAAGGCTAGGTGAATCTGAACTTTGGGCACATTAGGTAAATGAAACCTGGGGGTTGTTTAATCTAGGACAGTGGGAGCTATAATCATTTTTGTGTAAGTGGATGCAACTTCATTTCCATAAATGAAGCCAGAGCTGTACTCTGCCCAATCACCCTCTACATTACAGCTTATGTTAGATTAATATGCTGCTTTTTATTTCCTGTTTTCTCTGTGGTCTTTGACAAATATTTCACCTTTATGGGTGACACTCATTTCACCTAATTTTGGCTTTTTAAAGTTGGGCATCTTTCATAAAATGCATTCCTTTTATAGACAACAGAGATTATAAATTGAGCAATTGCTTTTTTTCCTCCTGCAGTGGTATGTAGTTCTGAGACTGTGGGAGCAGCAAGGACACAAGCAAGCTGCTGTGGACCCTCCAGTCTGACCTCCTTCCACCAGACACTCCCACTACAGTTCTTGGGTGACCTGGCCTTACTGGCAGTTGTTCCCTACACTGATTTTCCAGCTCTCAGCAAGAAAGCTGAGCACTAAAAATTATTTTTTTCCCAGATTTTTCTGTATTTCAGCCTACAGAAGATGTTTTAACAGCTTTCCCATCACGTTTCCGGATGGATTCTCCTGCTCTTAGTGTCCAAACTCCAGATTTTCCTTTCCAAAAGGGTCATCTACTCCAGACACTTTTAGAGCTAGTTTAGACTTCAAAACATCATGGCAATCAGAATGTTTAACTTCAGCAAAAAATCATAGAATTAAAAAATAATTTGGGTTAGAAGGGACATTTAAGGTCACCTAGTCCAACCTTCCTGCCATGAGCACATCTTCAAGTAGGTCAGGTTATCCTGAGCCCTATCCAACCCGATCTTGACTATTTCCAGGGATAGGCATCTTAACTACTCTCTTGGCAACTGTTTCAGGGCTCCACCACCCTCACTGTAAAAAAAACTCTCCTTATATCCAATCCACTTTAAAGTAGAACCACTTTATCAGGATTACTCAGTGCATGAGATACTCCCAGGCAGTCATGTCTCTGGAAATCACTGCATGTTTTTTCATTAGCAGGCATTTAGCCAGGCTAAGTGGCACCGGCCTGTCTCTGAGTTAGGTGCAGTATTTTTCTCCTTGCTGTGTGAGGCAGTCATGCGGGGATGCAGTTATTAAGGTCACAAACCTTTCTCTGAGGCAGAGACTGCCTTTCTCGCCATGATTGTACAATAACTAGCCAGATAATAATAACGTCAGACACCAGCTTGTTTGCACCTAAGGAACATCAGAGATGTGTGCTACATATATGTACCATACCGTGTCAAGCAGTTATCCCTCTAAAGCTTCTTTTAAAAAACCTTTTCAAGAATTTTTTCTTTCATGTTTCAGTGATTTATGATTTTAGAAGTATGAAAAACTAGATACATACAATTAGATATATATATATATATATATATATATATTTAAAACCAGTGTACCATTAGGCTATTACCCTCTGTGCATCACAATTTGCTCCTCTTAAGTGTACTTTCACAGTGATTGAAGCTAATGATTGAATCTTCTGCTTTAATTACATGTGTCAGAAGTAATTTATCAACTGAGAAGTAATTAATCTGTGCTTTAATAAGCAATAGCTCATATGATCTGTAAAGGAATTTTTAATCTGCTTTTCTGGACCTCAGCATTCCCAAGGATATTTTAGAGGAGATTGAGTGAGAACCATATTTTCTTAAGTTATTCATTACAAGCTGTTTTTTTGATCCAGCTTATTAAAAGTGGTAATAAATCTAGATATTCGGACAAAAGTCAGATATAGATACTTTTTCTCAAAACAGATACATACAAGTGTTTCAAACTTCTGAATACTCATCAACTGACAAAGTTTTCAGCAGAACAATTTTACCTGCAAAACAACAAGCAATACTGTTTAGTTTTATAGTAATTTTTATTTGCAGAAGTGAAATAAGAAAATCATCCCTTCAAATCTGAGATAGCTACTTCAAGCTATAGGTTGGTCTGATTCATTAATGAGGTTAATGATAACATTGCATTGACGACACAAGGCATCCAATGAAAGCCAATAAAATGACAGAGTTTAGCAGGATTACAGCTTTGTTTCACAAAAACAAATAGGACTTTTGGATTGTAAAAGACTAATAAATGAAGGGTTGCTATAACTCACATATGCCTTTAAAATAGAATGGCATCCTGCTAGGAAATTCAATAGAGCTGGCTAATAAATAAGTGGAATGAATATATCAGGGATAATTAGTAATGCTCTGCCAACGAGTAGATGCATTTCTTAGAACAGTGGCCTACTTGTTTGCTTAAACATTTCAGCATCACCTTAAAATAAAACCTTAGATTTGGCTGAAGGAGTATTTTGACAAAGCATTTATAACACTCAGCCAAACTATAGAACATTGTTTTATATCACTTGTTTGCAAAAAGCACTCATAAAATATGCCTTCCTTGAAATTGCTTGTCAAAATATGATATTGAAATTAAAAGGACACCCACTCTATGGACATATATGAAAGAAAGATGATGATGGAAAACATAATTTTGGAAATGCACTCTTCAAATTTATGGAAAAAAATATTTAGAGGAAATCAGACAAAACAAATGTAGTTGTTCTAATATCCTCTTAATTGAGCGTAATGAGTCCTATACATAGTTTTTCATGGTGTAATAAGAATTTTATCTTTTTCCTGAGTGGTCAGATGACAACAAATTCATTGATAATTGCTTACATAACTACTAAACATTTCATGATGTTTAACATTAACAGTTATTTACACTGAGATAGGGCTGGAACTCACTGTTTTTCATGCACTAGTCTCATCTTTTAAAAATGCCAGTCACCAATGACAAGCAGACATTCCATACAATTCAGAAAGCAAAACACAATAAGCACACAGCAAGTAGTCACTATTTCCCTAGAAATGGAAAAAGCAAAAAATTAAAGGAAATATACCTGTGAATAAGAAAATCAAATGTAAAAGAATGACCAGATCCTCCCTCAGAGAAAACTACTGCAAGTGAGAAGGGGGTAAAATCAGATTCCAGTGCAGAAAGCACTGGTGTGCAAACCCAGGCTCGGCAGGGTTGTGAGTTCTGCTGTGAGAGCAGGATTGACTGCTGTAGGATTTGTCCCATGCATTCCAGCCTGTCCTCATGTTGTGACAGATCATACCACATTGTGTCTCTTCGTCAAAATATCACCTGATGTTTATAGAAGACACTGTTGTGGCAAACTCTTGTGCACAGTTTGCTGCCTCAGCATCCTTGCCATTTTATTACATGCTGCCAAGTGTTGTGGCATGCATGGACCAGGCTGTTCCCTCATAACAGAGACCACTCTAACCAAGACTGAAGAGTCATGGAAAGCTCATTCACGACATGTGGGGTTTTAAATGGGGAATCAGAGATCCACAGCATGCTCAGTTTGGCTTCTAGGGCAAGATGTTTCTTGTGAAAGGACAGAGGACAAATTGCTTTCCTCTGAGGAATCTAACATTGGGGAATCTAACATTTGGGGAATCTAACACTGGGGAATCTAACACTGAGGAATCTAACATTGGGGGATCTAACACTTTGGCAGCCAGGCTGCGCCACATGCAGCCACCAAATTTTAGAATAATCAAGTTGGTTGTCCTCTACAGCAAAGAGTTGAAACTGTGTTTTGCACAGACATATCAGTCATTCCTGTTCCTTAAACACTGAGTCTGACTACCTTCAAAACAAGAGATGGCTGTCCAGAGGAAGCATGGTCTATTAGAATCTTCAGTTGGTTCCTTCATGATGTAAGGCAGCCTTTGTCTAGCCTGCCCTAGCGCTGTGTCTGCACACGCCCTCACGCAGATAGGAAGGCAGCATTTGACTTTGGCTTTCTCCATGTGTAGACACTGAGGCTGCATCTCTCAAATCTTACCCAACACCCTCATTTGCTCCAGGGTTTTCCTTTTCTTGTCACACAGAAGCACTGAAATCTATGACTTCTTGAAGCATTGACAAATAGCACCCCTGTTGAAACCCTGCTGAAAGATCTAAGGATTTCAATGTCCTTTTAAGGTTGCCTTGAACAAACTTACCTTAATCTAAAGACAGTCCTGACCAGGGGGGTGGAGCAAGGTCCCTTTGAACCCAGATTTTCCTATGATCCTGTTGTCAAGACCAGTTTTCCTAGGAGCCCTCAATATCATTTTCACATGTATTTCTCTGCTATTTTGGCCTCTTCTCCTCCAAGATATTTCACTAGGATCTTCAAAAACATGCACAATATATTTTGCCTTCATGACCTTTTATTGTGTCTGGATAGGGTGGAAAGGGAAAGCTCAGACCTCACCTATCACTTAAAAATTCAAGCCAAGAGAAATGGCAAAATAATGAAGAAGGCACTGAAACTGATGATATTTCCTGCTCAAGTTTACACATTTCTAATATTTAATGCTATTCTTCCATAGTTTATCTGGACGTTTTAATGTGTTCACTGCCTAAATTGGAGAATTTTTAGATGCACGAAAAATGCTGCTGTTCAGCTTGGTGCCAGGTGGCAAAAGTAGTCTATTATTACACCACCGATAATATGCTTTAGTTTTTCACACTTATGCACTGAAAAAGAAATAACATGTAACATGACAAACAATATAAAACTTCACACATATTTAAGATAAAGCAAACAGTGCTTGGTTAAACTGTCTTTTCCCACTTACTGCCTATGACTTTAGTAATACAAGACTGTGAATCGCTGCTTTGAGAAAAGATGACAAGTCATACTGGCCAGAGTTAGACATGATTAATTGTTCGGCAGACTTTTTCACATCCTTAAGTTATAAACTTTGTTCAATTTTGTGACACATTTTTATTTTTTACAAAAACATAATTTGAAGGTGTATAAAAATATATACAAACTGAGCGTCTTTCCAGAATCTTGTTGGTTTGTTTCCTTTATCTCTCTTTCTTTCCACCATATTTTGATGGACTACACATCTTCAGCCATCCCTTCTCACTGAAACTATCTGAGAATACTACTTAGAGGAAGGATGTCTCCTTTTTTAGACCATTAGGAATTTTAAAAAAGGCTGGAATGAGGAGGAGACTATACTATTACAGGCAGACTAGGAATAATAAGAATGGAAAGAGAAGGGGTGCTGGGATCATGAATGGAAAGAGAGATTAGAAAGAAATTAAATTAAATAAATGTCTGGAAATTGGATTTTAATTGTCAGTTCAGATACAAATAGGCTTTGGGGCAAAGGCAACTCAAGTGAATAAGTTAGATGAAAAAAGGGTAAAAGTGAATTTTTCTGCTGTGGGAAGAAAGGAAGGAATAGCACTAGGGAGAAGATTTACCATGTTGAAAATAGGGAGGATAACTAGAAAAGGAATAGACAAGTATCTGGAACTTGAGTAAGAATCCTGAGATGGTGGAGAGACCAGGAAACACCTTGGACAGGGGGATAGGGTAGGGGTGCAATGGTGGGGGGGCTGCACAGCAAAAGTGATGAGCTGGGAAGAGGTATGGAGTTGAAAAGAGCAATATACTGACAATGTCAGCCAAAAGAGGGGGAATCGAGACTAGCTGACAAGGCTACCATAGACATTTGTTTAATTAATGCACATTGCAGTCCTACCCCATACACACAGTGTATGTTTGGATATTCTGGAAGCGGCTTTTTTGGTGCCAATGGTCTCACTTGTCTTTGTTGTTTTTCATGGCAGTTAAAATAAATTTATAATTACATAATTAATGGGAGAAAATAGATCCATGGTTTACAAGACACAATGTTTTCTAAAAATAAAAAGAATATAAATAAAGACTATCTCTCTTGCCTAGACATTGTTCTGTAATTCAGAGCTGGTTGCTCTGGTAACTTCCAAAGACACTTTTTCCTCCTGAGCTGAGAAATGAGCTGACTTGTAAAGCCACACAGCTAAATAGTTCAAGCAGATGGTGAGTGACCTCAGAAAAAAGGAAAAGAGAAAGGATTACCAAAATTGTCCCATATTAGGGCAACAGCATCTGTCTTCCAAGGGAATTTCTGAAGTGCTTCTTTTATACAATCCACTTAACACTTTTCCTCCTAAGTCTGTTATTTAGGTGAGGGGAAAAAGGATCCTTCAACATCTTCTTGAAATGGTCTCATCTCATACACCTGACACAATCATATTGCAATTTCCCTGTACAGTAGAAACTATTCTTTTCACATTTGTAAAGACTGTTCTTTTTGGGAGAGGAGAGGAGAGGAGAGGAGAGGAGAGGAGAGGAGAGGAGAGGAGAGGAGAGGAGAGGAGAGGAGAGGAGAGGAGAGGAGAGGAGAGGAGAGGAGAGGAGAGGAGAGGAGAGGAGAGGAGAGGAGAGGAGAGGAGAGGAGAGGAGAGGAGAGGAGAGGAGAGGAGAGGAGAGGAGAGGAGAGGAGAGGAGAGGAGAGGAGAGGAGAGGAGTGTTTAAATGTACTTTAAAGAACATAGAAGATAAAATGATTCCTCATGCAACTCCAGTGAGTTCATGAGAGATATACCAAGGAAGAAAGATAAAATGCAGTTCATTTTCTTGTCATGTTAATGGACGCTGCAATCCTATGAAAGATAAAGCCAAATCTATAAAAATAGTTTTGTTTACTCTTAATGTAATTGGAAAATTACAAAATAATTATACAATATTTCTATGGTACTTATTTATTAAACCTGCAGAAAATTAGAAAAGTATACATGTCAACTTTGGAAGACTTTCATGTTGCCCTCATGATTTGGTATTTAGGGTAGAATTACTTACAGTTAAGTCTAAGACTTCTCCCTACTAGAAGGATGAAGAACTTTATAGGAATGAGAAACAATAACAAGATGATAATCAGAAGTTAGACTGATCTTTGGATAGGGCAACTGCATCATGAAAACTGCAGAGTACTCTGATGGATAGGAAGTTAATTTATACCACTGTGTGCATGCATATATATATGTACTTGCATATAAACATATACATATTTATAGCTACAACTAATCAGTTCATCCAGAGCCTTGTAATGTGCATGAACTTTTCAGTTTGCACAATCCAAAGATGTGTCCTTTGCCAAGGCTGAATTTTGTCTGTTCTCAGTCACCAGTCTTGGTGATTTCCATTCTCTTTCTGTTTTTATCTGTCTCCACAGACAGAGTTCAATCTATGCACACTACTACCCCATGACTATTCAATGTCCTTAAGAGTCTCTTCAGGGCTTTTGATTTTTCTCTTTTCTGTGTTTAAACAAAGTGTGAACTTGAATGACTTATGATGGTCTACTCCAGACACTGGGCAGAATAAATTGGCAGAGCAGTTTCTTAGACTAGCTTCTGTTCTAGAAGTCATTCTGACTTGTCTCCATCCCCGAAAGATCTAAGAGTCTTCCATCCTTGTGTTTAATGTAATCTAAGATTCTATCAACAAGGCTGAAGAACCTTTATATAGTTATGAAAAAAAAGTCTAAGTGTGGGATCTGATTTTATAGTCTTATTGAACTCTGAAAGAGAAAGACACAGTTTGCTTTCTCTGTGGAAGCATAGTACAGACTGTTTGACAATTATACTGATATCAATTTACTGTTTAGCATAAAATCAGATCAGATACAGCTCCCAGAATTTACAGGGAGTTGGAACTTTCCCTGCACTCACCCCATGGAGACTGTCATCAGCAAACTTCAGCTCAGTGTATGTAATGAGGATACAATGAGGGAAGGATTGACACATTAAGTCTGGCAATTGATTGGTACAATTGCCAGTCTGGCAACTGATTCCATTTAATGCTGGAGGAAGACAGAGATCTTACACTTTGTTAGGTCCCAGCTGTCCAATGGGCTGATCCGGTCCTTAAGAAAGCCATGCTTAAACTTCTCAAAAGCTTCTCTTTTGCTTTCCATTTGGTGACCTGGAGAAGGGCTGAGTTTCTACAGAAAATCCCATCTGTCCCTGTCCAGTGAGATACAGAAAAATATTTTTATCAAATTGAAAGCTATTTGTTCTTAAAAAAACATATGAAATCATCCTTTTGGTAACTCTGTGATTGTTGTGGACAAACTAATTTTTTTTTTTCCAACAGGAAAATAGTGATTCAGGTGCAGAAGCACAGAGAAGCATTTTTCTATGTTCTTTTCCATCTTACCAGCAAAGCATGCAAGATATGTTGCAATAACATTGCAAGATATACAATGTTATTTTCCAAAGCATGCAAGATATAGTAAAATTTATTCATCAAGAGACAAAGTATATTTCAGGAAGAGAAAGATTTTTGACATCACTAATCTCTACTGTGCAATGATTGGTAAATTGATATAAAGCTTATTTTAAAATAATTGGGAATCTATGATGAAGTGTATCCAAATTATGCTCTTTCACAGGAAAATTAAGAAATAGTTTACTGAAACTAATAGCATTATGCCAATTCTGTTGCTGGCTTAATAACTAGAAAAAGTTATTTAAGAACTTTCAAAAGAATTCACAATAAGACAGAAGTTACTTAAGGCCCTTTAAAAAGAACTCTTAGAAGTTTAACAGTTCAGCCAAATCTGCAGATCTTTTTGTAAATTTCTCCACAGTGCTGCAGGTAGTTTTTGGCCTCCCATCTTCTTGCAGAGAAGCTGCTCTGCTGGGAATAGTCTTTTTTTCTTGTGGACTGGCATATATTAGTTTTTTCAAGCACAAAAACAGGATAAACATTAAAATCTGAATTACTAATTTTAGAAGAAGAGTTGAGGAAAATCATCCATAGTTTGTGCTGCCAGGGAATCTACCAAAACAGATAAAAACCTGTGACCCTTTTGTATCAGATTAATCCTATATGAATGCTGTATAATGGGAGAGAGACTAAGACCAACAGACTATTTTTCCTGCCCTGCACATGAAGTGATAAGAGTCACTGTGCTAGTGATGCACTAATTGCAAATATCCTGCCCTGATCTAGTAGATTGGTGAGAGCTACACAGCTCACCCCCTGCTCATGCAACCTACCAGTTTGATCCCTGGAAAGGCTGGTAACTCAGAGAAGTCCCTCACATCAGGAGAGCAGGGCTATTTCCTCTGGACCACAAGGGCCTGGAACCAGACCTCAGGTGCATGCAGCTCTGTCTCCTTGGCTGAGATTGCATCAGCCTTGTACAATGCACTGAGTCAATACAGGACTGGCTGTTTCAGCATTTGGATGCAATAGTCACACCTATTGCTTTATACCACAGATTTAATGGCAGTTTAAAGTGCTCCTTGTGATTAAGAATTTGGTATCATTCCATTGAAATTCATGTGGAACCAGTCTTATATGGACAACATGGAAGTACTAAGGTTGCCACTCATGCTTATGAATGCAAATTCAGGCATTTTCAGGTATTTTCTCATAAGCGTTGTAACAGAGTTGTTACAAACCTCAGTATAATTTAAAATTAATTAGAAAAAAAAAATTAACAACTCTACTTTTATTTCCTAAGGACTCCCTGCTCTCCCACGTTCCAGTGCAGTATACAACCAACAGAACAGTTCTTACACCACATTCTTCCCTCCTCCATAAAAAAGTCATGTCTAGAAAAATGGAAGGGCAAGGAATGACTGTGTCCTTTTACCATCTGACACATTATCCTTTGTCACTGAATTTCCCCTAAATATATTTAGCCTGTCTCAACAGTCAGGTATCCATTTAGCTTAAAAGGGGGAAAAACATCAACCAGTATTAAATTGCTCTTAATCTTTGTGTTAAAGCTGAATTAGAAATGAGATTATAGACTTCAGCTGAGTGACCTCCAGAAGTCACATCAAAAAGGCAAAGCTATTACTTATTAAAAAAGGAGTATTTCTGTCCCCTCTGCCTGACCAGAAAGAATATGAGTCTGTTAGAGCCCTTAGCTGGGAGGGTGGGTTCTCAGTTTCTTTAATCTCTGGCATCATCCAAGGTATTGTATGAAAATCGCAGGCAGGAGGAAAGGATATTTCATGTAAACATCATTTTAGTGCTCTGGTTGCATAAACTAAGCAGGCTTGGCCTCTAGGGAATACTGTGGAGTAAGATAATTGGAAATTACGGAGTATGTCCACTGAACCCCTTTTTGCAAAATGCTGTATCAGCAGGCAAGGGCAAAGCTTGCTGTCCCTGAGCCTGTTCCTGACTGTGAAACATCTCCTTGGGTTCATGGGGAAGAGGAAGGGTGATAGAAGTTGGCTGGGATGCCTCCTACTGACAGCTCAGAGACATCCAGGCACTGAAGCTACCTGTGGGCTGTAAATCTCTATATGACTAGGGTCCACACACTGCTCTTACTTCGAGGACATCTGGCAGATCTCCTGCAGGTAGAGTCCTTTGATGGAGCATGGAATAACAAAGATGTGCAGTCACAGACAGCTCGTCACATCCTTCTGGGCATGAGTGCCCCTCACACTCATTCTGCCTTCTAAAATATACTTTTAAGTACGAGCACCATAACTAGAAACAGTATATCCACTGCTAGGTGCCCTTACCCACAGAGACATGCATCATATGCAAAGATAGCAGGTTATGGCCAACGCCACATGTAAGAGAAAATCAGGTTCAAGACCATCTAAGGAACCTGAAACTGCAAGGCTCCAGGGGACCTGATGACATGTATCAACATCTGAGGGAACTGACAGATGAAGTGGATAAGCCATCATCCATATTGGAGAAGTCATGGCAGTCCAGTGAAGTTCCCACTGACCGGAAAAGGGATCACAACCCTTTGAACTTGTCAGTTCTGTTTTTCAGTCCACCTTGCTATTCACTAATCTAGGGTGCACTTCACTAGTTTGTCAATGAAGTTGTTAGACAAGTGTCAAAAGCTGAAATCAAAAAAATCCAAATTTTCCTGTTCTCCCTTCACCAATAAGCCAATTGTCTCTTTACAGGCAGCTATCATGTTGGTTTGGCATGATTTTCCTCTTGAACATCCATGCTGACTCTCCCCAACAAACATTTTATCAATATGTCTGGAAGCAGCTTCCATTTGCTGTCAGCTCATGCCTGAAGCCTCCTGGAATGCTAGTGCACCATAATGGTTTCCTTCCAGCAGATTTCATGCCAACATGAAATTCTCTCTCCAACCAGTTCTGCTTGAAGGGCTTCCCTCCACCTTTACCCATCCCATTGTACTACGCTTTTCCATTATGGTGTGTTAGCCCTTTCAGGTCCTTTGCTTTCCATAGTCCACCCCCTGACTGGGCTCTCCTCATCACTTTGTGCCATCTGAGATTTTATGCATAATGCATATTTGCTTCTTCATTTTACTTGTAAAAATGCTTATTATCATGAGACTTTAGCTTTGCACACCTTCACTAGAAGAAAACCTCCATTCAACTAAAAAAGTTTCATTTTTCATAAACTTATGTCTTTTGGAACTTTCTTATTAATATTTCTGAACATTTAATACCTGATTCATGATAATAAACATTTTTAGAATCTTGCATTATGTCAACAAAAACTCCAGTGAGTTTGCTATATTTGCTCAGGTTTTACTGACTAAAACTGAAAATACAGCAAAAAATAGGTAAACAGTTTGCTCTACAAGATTTATTTTCTGTAATTCCATGCCTTATATTCCCCATACAGAAGATGCAGTTTACTGAAAACCTTATCACATTTTTTCATTACTTCCATTACTTTGGCAGTAGCTCCAGCTAGCAGAAGAATCAGACAGTATTTCAGGCTTGTGATTGGGGATGTGAAAGAAATAGCGTTGCCTACATCAGATGATTGCAATGGATTAAATATGTTAGATTTAACTTCTCCCACCGCTAATGGCTCAGCTGCAATGGAAGCACTGTCATGAGCCCTTGTATGAAAAAGGACTGTGTCAAGTCAACTGAATCTATTAAATTATTATGAGTTTTTAAGGCCATGGAGAACAAGAGACCACCTGAAATGGCAATTGTACATGAGTTACTGTTGAAACCTGAGAGTAGATGGAAACTGGAAAGATGACAGAGGCTAATTCAGAAAAGTTGGACACTGATTAATCTTGCTGTACCTATTTACAGTTGTCTTGCGTCTGGCTGATACGGACTACATTTTCCCCAAAGCAGCCCCCCATAGTGCTGTGCTGTGCATTGGTGGCTAGAGAGGTGCTGATAACACACCAATGTTCTGGCTGCTGCTGAGCAGTGCTGGCACAGCATCAGGGCTGTCTCTACAACACCCCCCCTGCCAGCAGACTTGGGAGGATCAAGATCTTAGGAAGGGACATGGCTGGGAATGCTGACCAAAATGGATTGAAGGGATATTCTATATCATATGACATCTGTTCAGCAATAAAAGCAAGGAGAATATATAATATTCATTATTATATTTGTTCCCTGGAGCAAGCCCTATGTGTACTGAAGCCCAACTTCCAAGTGGCTGGACATCACATGCTGATGGGGAGTAGAGAATAAACCTTTAGTTTTCCTCTTCTTCTGCACACAGCCTTAGCTTTTGCTTTATTACACTGCCTTTATCTTGACCCATGAAGCAGTTTTTCATTTTATTTTCTCCCTCACCACCCAGCTGAAGAGGTGAGTGATAGAGCAGCGTGGTGAGTACCTGGTATTCTCCAGCCTGGGTCAACCTACTACAACAGATCAATAACGCAGAAGAGGGGAAATTCTTCTTTATATATTTTCCCCGCCTATCACTGGATCCCTTTCTTCCTCACCACCAAACCAGCACCTCTTCTGACCCAAGCATTCAAAAGCACAACAGATATATCCCCAGAGGTGGGAGTAGTTATGGCACTTTGATAACCACAAGAATGAAAGGGACATTCCTATTAAGAGCATCCGAGGGCCCCTGAATCAGGAGCAGCCTACCAAAGTCCTGAAATGTGCAGTACTTTATTTGACCTAGTAAATACTTCCCTGCAGGGAATGACCATTTTATTAATTCTTCCTCACTATAGGGAATTGCAGTATTTCTCTGGTGTTTACTTAAACCTCAGGCAGTTTATTAACATTCAGCTTTCTGGCATCTGACTTATTATAGCTTTTGAGTTTATTCACGAGATTTCATTTATGTCTCAAGTATGCATTGGCTATAAAAGTTGAAAAATTGAAAAAATATAAAACTGAAAACACATTCTGTTTTGTTGAAGAGTATTACTCTGACTAGACAGCTGCACAGATAGTGAGCAATATTTCCCTTGAAAAGAAGGGCAAAAGAGGAATGACTGTTTCTCACAATTGTCTAAATTTCTTCTAGCTTGCAGTCACAGCTGGCCTATGTGTCTGATGATATTAGATACAATTCACATTTAACTGTGTCACCAGAAATGCTTCAAAGTGATCTGATTGTCTCAGAATGGTTGTTAGTTTACTTCTAGGTTACCCCAAGTAGGACTCTGAAATACTATCTTTAAGTGCATTGTAGTGTTTGGATCAAGTGTGGTCTGGAAGCAAATAGCTTCTTGTGGTGACCTCACAGAACATAAATGGGTTGTTCTAGGTGAAGCTAAACCAGAAGAGGACCCCACTGTGGTGCTATGGGCAGTAGTGGGCCCTGAACTCACAGGGCCAGACAAGATCCAGTTAGTCCAGGTGAAACTGCCTTGGAAACAGAGACTTTGGGTCCTCAAATCTGTGTGCTTCTCCAAATGGTTGCCATTATGCTGCACTACTTTCTAGCCTCAGTTTGGCATTTGACAACTTCCAGAATCTTTAAAAGCTTGAAGGAGTACTTTTTATGGAAGGGAGGGGAAGAAAAGCTTAAAACCAAGGGGAATAGATTGCCTTCAGAGACTTATTCTAGTTTTGTCACTTAGGCATTATCAGGCTCATTTCTCTACTGGCTAACTCAAGTCTGAGAGGGCATGGAGCAATTCCCATCTCTCTGTGACTGTGTGCTTTGATGACAGCCATCATTCATGTCACTGGGCGGCTTAGATATGCCCTGCTAGGCAACAGGGTAGCAGTAGTGCACTCGTACACGCCACCCTGTTTGTTTGACTGGGTGCACCACCACAGTGGGACACACATAGCCTTTAGACACACTGTCAGAAAGACACAGCCTCTTGAGGACATGTGTACATTTCCCACTGACACCAGCATATTAACATTTCACTACAGTCAGCTTGATGGGATACCCAAGTGTGAATGTGTTGTCAGTGGCAATTAACCACATTTTGCAAGTAGGTATTTGACTTGTTGTTAAGTACCAGCAGCAGCTCCACGTCGGCCTACTGAAGGGATTCAAACACTGCTGATGTTATTGGTGCTGCTCTGATGTCAGTGAGAGCAAGCAGCTCACCCTTAAATGAATTGCACCCCCAAGGAGTCCTTGAAGGCTTTTGTAGTGTAGTGCAATTTCAGCCCAATGTGACCTGACCATGGCTATGGGATGTGTGACTCTTCCACAGACAGAACCAGCCTGCTGCAGATCTATCCCAGGGAATTACATTTTCCTTGCAGAGGTTTGTGCTCTTCTCTGGATATTCCTGTTAAGTCTTTGTTGGCAACAAAAATAATGATTGTTATATTGTCAACTGTAAGGTCAATATTCATAAGTGCTGTAAATTATACTGCTGTAAATCAGTCCAAAAGAGTGTCAGATGTGTTTTGATAGAAATTGCATGTTGGAGAAGCAAAATGGCAGGACTGAAGAAAAGGAATTGAGCCAAGTAAGATAAGGGGGCTGTTATCCTAGAGAAGATCAGGGTATAAATCCTTGAATAAAGACTACCACATGTAATCAGTGAATTATATATGTCCTACCTAATCACTTGATTATTAATAAAAAAAATAGGTGATCATTATTAAGTTAGATCTTTCTCCCATCCAATTTTTCTTCATCTTCTCTTTCAAGGAACAACTTTCAACTGATTAATATACTCCATATAAAATTCCTTATTTACCTCAACTGACCTGTCTTTATTCAATATTAATTTTCTAATCTCCTTACAAAACACATACTGGCTCATGTCTGCATTGCAATGTCATATTTTCCTTTACAGAAGAGAATAATAAAGCTAATGTTTCTACAAAATGTATCAAAACATGAGTATCTGGTATAGGCAGTTTTCCTCTGAAGAGTTTGTTCAGAGCTAATATTCATCCCACTCCATCAATAGCATCAAGTTAACAGAGACTGTGAAAGCTCTTTGTACGTATCTTCCTCATTGTATAGATTAAAGAAAAGAAAAGAGAGCTCTGGGTGTCATATTAGACTGAAGAGTCAAACTCAAATCTTTATCACAGCCTTGCCTTTTGTTCTCTGAATCTTCTGAGTGAGAACAAACATACTCTGGAGTGGATTAATTAAAGTTTCAAAGCCACATGTGTGCACATTTGGATCTGCCACATAGAAACTCAGTTGTTGGCACACAGTAGCCAGGGTTTCCGGAAATGTTTGTTGGTACTTTGAAAGGGAGAAAATAATCCTATCTTTAGCACCTCACAACACATTTTTAGCTTAGCTCAGTACCCCAGACCTGGCAGCAGTGCTTGCTTGTTTCCTCCAATGCAATTCTGTCAAATTCTGGTTAGCAGAAATCCTGACATAAAGCACCAAAAAAGTCTGAGTTAATATTTTACAGAATTCATAAATATTCTTTTCAACAGTGAGAGCTCATTACAAGGTTATTTTATGCATAGAGACAAAGCAGATCTTAATTTATGAGCTTCATTTCCTATTCTAGATGATACAGACTATTTCTCTCTTCAATGTAAACAGGAAAGCTTGACACTACACAGGTTTACAGTTTTTAATCAAGTAAAAATGGAAGGAATAAATCTTATTTAAATATTATTACATTTGTTGCATAAATTATATTATACATAGTTAATTCTTGTTAATTAATTTTTTAAACTAAAATAGATGTCTATGACTATGTTTAGCTGTATACTTTTAAGAAGGAAAGTTGTTAGTCCTTTACAAGTGTCTTTCCTAAGAATTTCCTGGCTTCAGAAGGCATTTTATCAATACCAAATGCAACACGGTGCAGGGAATTTCCATACAAAGATTTCTTTGTTGCTCTCATTTATATTGGCAAGGGTAGCTTGTGCCTTTTATGTACAGAATTTATTGACCTTATCAAGAATCATGACAAGCAGAATTTTATGCTATTGTACTAATTCATGTCTGAGAAGTTGGGTTTGCTAATTCACCTGCAGGCATGTCAATATAAACTCATGTAGTGGTTATGCTTCCAAATTTTTCCTACAAACAAGCAAAAAAAGACACAGTATATTTTATCTCCAGACTGTACAGGCACTTTTGAATCCCAGGCTTCATTAAAGCTCCTCGAAGTCCAGATGATTCTTTCATTTTACCTGTAAAGGTGCAGATAAAGGTTTGATCATCTCTCTTGACTTGACATCTTTCCTGTAATGCTGTTAGATAAGCTTACTTTAATGTTTTAACCCTGACATATGGACAAAAGGGGATGAATCCTATGCTGCCTTTAAATTCCTTTTGACTTTCAGAAACTAGATGAACAAACACAAAATCCTGGTCAGAAACTTCTTCCATGGCAGACATGACCGAGGTTATGGCAGAAGGATTTGTCATTCCTTTAGTCTGGCAACTGCTTCATCAGGGAACACCAGAAACCTGGAGATGAGCTGAGCTTTAGGGTTATGTCTGGGATACCCCTGTGCATGAGGTTGTTGACTGAAGTCAGTTTGGATCACCTTAATTTTTATTCGTCATCACACCTAGCCAGTTCAAGTGGACACAAATAGAGCTTTTCAGCCACCAGGTGACGAGTGTTATACTACAATGTACCAGAGTGGGGAGAAATTGCTCTAAAATTTGCTTTGAAGTTGCCATGGAAACCATCTGCCTCCTATCATCTTGGCTCAGTGTAGCTTTACGATACAGCTTTAGTTGCCAGATGTCTAGATGAGAAACTTCTCAGTGACAAGAGAAGAACAGAAAAGAAAGAAGAAAAGGTTTATCTACCGCCACCATATAAATGGTAACTGTTCCTGGGTGACTTAAAAGTTTAAGTCATGGTGTAAATCACCAGGCTTTACCTTTGGATTAGACATATATCTATTGTTTGACCTGTGCTTTTAGCTCCAGCTCGCCCAAAAATATTTGTGAGCTGGAAGCCTGGAAGGTCTTTTTTTAGCTTTTTAGTCTCTTCAGGCCAGCAAGGAGCTTTCTGTTTCAAAACACAATAAATGTTCATTGTTTTAAAGTTTCACTTCTGCAAGTTTCTGCCTGAATTTGGCTACTGGAGATGACAGGGTAATTCCCACAGTCCCTGCAGTTTCTCTACAGGACAAATGCAAGGAAATGGAAAAGGACAATCAAAGGTGAGTCATCTCAGACTCTTATAATCTACAGACTTGCTCTAGCTGAAGAGCTGGATCCTTTCAGAAGCAACTATGGTAGCTAGAAGAACACAGGCTTTTAGGAATTCACCAGAAAAGATGAGAACTGGAAAAGTCAGCTTTCTTTTTAGATGGCAATGCCTTAGGTTTTAGCTCTTATATTTTTCAGATTCTGTACTGCTTTAGTGTGTAGTTCTGAACTTCATATTAGGGGATAGTAAGCTCTCTTCACAGAGAAGCTAGACAAAACAATTCCTTTCCTAGCTTGGGACCAAGGACAACCACCCAAAATTCAGACCCAAAAGCATAAACAATGTGGACTGAAGAGAAAAAAACAAGAAGGATGGGACTACATACCCTAAAGCTATAATTGGACAATTAACTCCAATATGCTAATGGACCAGAACTTATAAAAGTGTGAGACCTCATGACCGGTTGTCCATTTTTGTGACCATTTTGGGTTCATCTTGGATGTAGCCCTGGCTGGGCTATTGTA
This sequence comes from Vidua macroura, assembly GCF_024509145.1. Taxonomy (NCBI): domain Eukaryota; kingdom Metazoa; phylum Chordata; class Aves; order Passeriformes; family Viduidae; genus Vidua; species Vidua macroura. The sequence goes on from NC_071572.1 coordinate 87,826,506, forward strand.
CTGCTCAAGGTATATCCATTGAGGCCTTTTAATAAATATCTACTTTATTCTTTAACTGTCTAGTCTCTGTTCTAGGTCAGCCTTCACAAGGCATCAATGGGAGTAAAAGAGAATGCAAAGCTAAAGGATTGTTGGTTGCTAAAAAAACATTCCTTCTGGAAGTCTGACCTTGATACTAATGAATGTGTAAAATAATATCATGACTCATAAAAGACAGGAGGAAATTTGACCTATAATGAGATACACAAAGCTGGAGGCATGCCTCTGAGCAGAGCCCGAGGGCTGCACTGCACCCTCAGAAAATCATAGGTCCTGCAATGTCCACTTTCTATGTATCACATGCTATCTACTAGTCATCACATGCTGACCCCTCTGTCCTGGTTGTACTGATCAGCATAAGGAAATAGGAATTAGTTCTTTAGCAGACCTGCCTAGCACATTCATTACACTGTGATCTGGGAGAGGAGAATAATTCATGTGATGAATTTGTCCTGTGAAAAATATTCTTTGTATCTCAACAGCAGTGAAGAAAAGTCCACCAGATTTAGACTTGTTTATGTACTGGTCCAACAAACATTCAGAGGTTTTTTTTTTTTTTCCTCACACTTGAATGCCTGTATCTCCACATTGTAACTTGTCAGGGCATGAAGTGTTTAGTTCAGTGACTGGCCAAAATGAAATACTTCTACTATTCAAGATTCCAACCTTTTATAAATAATACATTACTCTTTCTATTTTTAGTGGTAGATAGGAATTTTAAACAATGACAACTGTACTACATAAACAAGAGTTACTGTGCTAGACACCAGGGAAAAACACCACAGTGAGTCCTGCTATCTATGCCACTGGAAGGTGGTAAGGTCAGGCAGAAAGAAATAAATGTTGGATAGAAGGTGGGAAGATTTGCGCCTATCAGTTGCAATACAGAGTACAGATGTCATGTTCTACGGGTGTCACATTGCTTCCCTCTAGGAAATCCTGCTCCTTCACACTGGTAAGTCCCCTCTTTTGGTGGTACCATTTGGCCTGTAGAATCAAGGAAATGCTAGAAGAGACTGCTTATTATTTCACAAAAGGTGTAGTTGTGATGAGTCTTCATTCATTAGAAACATGCTGGCTTTCCTCCCTACTTCTATTCCGCTCTCCTACACAAATTATTTTCATTTCTGCAGTGTGAAAGCACAAAGTTGACTCCATGCTAGGAAAGATGCAAGCATTTTCCCAAAGTCATTTTTGCTGTAAAACTGACAAAAGAAACAAAGAAATACAAATGAGCAACTATATATAGAAATGTTCCCCAAGGCTTCTTATCTCCTTTTCTGAAATCAAAGCAAAAAAAGCTTTGCTGAAGGGGAAGGCTATTCCTGACAACCCACAGCAGTTAGCATGGCCTGAACTGTTAGTGTCCAGCTTTCAGAAAATCAGGGACTCAAGAATGTTATAATTTCTGTATAGCCTACAGTGAAATCCAGAGGTGTGGTTCAGTTGCTGTGGGGACAGAAACTTTGTCCAAGCACCCAGATATTCTCTGAGAAACAGTAGGAGAGAAACCTTAGTTCTGCATGATCCATTAATGTGGACAGAACTAAGTACTCTGATGGAGTTTGTCTGGGACAACCATGCTCAGTTTGACTATCAGATGTCTCACCTACCTCAATCACATTATTACATGTCAGGCAAACAGGACAGTTCTGAATCCTTTCTTCTGTAGCTCCAAAAAGTGCATGCCAAAGGGCTACTTGGGTTTGTAAAGTTGGGAAGGTTATTATTATGGGATTGTTGGTGCAGGTACCAAGGATTCATTCATTTGTCTGTATTTGGAATCATGCTGAGACATGGAGTAAGTTCAGTCTGGACCAAAGGGAGTGCACTGAAGTTAGTTCCTAACTCAAATTAGTTAGTTTATTACAGTTACAATATTTTTTAATCTTTATTAGTTACATTCTTTTCCTGGAATGGTAATGGTTTAAAAGAGTGCTAAAGCAGTAATTACACAATGGCAACCTAAATGCAGGTATTACAGCTGAGAAAAGCCACCTTTATGTTTCCTGCAGTTTGTCTCACAATACAGAGATTTATTCAAATGAGTTTGATTAAAGCTCACTTTCTATACAAAAGACTTGTACAAAAGACTTTGAGTGATATGAACTATTGTCATTTAAAAACTCCTTTCATAGTATTCTATTAAATTAAACAAATGAAAACTAGATTAGACTTTGGGGATCACTGTATCTAGTCTCCTGTTTTTGCAGATGAGAGTTTACATGGAGCTGTTCTGTCTTAATATAAGCTAGTGAAGAGATAGACTGCAAGTTCCGACAAAAAGACAACTATCGAAATTTCTTTTTAAAAGTAGTATCATTACACAAGGAAAAAAAAATCTCAGTCACAATAATAATACAGTTTCAGTTGTTATCACATATTTCCATGTACAGCACCCCTTTCACTGGTGCTATGGTCATGCTGCCCACAGCCCCTCTGATTCACCACAGGTGGATGGTGTCAGTCTGGTGGGGGTGGAGAAGGTTCAGCAAGCTGCCAGCATCCAGAGTCCTTCACCAGGAGGAGTGATGATGGTTTCTCTTTCCTTGCTCTAGGATCCAGGTGGGGTAATTTTCATGATTGTTAGCTTACCTATACACTTCTTTTTTCTTCACTGGTCTACAATATCATGTTACATGTGAAATTACTATATATGGTGCTTTTTAGAAATCACACTTCTTTTCACTCTTCATTATTCCTAAATACAGTTTTGTCTTCATCAATCTACATCTGCATTTCTTTAGGTAACTGCTGGTAAGAGACCCCATTGCACTAGAACCATGGGGTCTGTAGTGAAAGGCCTGGACCCCAGCTCTTTTCATTTCTTGCTTGCAATCTTCAAACCTGCTATATAACAGACTGGAATTTCTCCACACCACATTATTAAGTCACAGTCATAAATTTCATTCTATGGGGAACATCTGCTTGCTTCTACCATCCACATAAAAAATATAGTTTCATCATGTACAGATAAGCAAGAATAAAACAAGTTAGGCATGACTGGCTGATTATTAGAAAAATTGCAGTTGTGATTAAATGAAAACAAAATCCCAGGTTGACCAAAAAAATTTAAACAAATCTTGCCAAATCAGTACACATCCTCTGACCTATTACTAGTAACGGCAATACTGTATTAGTAAGCCATGGGAGTAGAGATGAGAAAATCATGCTGTGACTTCAGGGTGGGTCTCTGAGCCTTTATTCATTTGACATTTCAGATAATTCCACTGTTCTCTATTTCAGCTGTTAATTCTTCAGCTGTTTTTTCCATTGTTCCAATTGTTCGGGGTTTTTACTTTCATGGCATTGAACATATGTACAGATATAAAACGAATACCTGAATAATGGAAGAGTTTTTGAAGTGGGAACAAATTAATCCATTGCCAATGAAAGAGTTGCACTGGGAAAGAATTCTTCTGCAGAGGTTTTAATTTTAGAATAATTTCTTTCATATTAGGTCCCACTGAAAATAATATTAAAGTGAAAATAGAGTAATGGATCTTGTAGAAAGATCTGGGGAAAAATATAATTGAATTAAGGACAAATTGATTGGTCCAGTTTTGATGAACACACAGACTTAATGTGATGAGCAAAGATCAGAGGCTTAATTCAGTGCTTTCATTTGAGAACTAGAGAAAGGCTTCAAGCTATTTTACACACAAGTCAATCCAATCTGCTTATGGAAAAAAAGAAGTTATCCCATTATGTCCATTTCCCTGAAGGAATGGAAAGTGTTTAGAGTATGTGTAAATCTCAATCATAAGGTACAAGGAATGGAAAATGAAGATAAGCAATTTATCTGGGTTTAGGCTAGATATGTTAGTTTATATGAGGTGGAAGAAGAGAGGATGAGTAAAAAAGTTTTGTTTCTGTTTCCAAGCCTTTGAGCTGGAGGGATGAGAGCCCAATCTCTGTGGGTGTGTCAGGAGGAGCTATGAAGAGCAGCAGATCTACTGGGCCTAGATAATGGCAATTTGCTCCTCAGCTGTTGTTCCTAGAACTGACTGATCATCAACTCAGGTTTCAATACTTTCTACTACCTAAAAAAACAAAAAAACAACAACAACAACAACAAAAAGGTGGTATTCAAGCTATACCAGCGTACTTAGAATTAAGAACAAAAGAACCCAAACATTTTCTATTATTAAAAAAAAACAAGACAACCAAAGCAAAAAAAAAAAAAAAAACAAAACAAAACAAAAACAAAAAAAAAAAAAACCAAAAAAAAAGCAAAACAAAACAAACCCATGAAAACAAAAAAACCCCAACCAAACAAAAAAAAAACCAGCAAAACAAAACAAACCCATGAAAACAAAAAAAAAACAAAAACAAAAACAAAAACAAAATACAAACAAAAAAACCCCATAGTGTCTCTTTTCCAGACTGCCTCAGCTCATGGGTATGTGAAGATTTAGTTCCATAACGAAACATAGATGTGCTCCAATAAGTGTTTCCTAATAGACAACAAGCTCTTCAGCAGCCTCCTCCTTATTCCAGTTGCCATTTGTCCAAATAAGTGATCAGAACCTCAGTTTTATTATCACTGACAGAGCAGGCTGTCCTGTCATCTTGTCAGATCACAGAATCATTTTATTGAGGCAATCCTAGAATGGTTTGGGTTGGAAAGGACCTCCAAGACCATTTAGTTCCAATCCCCACTGCCATGGGCAAGAGCACCTTCCAGAAGACCAGATTGCTCAGGGCTCCACCCAAACTGGTCTTGAACACTTTCAGGGATGAAGCATCCACAGCTCTCTAGCCAACCTGTTCCAGTGTTTTGTCATCCTCACAGTCAGACTGGTTATCCTTGGCAAATCAATGCTGACTGTTCCCAGTATCTTCTTGTCCTCCATGTGCCCAGCAATGCCTTCCAGGAGGCCTCACTCTGATTTTCCCACAGACTGAAGCAAGGCAGAACAACCTATAGCTCCTGAGGGTGATCTGTTGGCCCATCCTGAATAGGAGTGCAATGTACACTTTTGTCTGGTCCTTGGAGAACCTCTCCTACAGGTATTATTTTTTAGGGATGAGAGAGAGCAGACTTGCAAGGACTTTATTAGCTCTCTCAACACCCTTGGATGCAGCCTGAGTCAAATGAACCTATGCAGGTCAAGTCCTTGCAATCATTCCCAGTCTTCATTTACTGCTGGTCATGCATCTCCTCTCTGAATCCCTTCACAGGGGAACTCAGATAAGCTAAGGGAAAGAAAACAATGAGCGCTTCAGATTTAAAATGTTGGTTAAACATCTCCTGTAAGGATGTTGTGTGCTCCACTCCTGATAGTTGTGAAAACACTCAGGAAATCTTCAGTAAACATCATCTTTTCATGACAATCATCTTTGCATGACGTTAGTTCATGCATACAAATCGTATAGATCTTTCACTGCCTAAGCAGTAAGCCTGGCAGAAGAATAAATAATGAATTCGAAAGAAGCATTGCAAGTCGCAGGCACATCTGTCCATATAATCTATTTTCTTAAGCATGCATTTGTAGTACAAGAAATCAGCATCAGAGAATCACTGAATGGTGGAAATTGAGAGGTGCCTCTGCAGATGACCCATTCTAGTCACCCTGCTCAAACTAAGGTCACTTAGAGCAGGTTGTTCAGGCCTATGTCCAGTTGCATTTGAATGTGTCCAAGGACTCCACACCTCTCTGGAAAGCCTGTTCCACTGTTTGATCACTCAGAGTAGAAAAAGGGATTTTTCTTATGTTTAAATTAAAAAAGATTGAACTATTTTTTAGTCTGACTTGATGGGATTCCTGTTAGCTAATTTTAGTCTGTGAGAGGTGAATATTGATTAAGATTCATTTGACCTGTGATTGAATAAAATTAATCTTCTTTCAAAATCCATCTTTTCACCTATTATGGAATGCCATAGACAGGTAAGCTTAAACATATAAGACATGAATTCTACCAATGGTAAGTTTTCTTCCATAGCACCAGACAAAGTCAAAAATTAAACAGAAAACAGACTTCTCTGCTTTGAAACTGAAAAAAATGGAAAAGACCTCTCTCCTTTGAAAAGAATGATTTCCAGTAGCTAGGATGTAACATACACCGCTATTCTGGTTTTCTTCTTTGCTTTGCTATGCTTTGCTTATCCTGTCTCCTAATAGAAACTATATTTATGGGATCCATTCCATAGAGGAATATAATATCTTATCCCACTCCACTTGTAACCTCTTAACCTGTTGGTTAACTTCAACTACTGTTAAACTGGGAAATGCACCACATGAGATCTCAGAGCCAACAAGTCTTGTGAAAATCAACAAATGGTTAAAAAATGATGAAAAGGAGAGTAGAATTGAGTGCTTATCTATTTTGAGAGTTGATATGACCTGACATGAGTACCAGATAGCCAGTCAGTGCACTTATAATTCCAACCTAGCTACAGGACCTGTTTTTTTCTTGCTCTGAAAACAGAAAACATACAGGGAACACAGTAGCGAGGGAATGGATTTGGGAGTAGGGGAAGCAAGAGAGATATTGGGCATAAGACAATCTAGATAGGATCATGGGAATTCAGGGAACACAGAGAACCTGGGGATGCTGCACAGGGAGCAAGTTTGGGATGGACAGAAGATATAATCTATGAGAAGTGAATTTCAGTAGCTCATAGTATCTCATACAGTCAGGAATTGGAATTGTACAGCAATTGTACAGCAAATGGCCTAATAGCCAGTTTCTGCCCTCAGTTATAGAGCTATAAAACTAGAATAACTGCCTCATTTGCTATTTTATTCCTAGTTATCACAAGATGACCCATCTGTTTATATTTTCTGATGTAATGCATAGTGATGGCAAATTGAAATTCCCATTAAATGACAATGTTTTGCATATACTTAGCAGCATCTAAGAAACCAAGAGCTTCACAATGTCATATCCTGACTTGTAAAATAGAAAACTACATCTGACTAACATTTTAAGTGTCAGAGTTGCTTGGATGACACATTTACCAAGACACAAAATATCTTCAGCCATATGCTTTAAAATACGATAAGTAAAGAGAACTAAGTGTAAGCAGAAGCCTAATCCATGGACTAAAATGATGGCCGCCTGCATTTAGGCTCTGAAAAGTCTAACTAATCATTTTCTCAAATGAGTCAGTTTTCAAAAGAGCTGGAAAATCCAAACTACTCCAGATCCTCACATCTGCAAACTTAATTCAAAGAAAGCAATCTGATTTGGGATCAGAAACCTTTCTTGAGATAATTTGGTGGGTGTTTGACAGGTGTCACCCCTTTGCTTTTCATTAGGTGAGAGAAAAAAGTCTTAGATCTTTTACTAGCCTGTGAACCATTGTGGGAACACATCCTGTAAGAAGTACATAAACCAAATTCTGTTCCCTAAATGCCAAAAACTATCTGCTCCATATATATCACAGCGTCAGCTGGTCTGTGAGGATGTTACGGTAAAGAGCAAAAGCCTTGCTAATGTCAAAGCAATGTCCATTTTTTTCCCCTCTTCCCCTAAGTTACTAATTTGATTGTAGGAGATGATGGTTCCTAGGGCCCAATCTTCCTGTGTCTCCATGATGACCACTCCCAGTCACCTTCCTGTCTTTCATAAGTCTGGAAAAAGTTTCGAGGAATGTCCCAGGATTAAGGAGAGACTGGCCAGTCTGTAGTTTCCAGGATAGTCTTTCTTGTCTTTCTTGAATGTCAGAGTTGCATTTGCTTTCTGCCCATTCCAAAAATCCTCCTGTGATTGCTACAGTCTTTCAAAGGTAATTGAGAGCAGCCTCACATCAGCCAGTTCCCACAGCACTTTTGGGTATATCCCACCAGATCCCAATAACTCACATATGTTGGATTTTGTTTAAATCTTCCCCAACTTAATTTCTTGCTTCAGATTTACCCACTGGTTTCAGGGGTCTGGGATTTCTGAAGGCAAATACTACCAATAAAGGCCAAAGCAAACAAGGCATTGAGTGTCTTGGCATTTTCCATGTGCTGCGGCATCAGGTGTTCTGATCCTTTCAGCATCAGGCTCACATTTTCCCTCATCTTCTTTTTGCTACTGAGGCACCTGTAGAAAATTTTCTCATTGATCTTCACATCCCTTACAGTTTCAGTTCCAGGTGGGCTTGGGCTTTCCTAACTGTGCTCTCTTGAACAGTGCCTCTACATCCCTTTTGGGTCACCTCTTCCTGCTTCCAGATCTTGTATACTTTGTTTTCTGTCTTTAAGTTTTGCCAAGAGACACCTGCTCATGAGGGCAGAACTGCTACTGCCTTTGCTTGACTTTGTAGACATTGGGATGGAGATACTACATCCAAGTTTCCTAAGACAAGCTAGACTTGTCTAGCTTAATGTCCACTGTAACATCATTCCCCTCCACCTCTTTTTCTTCTGCTAGAGAAGGGCACAGGGACACAGTCATTCTTCCCTGTGTTACATGCAGCTGAGCAAAAAACTGAATGCAGAGAGCCACAATTTCCTAGGCTTTTTGCAATCCAGCCATGTATGATCAGGTTTATTGAGCTCTTTGAAAAACAAATACATAAATCTCACCAGGTATTTGTGCAATACATAGGAAAATGTTCTGGTGTTTCAGGGTAAGTCAAATAGCATATTTTACAATGTTATTTCTGCAGATGTGTAATACAATGTGCTTCTGCAGGCATTGGAGCAATAATATCCTTAACAGTGTTCTTCAGAGTTTTAAAAGGTTGCAATTTTTCTTTTTGTTGTCATGTATTTAAGCATCCTTAAATATCATAGACATGTTGCATCATATTACCAACATTTTACATTAATACTTAATAAGAAGCCAAAAGAGAAATGTCAGCAGGATGATTATACTTTCACTTTTCACTGTACCGATGAGGAGCAATTACACTGCAACTCAATAGAAAAGAAGTGCTACAATGTGGAGTTGAAAATACAAGGTGACAGCCTAGGGAAAAAACCACCTGTATTACCTTTATGCAGATAGCACTGTGAAAATTTCTAGATCTCTTTAAAAAAATTAAATTAGATGTATCATAAATATGAAAGAGAAAGTTAAAATGATAAGCAAAGTTGGAATTCAAACTGATGTGTTTCTGTTTTTTGGAGAATCAAAGTGAGTCTTGTGGGTAATGAGGAAAAAAGAGACCAAGGGACAGACTAGTAAGGATTAGGTTAAAAAGGACGCAAAAAAGTGACTGAATGCTGTACAATTGGAAGGCAGAAAGGATGAAAATAAGAAATGAGCAAGTAAAGACATAATTTATTCACCTGTGGAAGAAGAATTCCAGGAGAAGAACAGATGCAAATTAGGGTATTTCTACAAATATGCATCTTGCCAGCTTTTAAAAGTATCAAGACAGTAGCCTGTTCAGATAAATGCAGGTGCAAAGAATTAATACAATCTTGCTAGTGTGAAAAAAATATTTAAGATTTGTTCCACTCCCCCCTTTTGTTTTTGTTTTGCTCTTGTTCATTCCTTGGTTTTTAATATATATAGATCTACTTACATCTCAGATTTATATAAGTGATAGCTGCTTGAAGCTGGGACTCTCCTGTAAAGTTTACAGACATTTCTGAGCACAACAATAACCATTCTCTGCCTGGGACTTTCCACTGCTACTAGCCACCTCCTTAGGTTTTGCTCAGAAAAAAAAAATGGTGTACACTGCAGGGAAAACTTATTTTTAGAATGATTTATGTCAGCATTGTGTAAATAAAGGTCAGACACACTGCAGGTTACCATATGTAGACAGTGAATCCAAAGATTTAGGCACTTAAATTTAGGTGTCTCTACAAACTGGAAATTTAACCTTTGATGGCAGCCAGTGGGGATCTGGCTGGTGCAGATATGGACTCTGGAGAGCCATTTGTCTCCTCTAAAAGCAAACACCTACATTTGGACAGGTAAATAGCTCTGTACACTCCATTGGCTGACTTGACTAAATCTCCCTTGATTTTAATGGCAGCTTAAATGCCTGTCTCAGAGGTTAAAGGTGTTAATGAGAGCCCTTGCATTATAATTAGAGGGCAGCACTCATATGTGGCAGAACTGGAAAATCCTCATTTGCTTTGTTGGCTTTTCTAAAATAGTCTGGAATTGTGTCACATATCAGTAGATGTCTGAACTTTTATCTAAATCCTACCCTTAAATGCAGAATGCTCAGTACTCTGTTAAAAAAGAATTATTTAAGAATTTCAAAAATAAATCAAAACCACACCTGCAATTCATTATGGCCACGACTAACAGTGTAGACTTCTGGAGAAAGGAATAGGGGAAAGGGAAAATGAACAGTGAAAAAGAAAGGTCTTTCTAGATCCAAAATTATCAGTACTGGTAAAGCAAAATCATCCTTCTGTGTGGATTTTGGGGGAGGAAGGTGTGTTGATTCCCCAGTGTCATCCATTTTTGTATGCATCTCCATTGACTACCTGATATGACGCTGTCAGTACTACAAGATTCTAGTACCTGGCATCATTTTGTTGATTAGCCACAGGTTTGACTGACACATAGTTTGATAAATGCTCAAGAAAAGCATACTTTTAAGTTAGACACAAAAACCACACACAGTTCTAGTTCAGCCATGGATCACTTGAGAAGAGCTACTAAAGAAATTCAGAACAGTCCATTTTTACCTTGCTGGAGTGCCTCCTTCCCTAATTGTCATGCAAAGACTGCAGTGAATTTCTTTCAAGTTACTCTGAGTCAACTGGAAGACTTTTTGGAAGCAATCTCTGTTTTAAAGAACCTTCAATAAATTGCGATAATTATTTTTCTAGCTGAAACAATTAGTAAATAATTGAATTTTTCTTTTCTTGATGCCTTTCATAATTTAAATTATAAACTCATAAGTGCATTGTTAGTTCTGGCAGCTCGTGATTTCTTTTTCCCTGGAAGAGTTAGTGCTCCAGTAGGTACTGCATGTTAACTAGGTGTGAGCAATCGAGAATATTAATTTGTCAAAAAAGAGAATATATGAGTGTGATGAGCTACAAGTGTTTATGACTGGTGTAGAAATACAAGGCTCTGAGTGTCTGTGTTCTCCCTGGCCCATCACAAATTGGGTGTTGTCTGAGCCAGGCCCAGATTCACCAGAAGACCTGCTTGTCATTGGGGCATTGTCATAGAGAGAAAAGTGACCAGGCATGGGTATGAAATATCATGATGGGATACCATAGGATGGTGACACACGGTACATCACAGCTGTGACATAACTCTAGTCATATCAAACTGAATACTGACAGAGAAAATGTTATTTGAGGGAAAGGACCTCCTGGTATGTCAAGTTGAATTGTGTCAAGTTGAATTGTGTCAAGTTGTTTTCACTAACCAGAATACTTTTCTTCTTTTCAGTTCAATACATACCCTAAGAAGATTCAGAAGATTTTTGCTAATATTTTTTGAGATACAGGATAGGTAAGTAGATGAGGCAGCCACTCATCTGGGAAACAAGTTTTCATTGATAGTAAAAAAAACCCAAAAAGTCATGCCTTTACACCCTGAATAAGCATTTTTAACTCAAACTCAGTCTTGCAACAGAACTGTAGTGACTCAGCAAATTATTTATTTACTTAAGTTTTTTTTTTTTAATAAGAAGACAGTGAGATCAAGGTCCAGCTTCCATACGAAAGGTTTGAAAGTCAGTATTGTCGCAGAAGTATCTCTGTTCAGAAATAAATCTGTATTTTACAGTTTATTCCATGAGAGCCAAGACCAATAAATTAGTCCCTGAAAGGGGTTTCTTTCGTGGTTTCATGCAGCAAACCAGAATCATAGAGAATTGCAGAAATATTTAGCCTTCCTGATTGATACTTCTGGATATAAGGATACCCTACATTGAAATTCAAAGGAAATACTTCAGAAAAATCCCTATTAAGAAGAATTGAATTGCAGGCATAACTGTTATCATGAAAACTCACTTCAAAGGGGATTTTACTGTTTTACTTTATATGTCTGTCTTCTCTGTTCTCTCAATTATGAAAGAAGTCTCATAAATCAAGAAAAAAATTTCACATCATTTTCTAGACAGAGCAAGAATATACTTGGAAACAAAGGGAAAAAAGGCGTCCAGTTCAACAGATCCATAAATTTCAAACCACTGGAGTAATCACTGGGAAGACATCAACATCCAAACCCAAATGGATAAGGTTCCTGACCTCCATGTTACTGAGCCATTGGCATACTTTATTTATTTCATCTTCATAGCCTCCTATCCAGTCTAAGGTCAATGTCAATAGCATAAAGTAAGACTTTCAGAGAAAAATCAGGTAAATTAGTAAAAAATGCTTAATTATTAAAGAAAAACTGATTTCTCAGCTAGTGTAGGTGGACCTCTGTCTCCCAATGTCCCTTCCACAACACAGAGTTTGCCACTTTCAAAACAATCTACCCTTGTTATTCTGGGGTAACCTCAATGTCTGGTCAGCTGGCATTTCCCTCCCAGTAAACCCTCAGCCAAGCAGCCTTACAAGTGTGCAGCTCACGTCTCCAGTGGATGAGGTACAGAGAAAGCAACTCTGCCTGGCAGCCAACTCAAAAGATTCCAAAAGCATGACTCATTAGTTCCTCTTTCCAATTTTTAGGGGAAAAAACTTCCAACTTTTTTGGTTGCTTTTCCATATGTAAAAACGAGTACCTTCCAATCCATGCTGCGAACATTTCCATAGGTTGCTTGTTTGGTAGGGAGTCATAGGAGGAACTCAGAAGTATCTGAAGAGGGAAGAATTACATGAAAGTGGGCTGCAACTTCCTTATTACCTGCAAAAGACCTTCTCACTGATTCTCTGCTGTTTACAAGGTATCGAAGAGAAAATAGGGCATAGTGGGGCACCAGAGAGACACTACGTCATGAGGCATCACCAGAAGGCATTGGAGGGAGGTGCCCACTGGCGCCTCCAGTGACTCCTGCCAGCCTCTACCCCTGACCCAAGGAAAAGAGTCTTGAGGGATCACAGAGGAAGCACCTTGCAGAGTCGCACAGTGCCGATGGACACAGCTTGTTGTGAGGGCCGTGCTTCTGGTGTGAAGGCTATCCTTGTCAGCTCCACTTTGGCTGGTGCCTGCTCCTCCTTGGAACTTCTACTGTGTTGTGGAGAACAGGCGTGGTGCCACCCAACAGATGGTCATGTGTGTAGGCATGTTGGAAACCTAGTATGTACAGATCTAAAGCCAGATTTCTCCTCCAAATAGGAGAAACGTATAGAGCTTCCGCATGCTTTGTTGTCTGAAGTTGTCTCTACTTTTAGTACTCCCAGATACTTTCTGGCATGGTGAGAGTAGCCTTTGCTCTCTAGTACAGAAAGATGAATTATGCTTGAGAGTGAGGAAAGAGACTGTGAGGGATGTCTCTGTGCAACAAAATCGATCTCTACAAAATATGGGGTGTTGAGTGGAAAATTAATGGGTTTAAAGTCCCTCCAGAGGATAAGTATACCCAGAGTGGATAAATAGGTTATTCTTCACATGTGGGAAACTTCTCAGTTATCCCCAGATTTCATCCCTGCTGTTATTATACATTCCACAAGTCTCCTTCTTGCTATACAATATGGCAGGATGCTTGCTCCTCTCAGATTGAATATGATGTTAAACAGGATTTTGCTTCTCATGGCTCAGTAGCTGGAATCTAATTTATGCAATGCACGCAAAAGAGAAAAAATAATATTATTTTCCAGAGACAAGCCAATAAAATCTACACACCAGGGTTTTTTTTTCAATACAAACAGCCATTGCAGGGCAATTCATCTATCTGTTCCGCTGTTAACATTTCACTTAGAAAGACGTATTCGCTAGGAAACTAATGTAAACTCTTTCCTTCTGTCCTTGGCCTTGCTTTCAGTTTTTCCTCAGCAACTCATAGCAGAGAAAGTAATTTTCCTGTTCATTGCTTACTGCCATCAGCCTTAGTTGTTTTATTGCTTTTCGTACCTCCTTATCTCAGTACCATTATAACATAGCTACTTAAAAACAATCACAGTCCTACATGCCTGTTTTGCGTTCAGCTGGAATTCCCTTTTTGTTCTGTTAGCTGTCTGTGCTTCGCAGCACGCATCGCCTCTTCCTCAGAGGATCTCTGTGATTTGATTTCCTCTGCTTTGATTTTCCTCTTCTTTGTAACTGGTCTAATCTAACGTCAGGTTCTCTTGCTGCTAAATGAATTCTGTCAGGCTGCTTTCAAGAGGTTTTGAGGAAACTGATATCAGCAAAAATTGTGATAGGGGAAGTCTGGGCTTCCAAATATTTGGATCCCAAATTGCTGTTTCATATCATTTTAAGGCAAAAGAGATGAAGCCTCTGCTTCTAACAGGAGAATCAAGACTCCATGCTCCAGTTTTAATAGTTGTTACTGAAAGTATGCTTTCAGCTTGGTCAGCTTATCTAAATTAATGAGGGCAATGCAGACACTTGGTGTATTCCTTGTTCAGCATTCCCAGCTCCGTGACCTGTTCAGTATCTGGAGCTTCTAAACAGCTTGAACATGGTGAGAAAAACAAAAAAAAAAAAAAACAAAAAAAAAAAACAAAAAAAAAAAAAAAAAAAAAAAAAAAAAAAAAAACAGAAATGACCAAAAAACCCCAAAATAATAACAAAAAGTAAATAAAAACAAAAGCAAAACAAAACAAAATCAAAATAAAACAAAAAAAAAAGCAAACAATCAAAATTACAAACAAATATCACTAAACCAAACAAAAACTCAAACAAACAAAAAAACAACTGTTTTTAAAGGGTACTTGCAGAAGGTGTTAAAAATCCTGAACTGAGTAGCAGCAAGTGAGTCTAGGAGCAGCCAATTTCAGTAGTGTTTCATCTGCCTGAACAACTGAAGAAAATTTCTTCCATTTTTGTATTAAAGGAGTCACATGCAGGGGCCTTGGAAGTTAAGTTTCTTTCAGATTGACTAATGGGGCAAATCATCCAGTCCCTCTGCTTCTGTTATTTGGGTTGGCAATTTCTGGTACAGATGCAACTTCAAAATAAAAATGGCTGCACAGCTGCACATGACACACCAGTGGTGTCAAAAGACAAAGAGCTTTTCCCTCCTGCAGTGTATCCATGATAGAAAAATTTTAGAATATCTCTATGGAAAGACCTGTGCTAGCTAACACCAGGCATAGGCATGAACATGCACAGTACAATATAGGGAAGATTATCCCTTTAGTTGTGGAAGAGTTAATGTATGATGATTTTGCCTTTGAATATAATAACTGACCATGTAATGTGAAAAATATTTTCTGTTGGCAAGTATGTGTTTGACTGAGGTTGCAGAGAGGGCTTTGTGGTGGTCTTGATATTTTTTGACTACCAGAGCCCCACTCAGATTCTCCCCTTCCTCATCAGGCCAGGAAGAGAAAATAGATGAAAAAAATCTTATGATTAGAGATTATATAAAGAGAGGAAATTCCCTTACTGATTACTGTCCTAGACAAAACAGACTCAATTTGAGGAAATTAATTTATTACCATTTCATAATGGGTTATTAGTCCTGCCAGCAAACCTGCTTCAGCATGGGCTCTCTGTCTCCACAGACACAGGTCCTGCCAGGAATCTGCTCCAGCATGGCATCCTCCATGGGAGGTTATGGCAGGTGGATGTGTGTTCCACAGTAAACTTCCAAGGGTTCATTTCAAAACCTTTACATTTTTTTTCTAAAATATATACAACTGGAGCTTTGTGTTCTTAAAATACTACACAGTACTTCTACAGAACCCTCATAACTATGAGATACTTTATTTTATTTTTCTTTCCCTCCTTTTCTTAAGGTCATATTGATGGGCTTATGCTGTACCATGGATGATCAAGTCATAAATGGTCAACCATTCTTGATGATTCTTGAGAAAGTTTCTGCACTAAATGCAAGACCCTTTGAATGGAGCTACTCTTCATATGATGATCATATGTTTCTCAGAATTTTTGTTTACACTACAGGCGAAATTTCAAATTTTGAAAAGCTTTACAAACTTAAATATGGTCTTTTCTGTTTTTTTGTGTGGTGGGATGGGAGATGGAATGGAGAGCAGATGCTTTTATAAACAACTCTTAAATTAATGTTTTCTACATGATAATCTGAAAATGCAGGAGACTGAGCTGGAAATCCATTTAACTCCTTTTCCTTTATTCCTTTTTCCATCTGTGAGTTGTATTATTTGTGGGTGAACCCCAGTGGAAAATAGGAAATGGATGAAGCTGGTAGGTCTGTTTACTTAAGGAGAAATATAACATCCCCAACAAAAGAAAACCAAAAATTGAAGTTTCACTATGCACAAGAAAAAAGCATAATGACAGAGCAAGAATGATACAAAAGAATGGACAGAACTCTACCTACAAAATCTGTCCACAAAATATGAAACCTAATAAAGTTATTTATTATTATTCTATTCAGAACATGACAATAAGACAAAGAACTTTAGAATGCAGGACAGACTATATAGGCAAGTGAAATGTGAAGTTGCTAAGTACAAAAAAAAAAACCTAAACTACTTGTTCTTCAACAGTTGAATTAGAAATCTGTTGGTTTTGCCACTTGAGGAAAGAAATATGTATATCATTACATCAGGTAAATCACTGGAACACCTACTTAATGCATCACAGTGACAAGAAAAAGCAAGTGATATGTCAGAATGCACACAAAAATGGGCTGAGGAGAATAATGCAAAACTAATGCAATTATGTTGCTAGTTATACAACCTCAGCCACCATTTCTTGAGAAAATTGGACAGAATTATAGAGGGCTTGAGAGAAGGGCATAATTATTAAGAACACAGAAAAACACTTAAGGGGAGATTGAAAAGAGTGTAATTGTTTCCTTTAGAAATGAGATTAATAAGAGGAGATGAGACATAACTATACTAAATAAAAGAATGTGATAGAAAAGATAGATGGAGAATTTCTGATTCCTCTGTCTTGTGATGCAAGAATATGGAGATATGCTAGCAAACCTGAAAGCTGGCAGAATGAAAAATGATAAAATCCATTCCCTACAGGAGATAATTCTGACTGTGGAGCGAATGCATTGATAGAGGTGCAATTGAGGTCAAGGATTCTGCAAGGTTGAATGAAATTTGAATGGTTACATGAAATTATACCAGAAAGAATATCAGAAAGAAGATAAAGCCTCAGTTTTCAGACCTAAACCAAGTCTCTAACTTCAAGGAACCGGTAAAAGGCCCTCAGTACCAGGCTTCTTTATGTTTCACATAAACTGCATTTCTCACTGCTATTAGTAAGATTCCCACAGTATGGCCAATGGAATTTCTCACATCAGTCTATTTTACAGTGCTCCAATTGCATTTTGGGTCTGTTCACAGTAATGTGACAGCATTGCAGATGGTGTAAATGCCTGTCTTCAGAAAACAATTCAGTCATCACATCCATTTTCAAAATCCAAAGATGAGTCATTCCCCTCCCACAGGTAAATGTACTTGTATGAACATCAAGCTCTACAAACTTGTATGTATATCCTCACAGTGGGGGAAAAAAAATTACAGCAGAGTCCTTCTCTGTATTGATAAAAGGCAGGCTTCAGCCCACCCTTAACCAATCTCCAATTTAGCAAGTGCTCTTCAAGCAAATGTAATTCAAAGTACCCAAATGGGTACAGCAGTGACACACTGGACTGTGGCAAAGGCAGTGTAAAAAGTACAGGTTGGTAAGTGAAGGAGTGTGAAAAGTATTCCCTGGGGAGAGCTGGAATGCAGTGGTCAGCTATAGTTCTTAGAAGACCACAGAATCACAAGGTGATTCAATAACTTCACTAATGATGGGGCAAAATGTACCACCAGCAAGTTTCTGGTGACACAAAGGTGGGAGAATTTGCTGATACACCAGAGGGTTGTGCTGTCTTGGAGAGAGTCCTCAACAGGCTGGAAAAATGGGGGATCCTTCCCCTTTTATTCAGCACTGGTGAGGCTGTATCTGTAGAACTGGACTTTTTAGTACAAGAGAGACGTGTATGTACTGGAGAGAGTCCAGTGAAGGACCCCTAAGATGATTAAGGAAGTGGAGTATCTGAAATATGGGGAAAGTCTGAGAGAGTTGGGAATGTTCAGCCTGGAGAAGGCTCAGGAGGATCTCATTGTTATGTGTCGGGGTCACCTGCCTTGGAGATGCTCCAGGGCCATCTGGATATGTTCAAGGGCAGTTGGCTCTAGGCGGCCCTGCTTATTCATGGGGATTGGACCAGATGACCTGCAGAGGTGCCTTCAACCTCAACCATTCAGTGTTTCTGTGGCTTGTTACTGGCTCATGTCCTGCATTACTGCAGCAGACTCTTCCTACTCTGGAGCAGGGCTGACATTTGGCTTCGATGCATTTCATGGGAATCCCATTGGCCTGTTCCTCTAGGCTGTCCATGACCCTCTGAATGGAAGCCCTGACCTCATGCAAACTGTCTTGTTCCCCAGTTTGGTGATATCAGCAAATTTGATAAGAGTTCACTATCTAAAGGAAATAACTACACAAACTCCATTATTAGCAGCATGTCATCTGTCTCTTACTGAGGATCTGTTGTGAATGAGGGGTATCTCCACTTTGCATAAAGCAGGACCTCTCAGACTCAGGTAAGGAATCTTAAACCTTGAGAGGCATCAGTTCATCCTAATTAGCAAACAGCCAGCTCTCCATTTACGTTCACTCAACAGAAAACAGGAAAGACCCTGAACTAACAAAATTAATCCCCACTTGTAGAGAAATGGTTAGTCATTACTGCAGCTAAACACCATAATTCTGCATTTGCAGATGGCATGGTCCTGCTCTGTTGGCCCCCAAGGTTTCTTTATTTTATTTGTTCAACAATAGGTATCTTTGTTAAGTTGAGGAATACATAAGACAGCAAATATCCTTAGTACCACAATGTTTTAAAACCCACACAGATTGCACATCAGCAAGGATGACTGTCAAGCCAAGAACCAGGGATAGGAAAACTCATACATCACTTTCTGTTGTTTGAGCTGTCAGAAACCTGTGATGCACTTCCAGCTCTGGCCTTGCTGGTTGATCTGGTCATTGACTGCCCCTAAGTATGTCCTTGATTTCCCAAATCTGTGTTCCTGTGCATGTTTTGCTCAGATGAGGACAAGCACACAGGCTGTCTTCCCACTCCAGGCTGTACCATCAAGCTGTATCTATACCATACCTGCAGGTGGAAGAGACTGAAAAGGCTGTGCCCGCTGCTTGTATGTGGAACTGATTTTTACTAACCACATTGTACAGAGAATGGAATGAGAGAAAGAAGTATAAAGAAGTATCATTAATAGCTTGACTTAATGAGGAACTGTCTGTCCTGTAACCCTCTTCACCATTGCTTAAGAACCTGTGGAGAAGTCAAGCATCCACTATTGTTTACCAAGGCTTTTAAAATAATTTATTTTAAGGTTATTGCTGTATTTCTGAGAGATACCAGTTATTTTTATTCATTTATAATGGTTTCATAAGTTTTCTAAATGTGAAAATAAGGTTTCTGCCATAGTGGTGCAGACAATGACAGAGAATGTTTTTTAGATAGACTGATTTATTGAGATCTCTACATAGGATAATACTCAGAGGGGAAATTGAATGTCTCAGACAGATGACCAGTTGCTGCCTGGTTGGTGATGGTTCTCTGTGAGGATCATTGCAGCAGCACCCCCTAAACTGTACTCAGGGGGATATTTTCATATCCAGATGGGCGATGGTCCTACACAAGAACACACACACAAGCAAGATCCACCAATAATCATTTCCTTCAGCTGTGCAAAAGCTTTTCCCGTCTCCAGTAGGTACAAAGCATTTTTCTATGTGACCATTTCTGCATCTGCAGAAGCAGTTTCTACTGACCATACAGGTGTCCTGTTTGTGTTGTTTGGTCAATTCTGCTTCAGGAATGGCCTCAGGACATCTTTGCCTGTCCATTGTCTGTGCACAGCAGCAGCTGCCCAGAGGAATCTGCAGAGCTGCTCAAACTCCCCTGGAGAGCAGCTGTCAAAACTGGTCAAATGCTTCATAGTGAAGCCAGTAGCTCAGCTGAGCACTGTGTCACACATTAGCGCACTGAACCAAACCAGTCCTGTGCCTCATGGTTGCTGGGGAGTCCCTGGAGTCCCCAGGGAACAGTGACTAAGCTCACTGGGTGTGCACGCGAGCAAATCACTGCCATCACTCAACTACTGTGCAAGATCCACTTTCATTTTTTTAATCAGGCTTACAAGTTAAACCCCGTAACTCTTGCCACAGTAGATATATTTTGTAACCAAAATTTGAGAATAAGGACTGAGAGTCATATTTGAGTCTTTTGTCAGACAGAGCCTACTAAATTTCTGATGCAAAAGAAAGTAAAATAAATATTTCACTGTTTTAATGACAATGTAAACTGTCATTTGTTTCCCTGCACAGTAAAGTGCAGTTTCTTCCCCTTTCAATTTTAGTTGCCTGGTTTCTTTTGTTATGTAGTTCATACATAATTTCACACCTGCAAAATTTCTGAAGAGCATGGATTTTGCTTATCAATTTAAACAATAAAAGCAGACCACTCTGAGAAACATGCAGACAGCCATTTCATAGGCTGAAATGAAAGTACCTGGGCTGCTTATGCCAGTGGAGATTTTACCTTTTGAAGCCAGCAGAGAAGCCTTGTGCTTTTAATATAATGTTAAAAGACTCACAAAGTAAAAATCAAGTGTATAAAACCCCATGACAGCTAAGAGGAAGAGTACAAAGACTCTCATTTGCTACAGAAGCACACACTGTGAGCATGTTCTGTGATGAATACCAGGCAGTTACAAGCAAATGGCTCTTGTTAAAAGTTCTCCAAGGGCCGATGTCTCCCCTAGCCAGGTCTATGCACTCTACAGAGGTGGTGTGCAGTCAGGCATAGCATGGGTTACATCCAAACCTTCCTGATCAAATCTTACCAAGAAGTCCTTCAGGTAGGCAGCCAAAAGATATAGGAAGACATGCTCTCCCTGTGTTTCATGCCACTGGCAAGTAAGTCCTGGGAGGCACTTAGTGATATTAGTAGGACATAGATAGTTGTCAGACTGGAGATGGAAAGGAGACAGATCACTAACAGAGAATGATCAACACAGCCCTGAAATGTCTCTGAAGAATTAATACTACAGAGATAGAAAGTCATATAGATATGTGCTGTTACCTCTCTTATCAGAAACAAGGATTATGTTGCTTAGAACCAGGCTTTGTTCCAGATTGAATACAGGGTTCATCTGTGTGCCTCAGCTCTGGAAAATGGTGTTGTTGTTGGTCCTAGGTGACAAGGGATCTGAAGAAGGAGAGTTACGCTAGGAAGCAGGAAGAAAGGATGCTGCAAAAAGCAGTCATGCTTCCAGACATTAGCTAACCTGACATTTGTCTAACAGCTTGTTGATATTAGGCATTGTGTGCAAGACAGTTTCCAGCTAAGTATGTTTGATGCAGTGCTGGGTTATCCAAGGGTTTGTGCCATCTCAAAGAACTGCTTTTACTCCCCCAGATTCAGGGCTATTGCCAAAAGGTGTTAAATATCCAAGAAGCTTTGGACAGAAAAGTGCAGCCTCTGTGATACCTTTCTGTCTATCAATCTTGTAAAGCTGTCTAGACTGTCCCAGGAGAGGGGGTGGAAGTGCAAATCAGATATATGGGTAAATCTAGAAGTGTAAATCAGATTCTATAAGCATGCCTTTGCAACAGGGTGTAGGGAAAAAAATTACCCAACATTCTCAAGATGAAAACCCAAGGACACTCTTGAAGCTCTGGTAATAAATTAATCTTTCCTTCTCTGGAATTAAATGAATGGCCAAAATCTTCTAGGAGCTGTGCTCAACAGCTCCACGTCTTTGATACAGTGCAGCTAATAACCTGCTGAAATGGGATCATGACATACAATAGCAGCAGAGCACACCACATGGGGGTGGGTCACAGCGTTGCAAAATAATTTATGTGAGCAGATGCACTGGCTGGTACTGTGGAGGTAATTATGTTTATTATCTGTGAGCCCATGGTGACAGCAAATGTGCCCAGCAGTAGCTATATCTCACCAACACAGTAGTCACCCACACTGCTAATGTAGTCATGGTCATTTTACGAATTACGACAAGGTAATATCTGCAGAAAGTTATTAAACCTGCTAATGTAACAGTGCCTGGTACATGGTTTTAATATCCACTATTTATTATTTTAGGTCTTTGCAATAAAAAGCCTGAAATATCATTTCCCTTCCGGGGTTTCTGGCTGTGCCCAGGTTTACTCTGTTCCCACAGGAGAGGACAATTAAATGTTCCAGTTTTAACAGCTGGCAAATCTGAGTTCTGTACCATGTCTTGAGACCACAGACTTGCCACATTTTTTGTGTTTGTTTTGGTATTTTTTTCAAAGATCCAGTGCCATCTTGCAGTTAAGTTGATGCAGAAAATATCCAGCACAACTACAGGTCTTGTGTTTATACATGTGCTTTCCAGAGAAATGAACCTGGACCTGCAGAGGCCCTTACTAGTGGCTTTCAATGAAACCTGTGGGTTTTGTGTAAGGCCTTTTCTACTGAGAGAGAAACAAGGTGTTGATGATAAACTATTAGATAAGGATTTTTTATATAAAATGAAGACCAGACTCAGTGATATGGATCTCTTGGGCAAAAACCAAAGAGGATGTCAAAGCATGTGCTGTCTTTGGGCTGTGTCCAAATCACCTGCTGCTGCAGCTGCCCACCCAGCCAGGGCTGCTTCTCTACCTCCTGGTAATGAACAAGCAATGAACAGTCAGGGGAAGGAATTGCAAAGAACCCAGATATGGTTCCACAGCAGACAAATTCCCTGCTGGTCTACAGGCAAAGCTAGAGGGAAAAACGAGTCTGTTCCCAAGGCACTAAAACTTGCTATATATTAGCAAGTCAGTTTGTATTCTGGACCTCATTTTGCTAAAGATAATTTGCCTTTAGGCAAATCAACTCTTCGGACAAGACTTGATGAAACGCTGCACTAAACTCTACAAATTGCATGCAAAGCCTTTAAACCAATTTCCTCATTGGCACTTCCCAGCTTGCAATGCCATTTTGAAAGCAGCCAGTTGTGATGGGAATTCTCTTGCCTTTGTTATCTCTTTACATACAGATGTGGTTTGTTCCTCAATGCTCTATTATCCATGAGGCCTCTTGGCATATTACAGCTATATTGTTCACTGGTTGAAGCCATATCTATTTGAATCTTATTCTCTAGTTCTTCTTTTTTTCACTTCACCCAAGTAATTCCCCTGAACTCTTCTCAGTTTCTGGTGATGCCAAGAAATGAATCTTTGTATTTTCACCACTGTGAAAGTGAATTATCTACAGCATTCTTCATAGCAAATGTGCAAAACTGAAAACAAATGCAGTTATGAGTCACATTCAGCAAATAATCAGGAAGCAAACATTTAAATACAAATAATGTATATGTTTGATGGAAGTTGCTACAAAGAAATTTGAAGAAAATTCAGTTCAACCAAATCAGGACCACATACAGAAAAGCAAAGCTAAATTATGAACAGCAGTTTTCTTTTTGAAATGGCAAATGA
Source organism: Vidua macroura (assembly GCF_024509145.1). Lineage (NCBI taxonomy): Eukaryota > Metazoa > Chordata > Aves > Passeriformes > Viduidae > Vidua > Vidua macroura. Next base: position 87,850,011 of record NC_071572.1, read on the forward strand.
AGCTGAATTAAAGAATAATGAACCTGCACAAAAGATAAGAGCATGTTTCACCAGGAGGACAGCATTCCCGGTCTCTGTGTCATCCTCCCCATCATTTTTCCTCAGTCTGATGAGATTATGGAAAAGTCTTTCTATGGAACAGGCTTTTCCTCACTTACTGCCTGTACTTGTCCTTTTCACCTGCCTACTTTCTTAACCTCTGCAGCAGATGCTATTAAAATAGCTCTGAGCAGTTCTGAGAAATTTAACTTTGGTTAATTGGAGCCTTCTCTTTTTTCAGAACTGTTTTAATTTTTCCTAACCTATACATAAATATTTCCTTCCTACCACATTTCTTTCCCTAAGACCATTTTCTTCTAGGTCCATTTCTTCATTTACACCACACCATCTACTGGGGTGTGTGGGGAGGGAGTAGGAATTCACCAGCACGCCTAAAGTAAATAATTTCACTCAACTATTCATTCCTGAGTGAGATGCCACATTTTTCAAAATTGACTACATTGGAGCCTAATTAAGGAATTAAGTTTCTAACCATACATCGTGACACTGCAGCACACAGATTAAAGGAGAATTGCATTTTAATGGCATTAATGATTTACATAAGGGAAGAAAATGAACAAGGTTACTGCTATGAGTCAGGCAGAGAAGTTCTCATGGGACAGTGACCTTGGCAGTGAGCTGAGCTGCCTGCAGTCTTTAACAACAGAAGTTGTAAAGAATATCTTGCATTTTTCATGCATGAATAGTAGGTTAATCCAGCACTGTATCTTGCAGTGGCCTCTGAGAAATAGTTCTTTAATCAAACAAATTCTATAGCATTAACCATTTATTAGAGAGGAAGGGCAGTGGAATGAGAAGTGGCTTTCAGGAAAAAGAGTTTTGGCTTTATCTCAGTGTTTTATCTCCTGCTTTTGTAACCAGGAGGAGCCACACAGCAGGTGAGCCACTGGGCTGCTTCTGCTCCTTCTGCATTGCACCTGTTGGTGACTGGGTATTTTTAAGATTCAACAAGCATTTTCTCTTGCAGGCATTGTTCTGCAAGGAAGTTGTGATGTCCTTGGGGATGGAGAAGTAGATCAGTGCTGCCAGGTTCTGCAAAGCCAGAAAAGCCTTTATCCTATCACCATCATCTATCACCTGTTCTAGAAAAGGCAACATGGCACCGCAGCAACACTTCAGCACAGTGACATGTGGGTCTGAACAGCACCCATGACACAGTCTCCACCAGGAATGCCCTAGGTACAGGAGTAATATGGGAAAACCTCACGTGATTTTGGGGTTTCTTAATGATTTGTAGACAATGAATTTACTGATGAACTAGTCAAGCTCTTATATTATGCTAAAACTAAGTATGCCATCCTTCTCTGACTACTATATAATTGCCCCAAGAAAATGTAATTAATGCAATATCGATTTACCACACTCTTCCAGTATCACAGATCAGTTATGCCACTGACATTTACACAAGCTCCTTTTGACCTGGAGCACACAGCAAATACTCAGTCAAGCAGTAATCTGTATTAGACTTCCTGGATGTAATAATCTGCTATACACAATTAAAATTGATTAGCTCTTGATTTTCCAGAGTATCTGAGAAATTCATAGCTTTTTCTGAGACAGAAAATAATTTTGTTTGATTCTAATACATATTAAATCTGAGCCTAAAGTGAGGAATAAGCCTTCTTTTTTTGTACCAATAATCTTCTCTTTATTTCAAGAAAAAATTGGCTTCCTCCCTTGGATGCTAGTGCAGACATTAAGAAATAATTCTTTTCTCCTTATAAACTACACTCTTCAACTACACTCTTAGTTCAAACTAATTTTAAACTCATGCTTATCGTGAAATTCAAGATTATTGGTATTACTGTTATTAATGGGTTTTCAGCAGCAGATTTATATAATATAATGGTCTGCAAAATTATTATTTCATGACTTAAACAGAAGCTCAGCATCCCCTCATAACAGATTTCTGAAGTTTTCTACTAGTGACAGCATCATCTCTTTTCTTCTTTTGCACTTAGCGAGTCCTACCAAGCTTATACTACATCTCCTTCTACCTTCCATTTTTTCCCAGACTGCTATTTCAGATGGTTTTGTATTCATTTCAATATTTGAGCTCAGTTCTAGATTCTAATTTAACTCTGATTTCATGCCTATCAGGAAGTTCTCTTACACGCACTCCAGAAACCTCCTGGTCTGTTTCCTCTTGGCTGTGTTGTATTTCCAGCAGACAGATGAGAGGAAGATATGGCTCTCACTCCAAACTAGGCACTCGTGCCTCATTTGTCTGTGTTTCTGTTGTTGGACAATCATAGAATCATAGAATATTCACAAGGATCACTGAGTCCTGCACAGGACATCTCCAAGAGTCAAACCATGTGCCTGAGCACATTATCCAAATGCTCCTTGAACACTGTCAGGCTGGTGCTGTGACCACTTCCCTGGGGAGCCTGTTCCAGTGCCTAAACACTCTCTGGGTGAAGAACTTTTCCCTAATATTCAGCCTTAACCTCCTCTGACACAGCTTCAGGCCATTCCCTTGGGTCCTATGGCTGGTCAAGAGTGAGAAGAAATCAGTGCCTGCTCCTCTGCTTCTTCTTGTGAGGAAGAGTATTTTCTCAATGCATTGAACATTTTTAATGCTTCTGTGTGTTAGTGAGAAAGCTGGAGAAATTCTGAGTGCATTTGGAGGAAGCACCTATTAAGGTCTTGGATATCTAGCACAAGATGTCTTATTGGAATTCTGATAACAAAGTGCTTTGAAATGTAAATGAAAAATCAAAATAACTTCTCTGACACTCTGGTGTCTTCAGACCTGAAAGAACTGGAAGGGTCAGAAACTGTATATACATCTGGGACACAAAGGGAGGTGAAAAGTGAAGCTAAGCATTTTGTCATATTTCATTACCCAGGACAGCATTTCCCAAGGCAGGTACCTGAAAGGAAAGTAAGATTAAAGAAAGAAAGGAATGTATAACATTTGGTCCTAAAACTGGCAAGTTTTCATAGGCGTATTTGAACAAGGAATTAATATCAGTAACAAGCTGTATGACCTGCCCTGTAATGACTCAGGTGTGTGACCACAGGTCTCTGTCTTACCTGACTCACCACCAGGCCCCTGTCACTGTAGAGGGACCATCTAAGGTTTATAAACCCAGAGCTGAGCAGCCACATCCTTCCAGCCATGGGACTTTGTGACAGGGAAATGTAGATTGCCAGTTACACAATCAAGAGTCCTTTTGGGTGAAGAGCACTACACTCAGTTTCCCACAGTGATGCAAAGTTCTCAATACCACCATTTTCATGTGCAGCATAATAACCTGTCAGCTCCAGACAGACAACTGAAATAAAAGTGGTATTTGTTCTTTCACTGCCATCATAGGACAAGCAGTCTAGCTGGATTTGTGCACTGTAGGATTATATTGATTTTCTGAAAGCAATTACAATAAGGCATATTATACAAGACATAGCAGCCAGGCCAAAGAACGTCTATTTGCAGAGATAACTATGGGAGGAAAAATGCAAATTATGGATTTAAAGAGATGTCTTAGGGGACAAATTAAATAAATCATATCACAGTTATGTCTCACTTGCTTGTTAAAGTATTCAAATCATTACATTACCGTGTTAGGAGTATTATTCAATTTTCTTTTAATATATTCTGGCCCATATGTAAAGCTTTTTTTCCTCATTTGTGAATGTACTCTAGTAAAAGTAATCACATACACTGATAGATGACTGACCTGTGATCTTAGTCTGGTTAGCTAGTTTTTCCTTCAAGCAGTGTGATTTTTTCATCTTAGAAATCAATTATAAACTCAGCACCATGTAATTAATTTAGCTGTCTGAATACATTGCCATTTTATGGCACCTAAGAGGTCAATGTGGCATTGGTGAATATGGCCCAGGACCTTTAAAAGGTCTTCAGCCACATAGAAGCTACAGGGAAAGCAAGGTGAACCAGAGCATTTCAAGTGCAGGACAGATCTGTATTTAGGAAGCTGAACCAAGATGTTTTGTGGGAAAATTGCTATTTAACTTCCTTGTTCATATTTTTAAGAAAAGTCAGGAGCACAGGCAATGGCTGAAAACCCTTCAGCTGTTCATTTTAGCCCCACATAAAGCAAGAAAAACTGTTTTAAAGATCACAACCTGGACCTGTCAAGAGATACACCAGATGGTAACTCAGCCTCCTCTCTTTCTTGGCTATATTATTAAGCTGTATCAGTTTGTACCCCCTTAGCCTACTGAACAGGAAGATATGTGAGTATTTTGAACATTTTTGATGCCATATTCTCTACCTAAAGACATACAAATATATCAGGCACACTTTATGTGTATGCCCTTTAAAAGATGCATGGTTCCCTCGACAAGAAACAGGCTAATTAAATAATTATCCTTCCCTTTGGCTTTATGTTGCTGCCAGTCACAAAAATATCATGAATTTGAATAATCAGAGTTACACACAGTATTCCAGATATGATCACATAAGTACTTGTTGCAATGTCACTGACATCTCCCTGTATCTATCAGAAACAGTTCTTTCTCTTTTTCACATGACATTAGTGGGTATAATCACACACTTCTCCCTCAGTACCCTTCCATCTCTTTTTCTTCTACTGTCACTTCTAAATTATGAGTTTCCAGTTATTACACAAATACCTGCAATTAATCCTGGCAGACATTACTTATCCTTTCAGCCTACCTCTATTTTATGTGGTCTGGAGGCTGCTCTATTCTCCCCTTTTTTCATTTGAGTCTTGTTGTGTTGGTAACAGCTCCTTGTTTTGTGCCATCAACACATGTAATTTCTTCTTCTCTGTGCTAAGATCTTCAATGAAAATACTGAATCAAAGTGGTCCTCAACTTCAGTTTCTGTTCTACTTAGCCTGTGCATCTCACCCATGCCCACAAAACAGAATTAAAGTATGTGATCTGCTCGTACACACTGGGTGTGCAGACCTACAAGAATAGCTTATTTATTTGGTATATTTATCAATTTTCTCTCCCTCTGTATTGAAATTAAGGAGGAATATTACATGTGAAGAAACTTAAAACAGTCTTTTCCATTTAAAGCTTTTACTGAAAATGTGTCAGATTTCATCCTACAAGGTCTGTGCCCCAGGTACTCGGGTAGAGTCAACACACAAGAGTGGTTTTTCCATCATGATGACAGCTCTCCAAGTCTTTCTTGTAAAACTGATTTTAAAACTGTAAAACTGCCCATTGCTGGCTGGGTGCTTTTTTATTGCCTTGGTCCAGACTTTTGAGGCTTTTTCCTAGGCATAGGGAAAGTGCTGTGAAAGATCAAAGGAAACATGTTTGTGCTAAGTAATTTCAGAAAAAAATCTTCTTTTCTGATTTGCCTCCCAGTGAAGACCACCTCCTTCCCCCCAGACCACCTTTGATGTCCAGACTGGATATTAGCAGCAAGTTCCCAGTGCGTTACACTACCTCCAGATGCTGGTATGGCTTTCAAATTCTCTTCCTCCCCGTTCATCCCCCAGCCTGGAGACCATCCTGGACTCTCTTCTTCCAGTGTGTCCCATATAAAAATACAAACCCAGGCTTTTTCTTGAAACCTCCATCTACCCAGCAAATTTTCTGGAATTATATCCATAGGAAATGGTATGCAAAGAGGGGATAAAAATGTATTACAAGACCTCTGGCTGGGACACTCTCCCAGATTCCTGCAACAAAGGATTAGAGGCTTTCTGAGCTGACAATAGCATAGAGTTCAACATGTTTGAAATCAGTCGATGAATCTACCCTCCATCAGCTTTTCTAATTGCTTCTATTTTAGTCTTTTAAATGTTCTGTTGGCACTGAGAGCCACAATTTGATTACACACTCTAAAGGGAAAAAAAAAAGTGCTTTCTCTTGCATTACTTGTTTTTAATCTGCTGCCTGTAACCTCATTAAATGCCCTCTGATTCTGCCATTATAAGAAACATAATAATCATTTTCTATCCCTTTTCAACAGAGTATTCAGAGATTTTTATCATAGTCATATCTTTACAAACCTGAGCAATTCTTTCCTGTACCATTTCTGGAATATAAGCAATAGCTTTCATAATTGTTGTCCTTGTCTACACGAATCTTCATTCATATTATATACTTCTGTCCTGGAATTATCTTTAATGTACATGGGTGTTAAGCTGAAGGAACTTCTTATGTTCCTTGCATTCATACAGTCACATAAAGGAACTTTATTGGAGAAAGTGAAATTTCAAAAGGTAGTGTTACATTCATAAAAGAATAACTCTCACAGATAATAAGTCTCTGATAATTGTCTTTAGCATAATTTCCTAGTTAACATACAGGATTCTCAAATATAATGTGGACAAGAACTGACTTCCACATACTGGAGTTATTAAAATTCCCATCTAAAAATTTCAGAATAATTTTCTGGAGTAATTTTCAACACAGGAATAGGCAAATTATCAGTCTCCTTCCTAGAAAATATTCACCAGGCTTAAAGATAGCAAAAATCCCTGAAATTTCAGGACAGGTTAGACCTTCCTTAGCTTTAGCTTTAGCCACGTTTAGCCAGCTAAGCACATTTAGAACAAAAATGTCAGAATCAACCCCCCGACAACACATAGAATTGTTCGAAATTCCATTTTCTCCCAGTAGCACATTTTGCAGAAAAATATTGCAAACAATTCTAGTTAATGGTCTTCTGTAGAAAATAGCACAACAGAATGAATAATTTTCTCACTTGGGGATATAGAAAAGATTAAGGGATGAAAAAGTGGGCAACACAAGCATCATTTGTCAAGGTCACAACTAGAGCATGCCAGCTTCCTTTGTTCCTCCTCTGGTAGCAAGGAGCTAGTGCTGGGATTCTCCTGCAATGTCACCTGTTCTCTCACTCTGTTCTCCAGGAAGGAAATCTGATCTGCTCTGTTGTTCTACAGAAGCAAGAACTGAACAATCACTGAAATCAGCTGTTGTAGTATCACCCACACCCGACTTTTTTTTCCCCAACAATCTGTTAAATTTCTTGAGAAGCTCTGCCTCAAAATGCCAGAAGTTCAGTCGAGAACAAAGGCTTTAGTAAGGTTTTGGCATGGCCATGTCCATGAAAACCAAATATTACATACCAAGGAATATACACAAAATGTATTCAAGCATTTAGCATTTTGTTATAACATATTTTACTGGTTTATTGTTTGAAAATAAATTTGGATTTGGGCTAAAAGGTGAGGTTTTTTTCCACAAATTCCTTCACTGACTTCTTGGACTGTTCCCATTGAATTGGATTTTTGTATATTTAAATTCTACTCTCCATAGGTAAACCATAAACAGAAAAAAAAAAAAGGAAATTTCAATGATTCTTCATGACTTTTAATAGACTTTTGCATGATTTATTGATGTAAATATACTTCAAATAACTGGTTGGACATTAAAGGGCAAATAAAATGTTTTTTCTTTAACAGACATCTTGGAAATGAACAGTATAAATAGAACATAGTCATCACCACTTTATTTTATGTCATTCCAATCTACTATTAATTTCTTTTCATATACAAACTTTTTTTGTAGTCTTGAATACCTAGAAAACTTGCATAATGAAACATGTTATTTACACTGTGTATGAGTCACAAATAATTACAAATAAGAAGAATACAAAATGATTAAAATATATCATTACATGAAAAGCAAGGAAGATATAGTAGATGTTCTGATTAACTATAAATGCTTACATATTTGTACATACATTTCTAATCTGAAATTGCTAGATGATGTATCTGATGATTTTGATCAGGAATACTAGTTCTTATGCTTGCACTACTGGAGAGGAAGCAGTATTTTCAGACATAATGAGCCACTTAAGAAACATTTATGGGACTGCATAGGATGAAATGTACTCATTTTAAAAAACAAAAATAAAATATTTGACATTGCAAAATATAAGCATTTTCACTCATGCCATTGAGATACATTGTATATTAAACCAATACTGTAATATGGCATCGCAAATAAATCATAACAGAGCTCTATAACATTTTAAAAATAAGCAACTGACATGGCATTTGTATCATAAAATAGCAGATGTACAATATTATTTACAGTGCAAACCAAAGAGAGAATAACCCCATGAAACTGCAGCAAACAAACTGTTCAAAACATTGATCACAGACCTGATTCATAAAATATGTAGGCATGTGTGTAGGATGTGTGCAAAACTGGTCCTGGACGTGTGTTTGTGAAGGCTTAGGACCACCCCTGGTCAGTCCTGATTCACAAGAACATTCAAAGCTCCTACCACAAAACCTTGCTGGAAACTGAACCCTACTTGCCAAAACCCAGCAGGGTATTTGGGTATTGACCACTTCAGCAACCAGTCTTTAAACAGTGGTTATTAAAAAGTCAAACACCTCCTGCCCCGTGGCAGTATTATAGCTGCTCAGTATAAAATTTACGTATGGAAACTGAGATGGAACTCCTATGAGATGGCTGATCAGCATTGACCACTGAATTTGAATGGTTTTAGTTCCACCTCTGGAATATGAAATTTGATAAATGAGCTCTGCCTCACAATTGCCCTCATTTGTTTCTTTTTTTCTTTCCTTCTTATTTTCCTATATTTCTAGATAGTTTTCATGACACAAGAGAGAGTAGGTGGTACAAATCATGTACTCCTGCCAACATCTGAAATTCCAATTGCTGCATATTCCATTTTTCTCAGGATTTGCCATGTTGAACTGCAGTGACTGTCTGTCTGCACTAGCTGAGCAACGTGTTAAGATGTGTTGCGCCTTTACACATCAGCTCTACAGCTTAAGGTGAGCCCACTGAACTTGGAAAATTGGTCTGCCCCTAGCAATAAAGCTAAAATATCCTTACAAAACTTCTCATCTCAGATACAGAATTGTTTTGCACATGTTTAACCTTTTATCCAGGATTTACAGGCATTGAGCAGCTCCAAAAAAGCTACTGACATGAAGAGATGTCAAAAAATTCCACACAGGAAAAAAAAAAATAAAATAAAAGGTACCACAAAAGAGATAAACCATCTTCTCTGTCATGGGAAAGCAAGTCTGCAACATACTACCAGATGCAGTCTGCACATATGAGAACTCAAGTAATGCAGAGACATAGACCTAAGCTTTTTTTTTTTTTTTTCTCCTTTCCAAGCAATGGGAGAAGAATAATAAATACAGTCTGGGTGGTATCTTGAGCAGCCAACAATGCAAGTGAACCGGTGCATTTCATACTGTGTTATTACAATGTTCAGAAGAACAAGCTCTATCAATGACTTCCAGAGAATTTGATACCTTTGGGACTACTAAAGTCTGGATGGGTTTGGTATCTGGATTGCATTTGCTATGTAATTCATACAAAGTCACCAGGTGATTTTTTTTTGCTTTGGAGATCTTTTGGCTTCAAAAGAAAGACAGTGAAGGAAGAAATAAATATTTTATGAGCAGCTGTAATGTGTATAAGCAAATTTTAATGAGGGAAAAAACCCAACTCAATAACTTCCCCATCATATAACTTTTTTTAACCATATACACAAAATTTTCTTGATTTGTCCTAATATTCTGTCTTTGATCACCTCTTCAGTGACTTAGCTCCGAAAGAAAGGCATCCTGGAGAAACATTTTTATGGACTACTACTATGATAAGAATTAATTAAAGTGAGCTACCTACCAGAGGATGAGGTCAAATAAAGTAAGAACTGTCTTGAAGAAAACTTGTATGATTTTTTTTTTTTAATCTAGATAATTTCTCCACTACAGTACACTTCCACATATAACTGGAAGCAGAAATTAGAACAACTTCTATGAAGATGCCAGTGTCTACGGCAAAGGCTTCATCAAATATATCCATTATAATGACTCAAGAAACTGCAAAACTGAATAAGCAATGCAAGAACTTCAGAATTTCCTCGGCTGAACTTCAAAGGATTTTTGTTGCCTTGCTGATCACTAATAACTCATAAATGAATTTTTGGATTTATTTATCTTTATGAATCAGGTACTGCGCAAAGGTCATGCACTGAAACAGTTCATTACTTTTCCCTTTCAAATGCATTAATGGGGAATCAGAAGGATGGAGCCCACCACAAGAAAACTAGAAGCATGAGAAAAGAGTATTTGTTGAATAGAAATGTTACTGTTAGTATTTAGAAAAGGCAAAACTTTGCTTGGTCCTGTGAAGAACGAGAAAATCTGTATTTTGGTTATAAACATTGTTATGAATACTAGCCTAAAACTGGAGGCATTGAAATAGAAGATGTATAGTATATTGTATATTGCTTTTCTTATAGAGTGTATATTATGCTTCTAATATGACGACAAACAAGTAAAATCTTTTATGACAAACTAAAAGGACCTCATTGCAACAAACACCATTAATAGCAGGTCACATTATGAAAGCGAGACGTCAAGTCACAACACAGTGCAGGCACACTGTTAAAAGATAGTTTGGGGTACTCTGAGAAGGCTGTTTTATCCTTCTGCTACCTGTTAACAACATACCTGCAAGAGTTTTGTAAAGTTTTTTCTTCTTGTTTGAGGCCTTCAGTGGCTTTGAAAAAAAAGGGCTAAAAAAGGCAAACTGTCCTCAGTTACACTTTGGAAGAATTGTATCACCAAAGCCTACTCAAAAGGAGGCAAAAAGATTAAAATAAGAAGTATCAATAGAAGTGGAACAGAACAAGGCTGTTTTGTTTCCTCTAAAGAAGGCCCAGGCTATTGGCACTGTTTGCATTTGCTAGTAAATAGAAGTGGCTTATCAGGAGGAGATTCAGGAAAGGCATTCACTGATCTCTCTAAGCCTGCAAGATTTACAAATAGCATCTGCTTTTCCATTTCCCAGCAACATACAGAGAAAGACCCTTTGCTGTATGCAGGTCTGTGTAAACAGTTAGACACAAAACAGTAATTTTAAGACAAGAAGAATAAACTTTAGATTACATTTTTTTTCAGAAGCTCATAGGATCAACAGCTATCAAGACATACATTCTGTAATAGGAAGAGCAGTACAAATGTTAAAGCTTTTAAGACTGTATATAGTTCACTGCACACACAATTTTCCCATGGCCTACACATATGGCACATCAAGTTTTTACACAGATTCTTGTTCCCATGGAGGGATTAATACTGAATTCTGAATGTTATACTGGTGCTGCAGCCCTGAATAACTTGTTCAATGCCACAGCACAGGCCTGGTTAGTACATACATCATGCACTTCAACTGCTCACAGTCAAAGACACAAATGACAGAACCAAATTTACTGGTTTGTTGATTTTTTTTTTTTTTCAAGTAGGTAAGTCTTTGGTTAGTAATAAATTCAGTTGGTTTGGGAAAGCAATCATAACTGAAATAGTAACTTTCAACCAGAGGTACTTACTGGACTTCCAGACCACTAAGTCTGCCAAACAAATCCCAATAAAAAAACTGAAATGCAGCATGTGATAGTTTGTATAGACTCTACTTCTGTTGGCAGGTGGATTCCTTTGCTGAACAGTTAGTTACAGGAAAAGTAATCAGATGCAATTTTGCAATTAATCCCTTGATTTCAATGTGGGAAGATCCTGGCTTATATGCTTTCTGAGCTTTTCTGTTCATGCCATCTGATGGTAAAACTCTAACCCACTCCATCCCTTCCTAGTTGATCGCAGGCTGATGTTTTAAAATAATGTTCAGATTTAAAGAGTACTAAAATTAATCTCTTAATCATTAAGTTGACAGAAATATCTAGGGACACTGCCTTACCTCCTCTGTGTATTACTAAAATGCAAATACTGTCATTAATTAGATTATCCTTTGTCTCTGAGAAATTTTATACAAACAGGATCAGGTTCACAAACATCTCAGTGCTCTAAACCCTGATAGAGCTCTAGTACTCTTTAATGGCATCCAAGATTATTTTAATGCTAAGCAACCATTGTTGATAGTGCAAGGTTGTAATCTTACTAGTGCAGAATGCTTGTACAAGTCTCTTCAGATAAGCTCTATAAGACAACACTAAAACAGTATCACAGAACTACACAAAAAGCATTTGCACCTAGGGGATGGATATTTGTCCATTTCCACAGGACTGCAGGCTTTGAGGTGGTCAGTCTTCATATTTTAGGAGGACCAAATATTTTTATCCAGCATCCAGAACAGAGATAATTGAAACAAGACAAGCAGCAATTCTCAGCATTCATAAAGCTGAAATTAAAACTGCACTCTACTGAACAGTTTTGTCCCTTTGATCTGTTCTCAGTCAACGACACACCAGCAGTGGGTGGTTCATAACCCTTCCTAAAATTCCCACTCCTAGAATGGAGCATCATGAACTCAGGTGAAATCCATCTTCCTACAGTAATGCAAGTTATCTTCACATATGTCTGGCTCTGTTACTGCAGATGTTTGTGACCACCTTAGATAGGAATTAGCCCTCAGATTTTACTTTGGCAACACTGAAATTAAAGGGAAAAGTTGAAAGATACAACTCTAAGGCAGCAACGTTATTTGTCTTCTAGCATTCCTTTCAGAGGAAATGAAGATGAGCCTGAATGAATCACCAGTTAAATCACTAATTTCAGCTGGTTCCTGGAAAAATTGTTTAAACAAGTATCAGAAATTACTTTCTATTCACACTTCCTTGGATTCTATGATCCCTGATTAGAAGGGATAGTCAGAATCACAGTCACAGACAAATGGAAAATTGTTATCTCTTCTTCTAGGCGAGATAGTGCATGCAAAGTTCAGTTTGTTCTCAAAGGTTTTGGGAAGAGACTGAACTATGACTCGGTAGGCCCAGGCTGTGAATTTCATGCCAATAATACAAGCTTTTTCTGCAAAAGTTTCTGCTTATTACAAACTAATCCCACTGAAATATATAAATATAAACAAGTAGATTATTTTTAGTAACATTCAGTTCCTTCTCTAAGGTTGGCTATAGAGGCAGAGCAAAGTGACAAAGAGAGTAAGAGGATTATTTGTAGCTGTGAAATAATTGGTTGGACTCTCCAATGGTCATCTGAGAACACCTTAATATTTATGTGTTGCACCCATGACTTGCACAAGCAGAGTACACATACATAGCCTCTTCAAAACACTATAGGATCCTGCAAAGAAGAACTTTAGCAGAATTTTAGTAAACTGGAAAAGATCAAACTTATATCAAGCAGGAATGTAGTCAGTCCTAGCAGTGGAGCACACCAGATTCAGGAAAAAAAAAAACCAAAAAAAAAAAACAGTTACTGTTCTCTTATAAAAAATTGCTGGAAAATACTTATGTCATTAATCTCTGGCCTTTAAAGAAACTGAAGTTTACGAAGTAAAGGGATGAAGATGGCCATGCTTTTCACTGAAATAAGGATGGATGCTAAAGGTGCATGACTTGGCTTAGAGTAATCCCAAGGGTAGGTGACCATATATCCAAAATATCTCAAGACAGGTATCAAAGAGTGTCCACATATTTTGTATTATTTATCCCTAACTATATTTCTACAAATTTAAGCAGTCATATCATGTTCTATAAAATTCAAAGTATGCCATGGAATGCATAGATAATATGTAGGACGTGCAATGCAGATAACTGCTGGTTCTGCTTGTCATTTCTGTTCCACCACTGAACCCTAACATCCTGGTAATAATGGGACACACTGAATGCTAGATAAACGGCACTGAGGCTAATTAAATCCCAAAATCAAGATTACTCTTGACCTCTTTTACAATGAGGACTTCTGCAAGAACAACAATTTGCAAAAAGAACACTAGTTTGTAAGATATCAAAAAGACAATGAGCATAAATACTTTACAAATATTTTTCACAGTGATTTGCTTTGCTGACATAAGTTATTATTTACACCCTACACTTGTCAGTGCCTCAGATTTGAAATGCAGAGATTTTATAACAGGTGTGCAAAAAAGATAGATACTAGAGAAAAGTTTGCCAAGAAAATGGTGAAGGTTATTCCTGAGCTATGCATAGGTCAGCTTGCGAATATATAATAAAAAGAATTACTTAAGTCATAGTAGAAACTGCATGCAACTACTGCCAGCCCTGTCTTCAGCTGAGACCCAGCCTGTACCTTGAAGAATTTTTCACCTTGACCAAACAGGCTGAGGTTCCCTGTCTGCATTGGATTCCTGCTCTTTCAGGGTCATACACAGTACAGTGGAATTGCCCTGCTGCAGAAAATAAATAATTGAAGAAGAACTAAGAATAAAGAAGTGGTTTGTTTTGTTTAGTTTGTTAAATCCAAGCAAGCAGCAATATGAACTTGCAAAATCATGGCACAGAAGAGAATTCTTTAAAATGTATATGTTTGAGGCAATGAAAAATAATTACCCACTTTTTACTAAAGATTCACTGAGGTTTGGAAATTTTCATTCACTATAGCTCTGTTATTAGATTTGGGTTTTGGGAGGTTATCTTTTATTTTTCAGTTGAATAAAATTAGCAATAAATTATCTCCTACTCCCTCCTGCGAAGAAGATGGAAATGTCAAGCCAAAAACTTCTTTTTCAGCATTCAAATAATGGCTTTAACTTGACTTTCAGTGCTTAACTTGTGGTATTTAACTTTGAAAGGACTGTGGCCAGACTGATCCAGCAGACAAAACAGAAACTGCAAGGTGAATTTAGAAGGTGAGTAAAACAGAATTAAGACTAAACCTTGTCATTCTTCTTCTTTGTGATTACAGTTATTTTTAATGTAATTTTATGGCTAACTTGCTTTCAGTTTAGCACTTTTTGTTGCTTTTTCTCCAGATGTTATGATATTTTGATGTACCTTCACCTCTGTCACTGATTTCACCCCTCTCTGGCAAGCCCATAGTGTCTATTTTTAGCTCCATGAGCTACTAATCCAGTTTCTCTGACAACTGCAATTTGTTGGAAGAAATGACTAGTGTTACGTTGTCTCAGAGCTATGAGCCCATTTGAGAAATCAGCTTCTTAGCTGACCTTTAAAGCAAGTGAGAATAATGTGCCTGCAATTCCACAGGGTTTGGATTTCATTATCACAGCAGTGTGTATGAGATGGGCTGGCCCTGCTGCACATTTTGTTTTCCTGGTAATTATAGAAACTGTTTACTCTACATGGAAAATCTGCAAGTTTTCTCAGCTCTTGAGGACAATACTATTTCTAATCCTTTTCTCTGGAGAGCAACAGTTCACAGTGTGGAGGACTGCATACTATTGATTCTTCTCAAGAGGAACTTTCCCACGGACCATGAGTGCAGTGAAAATCACCACAGATGTCTAAGGATCAGAATGGCAACTGCAAACAGAAGAGACACATATGGGAGCAGTGTAGCAGAGTGCCAGCCCTGGTTCTTCCCACTCCTCTCTGGTTCAGAGCCTGACACAAATTCCTGTTGGAGAATCTGGGTACTCCAAGTGCATCACAACACAAGTATGACTCAGGAGGGTCAGATAGAAGCTTTAGTAACTACGATCAGAGTGAGGGAACGTCCAGCCAGCGCCTCACCCTCTGTTCCCCTTTCTTTCCCAAGTGATTGCAGACACTGCAGATACTGTTTCAAGAAAAAAAAAAAGGGTGATTAAAATTTATCATATCAAGTTTAAAAAATATATACGTTTCTGGGATGCATGGATTTATTAAGTAGCTATTCCAAGAAGGAATTGAGCAGTAAACAACATGATGGTTTGGAGAGATGGCTCTTGGTGAAGACATCAGATGATACACTAATGCTATCTTAGAGCAAAAGTGGGGAGCTAACAACAATCACAGATTGTTAGCTTTAAGTTGAAAGGAATGTTCTTATAACTAGAATAAACGCCCTAGCCAGACTTCTAAAATCTTATATATTAATAATTTTACTGTCACATCCCTTTGAATCTCTGGCTGAAGCCTGGCCCTTGCCACAGTGTCTTTGTCTCCATATGTATTTGATATTCTATTCTTTACATCTTCTCATTCTTAACAGCAGTGGAATTTATCTCACCTACAGCATGGCAGCTAATCTGAACCAGTCCTCGACCTCCACACAGCAGTCACTGGGGAGGAAAAAGAAGAGCATAGCTAAAGCAGTGGCTTATCTCATCCCTAAGACTTTCTCCAGGACAGCTCAATCTTTGAAATGCCAGGATGTCTGCACTAACTGTAAAGGGAACTGACCTGACTAGCTCAGACCAGACATAAGTTTTAGATGCTTAAATGCAAATCAGCTGAATTTCACTCATATTTAAAGCAACTCCCCAAACCCTTGGTTCTCTAGAGGACCCCAGTGCAACTTGGGCACAGTGAGACATAAGAATAATAAGGAATATTCTAGCATCAAAGACATTAATGTCTGCAACTTAGTGATGTCCTAATTTTCGGCAAGGCAATATAAATGTCATGTATTAGGATGGGAGTTCTGACTAGAACGGGTTTTGTTTAGACTTCAGTAAAAGGCACAATGTTATCCTGACAGTGAGCATATTTAAAGCTTGGCTTTGGGATGCTCTGTATCTCTTACTAAGCTCTGAACAACTGAGTTAAATTTTGGCCTTACCAAACATGATTTGCATGACATTTCTGCAGAAGCTACTGGGTAAAATACTACTTCCTTGGAAATTTTCTATAGACAACTCTTGGTTGAATGTGCATTTGAAAACTCCATATATAGGACTGTTTCTGAAGGAGGAGTGTCAACTGCAGATTATCTCATAGACTTTGTACCTCTTTATTATGATAGAACAGTATTCCAAGATTTCCTTCTGTTTAGGTATTTCTAAACAATATTCACTTACAGAGCAAATCAGTCTCCATTTTATAAAAAAGTGCCAACATTTATCCCTATATACTTTTAAAAAGACATTCCTACTACCACCTCCAAATTTCCAGTTGGCAAAGTACCTCACTTGCCCTGTTTTACATCTAGTGTGGCATTCAATATTGAAACTCATGGAGGAATTCTTACCCTACGTCCAGAAAAGCCAAATAATACAAAAGAGCAGGACACTCCTTGCATTTTGCATTTAGACGTTCTAGATTTTCTTTTTCCCCCACAATTTTTCTCTGTAAGTAGAGATTCAACACTTACTTAAAATAAAAAACTGTAAAATCATGCATTTCTCATGCAATTCCACTAAAACTTTAAGGATTATATACTCTAAAATTCAACCTTACACCCTCAGAGTTCATGACACTATGTGCAATACTTTCTTACGCTTTGGATGAATAATTTCTGCATCATCCAGCTTGCAAATAGATGAAAGCCACATCTATGTACAGCTGCTCTCTCCTACACACAGACTACACTTTCTTCAGATGCTTCTTATTTATACACTTGCAAGACCTACAAGAAGTTTCCAGAGAGGAATGTTTACATACTTAAACACTGACAAGCACATGGGACTTAGAGGACGGATTTCTAACTCACATTTCCAAAACTTATTTAGGCACCTAGAACCTCAGTATCATTCAGCAAAGATTCAACTTTCAGAAAGAGGTTGTGTTTACATAGAGAAAATGGGATTGATAAGTATGACCCTTAATGTGAATTTAAAAATTACCTGCTTCTTCTTAGGAAATGCAAATAATCTGAACTGGGAAGCCATGCTTTCAGTGTACAGTTTCAGAATGATTTCAATCAACCAGAAGTGCCATAGAAACTTCTAAAATAAATATACCTGTCAGTACCTCCGTTTTATTTTCCATACAATCTGTTCTCTCATGCTCACATATAAAAAAAATCTCTCCTTGATGGTTATTTATTCCTAAGATTGTTCTTTTGCAATAAGTTCAGAAACTCTGATATTGATTTAACAGTATGTTCCAATCTCACTAGGGAAGGAAAAAATAATATCTTAGAGATGTACTAGTAATAAACAAATGCCAAAATAGATTAAACAGTATTTGCCCTTTGTGGGTATTAATCATTTTTAGCATATATTTACTGCTGTGTATAAAACAGAAGTCATCCATTGTATATACCTGCCTGGTTTATTACTCCTATTTATCATTCCTGGGTATATCTTACATCTATTACCCCTACTGTTGTTTCTAGGATGTGAGACTAGTCTTACTTAGTGGGCAGTCTTTTAAAATACTGTTTACATCCAAAACTCTTTTCTAATTCTGTTCCTTATTTAAGTGAGTAGCAGCATATACTTTTAGAAAACTAAGAAAAAAACACCACCTCAAAAAAATCAAATTATTCCATTACATGCTCTTCTTCTCTGAGGAAGAGGATGGAAGGACAAACAGTACATGTCAGGGTGTTATTCTGCCATTTAATGTCCTGCTGAAAAGCAGTTTGTTAAGGTGATAGGTACTATACAGTAACCTACAAAGAAGAGACTAGCATGGCTTTATTTATTGCTTCAGGAGTAGTCATTAGAGAATATTGCTAAGGAATAATAATAATAATATTTTTTTTACCTAGAAAACAAGTAGCTCAGTATGAGACCTTCTGCTAATAGAAAGTTAATTTTGGGCCTATAAATTCACAAAAGCACAAAAAATGGGTGTTAATGATAACCTGGCAGCTATCTCTCTGTTCTTCAGAATCTGTATGTTATCACCATCTTGACTACAGGATAAGGTTTGTGCAGGCATTCTGGCATACAGTTCAGGTGAATGTGGCATACAGGTTTTGTATAACTGGGCTAGGGGTTCAAAGCTCAAAACCTTTTCTAAATTACACTCCTAATGGCATCCCAGAGTTGTGACTGGCAGTGCTGGTATCATATGCAAAGTGTTCAGACACTAGGATAGATCTGCAGGACCACAGCAGCCCATGCTCGCAACAGTCACCATGGCTACAGTGGTAACACTTTACTTATCTTGGAATATGCTTATCTATCCCTCTGACACTTAGTTTGATTCAATTTATTTTGGCCAGTGCAAGATGCTGAAAAGCAGCACAGCAGTAGATCTGAGACACAGCACTTGGGCTGAAAAGAATGCAATTCAGTGGGATCAGTCTCCCTTATTTTGGCCATCTTAAAAAACAGAGGTCTAGTCTAAGTTTGCCATCTGTGGTCACTGAGAAAGTTAAGCACACTCAAGGATTTAGGCAGCCTCATACTTTTTCTAAAGCAGAGGGGCCAAATGCCTGAAGTGCTTACCTCCAGTTTCCTCCAGTTTTCAAAAGAAACTTTGATTGTTGGAATGCCAAAGAGGGCCAGACAACTGAAGGCGCTACTGCAGCAAAGGAAATCAGCGTGTCCCTCTTGACTCGTGTTAATTCCACTGCCTCCTTGCTAGCCAAGGAAGACACTTTTTTCTCTGAAATCCTCTCATTTCTTTTGGTCCAAATTAAAACACGTTCAGCCTCACTCTGCCTTTGGAAACTAAAATCCCTGGAGCAAACAGCTGGTTTAACATCTGCCTCCACTGATCCTTTTGTTAAGGCTGCTAGCAAAATTGCCACTTTGCATCACATGTTGTATTGGGCTCTCTAATGAGAACCCCAGCACAGAGGGAAGCAGACTGAGATGCCTCATGCTGTTTTCAGACCATTTTGTTGCTACAGTGACACAGTTTAGTGACACTAACCTGGACCACAGATAACTGGAGATCAACTTTTCTAAGCCACAAGAGCAAGTTAGCATCTGCAGAGATGAATGATCGGTTGCCTGTAACTGAATTCCTGCATTCCTCAGTTTCACTGTCTCTCTTGCTTTCAAGCACGATTAACAGCCAAGCCACAAAAGATCAATCATGTATATGAGGTTAAACACTTCACAGATTTTTGTTGTAAGCCTGCTCATGCATTGCAAATGAATAACATCGTTAAGGAGTAATTCCTATCTGCACAGATAAATTTGGTGCTTGTGAAAGGTAAAAGCATGCCATGGGCTCTTAATGCAATGACTTCACGCAAACCCACCAGTGATAACTTGCACTTTGGTCTTTTCACTCTAAGGATGTGAGTGCCTGCTGTGTCACCGTAGCAATTTTGTCTTTGCTGCAAGAGTAAGATCAGCCCTTTAACCCCAGTGATTCTTTAGATATAAGCAGCCGTGTCAACAATATATGCTAATTAGAACAACAATAGGAATTATTCACTATATCACATACAGTGTGCTAAGGGAAGGTAAGTGGCAATCTTTTGGAGAGCAGAACCCTGACAAGAGTAGGACATAGCATGCAAGATGATGGAATTATTAACAGTAGCAGAAGCCAAAAACTCCTACTTGTTGAGTCTACTGCACACTCAGCATCTTCAATTCATCCATTCTCCTGTCACTGGCACCCTCAATCCTGTACAGCATTATGAATAATGTATTACCTCGAGGGAAAGGAACCAACTGTCTCAGAGTTTGACAAGCTTTTTTTAGCTTCTTGTTTTGTTGCTAATTTAAGCACGCTGCTATTTCCAATACTACACATTTTGCACTATTTTGCAAAAGATCACCAGAATCCAGAAAGGAAGCCAGAAGCTCTGAGACTGTATTAGGACAGGGAATTAGGTCTCCTCAGTGAGCTCTGAGCACTCAGCAGAGGTGAGGTAGTGGCCTGAGACTAGAAGAGGAAAACTCAGAAGATGTCCTAAATTCATAATGCTGCTGCTGGATTACAGACTCCTTAACAGGACAGTCTGCATGAAGCATGTACATGTGACAGTTTGTGGCAGCACAAGAATCAGAAAGATGTCCAGCAATTCAACTTGCCCCAACAACCAATGCAGGTCTCAGACTCATTTGCAATTCAACACTGTGAATTTCAACAATGTGAAACTGGTTATCAGAGTTTACATCTTAGTGCAGTGCTGGTACTTTTAAATGCATGCAGTGTATCGTGGTTTTGCACTGCTTGCTTTATCCAGGAAAAAATAGAAGATGGATGTTAATCATGCCCAATCCTGCTGTTGGGCTTGGTAGAGAACACTGTGAGCACAGGAGGAGAAAGCACTGTGAAACAGCCCATGCACACACATGAACTGCCATGGACTGTTAATGACTCAGTTACAAGGATTTCTTCAAAACAGGTAATTCCCATACAAGATTTCCAAGGTTTTAAGAGCTTTGGTTTTCTGTTTGCAGAGGCATGTTTCCAGGCTTCAAAACAGACTCAGATCTGAAACTGAATGTGGGAATGAGAAGAGAAGCCAAAACCACAATCACAGTTAATGACTATTGGCTCTCTGGAATTAAAAATGAAATATCCTTTGGGACCCTGCAAGAAAACCACACTTTGAGAGTCCTGGCTTAGTAGCAATTCTCCCATGCAGAGGCTTTTGTCTTTGAATGGCAAATTTTACCAGAGGGATGCAGAACAAAATTTATCCACCACCCTACCATTTCATCACTATTTCCTTTTTGCTCTGAGTTCATGATCTCTATGAACTGCATCAGAGAAAAGCCTGTGTGATGGGGAGCTTCAAGCAGATGGAAAAATCTGACACAAGATCTGTAAAAAGTATTCTGGGGAAATGACTGTGGACTCTCTTTACTCTGGCCTCCTGATTTTTGTACAAGCAACTGGACACAAAGAAATTGATGAACCCAGCTAGGGGAGTCCTCACATCACCTTCCCTTTGCCTTGTACATGCAATACAGAATAGATCTCCTCCCTCTCTTTTCAGAGAGGGTAGATTTGTTCTGCACAGAAACTCAAGACAGCAGATGTGGCTTCTTGCAGCTACGTGAAGAAATACAAGAACATAAATTCTTACCCAGAAGAACCAAAGATCATCTGTTTCCTAGGAAGTAAAATGTTGAAAGAAAATTCCAGCTAGAGTGTATGATTTCTGTAACTATTCCAGCGCCTCTAACCTCTCCACCTCATCATCTCAAGGTACAAAATTCTGAGAACCTTTCTATTTAAGAGACAATGCCAGGAAAATGAGAACCTTTTCCCAATCATTAAAAGTAAGTGTTGGAGACATGTTGAGTCTGACTGCCACCTAATTGACATGGTAACAACAATCCTGATAATAAGTTTCATTTAACTTTGTAAAGGTGCCCAACAAAATAAGCTTGCAACCTAACATGAAAGGCACTAGATGCAACTACTAATTTAAAAAGTGCTGAGAATTTGTTTTTTCCTCACATTGACAAAGAAAAATGTCCCCAGAGAGCCCACACTTTTTTCATTGACATCCCTCATCATAACACAACATAATATCTAGCATATGTGCTGCAGTTCTAGATATGTTACCTTTACATAAGCTTATGAAAAACAAAGACTGTATATTTTTATACAGTCAGTGTATCTTAATTTTGGGAGCCAGATGATTTATTTACAAACACTACCAATGTATTCATGGTGATAGCAATTTTCAGTTCTCACACAGATCTCTCTGATTTTAAATCTCCTTATATAACAAAAAGTCTCCGAGAGGATGAGGATGGTGATACATACTGGTTTCAATTGCTTCTCCAATTTGCTAGTAAAACTAGCATTTATCCATCATTCACTATAAAAATGTTTCCATTGATCAAGATCAGGTGCAGAATTAACCTAGACATTTCTTATTATCAACTGTAAGAGACAAGTCATTGAACTACAAGCTTTAGGTCTAAACCTCTAAATTTGTACTCTTCACATAGGACTATGGGTGGTGAGAAGAGAAAAAGAGCTTGACCAGATAGGTTGAGACTGACATCAGCAACTACTGAACAATCTGAAGATGTGCCAGAGAAGTCAGACTGAAATCTAAATCTACTAATGGCTATTTGAAAAAATTTCCCTCTAGGGAACTAAATAATGACATCCGAACGATGGATTTATTAGCTGGAAATGGCATTCCTCTTTCAGTGGTGAAACATGAACTTTGATCCTTACACATCTCACTGGTGTTCCCAGGGTAAAAAAATGCATGCTACATCCTGTCTATGTGCAAACTAATGGCTATAGGCTAAAACTTGGCATCCTGTGCAGGAAATTCTCAGATCTGTAATTTGGATGGAAATTTCACAATCTCAAGCTTGAACTCTTTTTTTAAAGTATTTTTTCAGATAGGCCACAGAACTCCATATGCTATTTATCAAGGTGGATAAAAAATAACTCCTCTAATCCCAAGAATGCTCTAATACAGATGGAAGAAATCTTTAACATCAGTATCCCACTAGAAAGTGAGGGAATTTGCATTCAAATAGGTTTCTAATGCTAATTCCCATGCATCTACCCTCCTCAGACAAGGAAGAACTCACCCCTGCATAATAAGTTCAGACATTATCTGCATGCTGAAGTCGGTAAAGGTTCAAGACAGTCCTTTCTCATCCAGAAAGGCTTCATGGAAAGGACTCCTGAAACATATTCAGCACAGGCTAGCAGTGCCGTGCTGACTCACAGGGGCTACTGGTCAAAGGGGAGAAATAGAGAACTGTTATTCCCTTCACAGAAAGATCCAGCTGGATAATCTTGAAATATGGTGAAAGTTATTTACTTATTTTCAAGAGGTGCCTCATGTTATGACTACTAAATCCACAAGCAAACTAATTTCTGTTCTGAATTAGAGAAATGCAGAGTATCTTATGCCTCCTAGCTGCTGCTGAGTCTTATCTTTGATTAAAGTGATTAAAGGCCCACGTACAGCTAAGCCACTTTGGAATCACAGCACAGATTTTAACTAACAATCTGCAAGCTCACAACACCACCACCACCCCAGTATGATCCAAAGGCAGCACACCCACACAGGAAAACTGACCACTACTACTTGTGAAAAAGAAAACCTGAGAAAGAAACAATGCCTGAAAGTGTTCCAGATACACATCTTGCTTGAACTGGATTAATTGAAGACAATAATACTGTATTAATTTTCAATAGCAAAGAATTGGGCTTTTTTTTTGTTTGGTTTTTTTTGGGGTTTTTTTTTTATTGTCTTGGACTAACAAAAATCTTGAACTGCCATTTGCATTAAACCCAGAAAAGTACTGCCTTTCGCTTTTTGGTGTTTTTTGATCTTAACTAGATAAAGAAGGGGACCTTCAGCCAATCCAACAATAGAGAAGTTTCCAAATGAGCAATCATTATTAACAGAATGGATTTTCAACAAGCAATCTGGACTAGGAGCACAAGTCCTATTAAAAATGTGGAAAACCAGCATCCAGAGAGCTTCCAGCATCTGCTGGAATTCCTCTGAATAAGTTTTCACAAGATCAAATTTTTAAAGATTAGGGCTCCTACTGAAAATCAGTTTGGCTGATAATTTAGAGGGAAAACAAGTCCCATGGAAGAGAAGTCTTCTGTTTGTCCACACACTGATCTTCTGCACTTTGTTTATGTTGTCCTGGAAGGACTGGACATATAACACTGTAGGACAAATACTGAACATTATTTTATATAAGAAGACAGTGCTCATCTAAAGCTTTAGCATAAAAACCAGATAAAGTGATTTACCAAAGTGGGGTTTATTCTGTAAATATTGATGGGTTTTTTTTGTTGCCAGAAAAGTCAAGAAATGCCTTCTTCCCACTTGTATAACAATAAGGTTTGATAGGTAGAATGTATGAAATATACAGTAACTTCTTCTGAAAAGCTATCTAAGCTCACTCAGCTTACAGTATGTGGAATGTAATTATCCAGATAGTGAAATATGTATAAAAATAGGTAAAATTCCTACAATATTTGTATTGAGTCATAATTCCTCCTGCCACGAAGGTTACAATAGCTCTACAGTATATGTATGAAATGCTTGTTCATAAAGTTAAAAAACATCATTGCCTTACTGAAGAACACATTAAATATAGGAATGCATAATCAGAACTGACTCTCAATTCTGCTTAGCTGGTGCAAATCTACAGAGAACCATCATCCTTTCTGCACAAAACAAGACCAACCTCTAATCTGAGAGTTGGGGTTTTGTTTTGCTGTTCTGTTTGCCATAGAGGGGCCAGACTGAAGTTTATGAAAGAAATTCCTCTGGAAGTGGAAGTACATTGTTTAATACTTTTTCCCTATCTCCACTTTGTTTACTGACAGCAGTTACCCACCTTTTAAAATGATTATTGCCTGACATTACATGGAGCTTGTTACTGCCTGTTCAGAGGAAGGCAGTGAAACACAAAGAACCTCCAACTCCCCTGTCATGACCCAGTTCTGGGCTTGTGCTTTTTTGACAAGTCTTTGATCTGCAGCAGACCTCATAGGCTGGTCTCCCGGAGGAACATGGTGCCGATGTTGTAAGACACCTTTCTCACTCTGGCAGATGTGATGGAAGGTTTTGGCGGCTTCTGACCACTTCTGACCTCCAGGAAGTAACAGATCCCAGGAATTTCCTTTGGAAAATTTTCTGGAAGCTCTTCACGGGAACGAGGGATAAAAATAAAATTTTCTTCCTTTTTCAAAAGCCTGGAGAAAAACAAAACACAGGGATATAAAACATTGTAAAACACATTCCAGAAATGCTCCTTTGGAAGGGGTGGATCCTATGTGCAGTAAAGTAAAAAATGAGTTTACACTACTACGTAGCATATATAGAAATTCTAAGCCAAGATCCTCAGCTGATCTATATGAACTTATCATCATTAACTTCAAGGAGCTCTGTTGACTGAGATAGGCTGAAAGGATGGCTCAAAAAAACATTCTCTGAAAATCAGTGTCAGCATTCAGAAAGTAATGTACCAGAAAGAGAACCAAATTCATAATGAAAGTTGTCCAGAACATATCATTTGGCTTGATTAAAACACTTTAGTCTGGTCAGTCTGGCAGAAATTAACATTTCAGAGTGATGGCTACCACTAGGTTTCCTGCTGGAAGGCAGGTATGAAGGTGGCAGTGCTTGGGAGCTCTCCCAGATAAAAGCAGGGAGGTCAGTTTGTGCCCTTCTTTCACTCGGTAGTACTGATTTTCATAAATTGGGTTCAAATACAGCAAATCCAACTTCAACAGCAGAATCAAATCTGACACTATTCATCAACAGTACCCATGGGTTTAATCTAGGCTATTTGGTTGGGTCAGAAAGGGATCCAGGTTCCCTGGACCCACAAAGCTATCTCCTGGCATGCCTGCTCAGCTGGTACAACACCACAGACCCCACTATGCTGCCTTAGATTTCTGCATGTAACAGCTGAAGTCTTAAAACTTTCTGAGCTAAATCTGTAAGCTTTCACTGTAGCCTCTCTTCCCCACACTGGCTATTCACTGTGGAGCATCTGGCCTTCCTAAAAATCAATGGTTTCCTCATTAGAGTCTAACATTGTGTAATTTTAATGACAGTTACACAAATCCAAAACTGTAAAATATATCTATATTCTTTGATTAAGGTCAGGGCTGGCACTAAGATTAGTTGATATTTTATACTATTTCCTCATAGAAATAAAAAGTGCAAGATATTAATTACCCATCTTATTTTCACTTGTTTTGTGAATTGTAGCTTGGTTACAATTAAATGCTCCAGGACTGATAGACAATTAGTCTTTTGAAGATTCCTCCACTGCTGTGGCTTGTGATAGTCTCCACATGCCTGTATTAGATACTTGAATCAGCTCTAACCCTCAGAAATTGTCCAGCTGACCTTCATTGGGATAACATTTCAGCTCTCAAGCAAGCATGGCAGGAAACCTTTGTTACCAAATGTTAATGGAAGTTACTTATGATTACATTCTGTCCTACTTACTTTACTACTTCTAAGGGGGAAAAAAAAAAAATCTGGCTCATAGAATAATACTATTAAAAAGATTTTCATCATGATGAAAATGACCTCATTACCTTTCTCCTAAAGAACAGGTTCTTCAAATTCCTTAAATAATATATTGGTCCTGACACCTGGCTTCCCAGTCTGATGAGATCATAATTCAGAAATTGCTTCTGTTTTTTACATCTTTTTGTATATACTAAAGAAGCAAGTTATCTGCAAATAATCAGTGCATATCAGTGAGGATATTTTTATGCAAAATCTTCCCTCTTACTTTTAGGCCTTCTGTGATGTTAAAAAGAAATCAATAGCAGTTGATGACCATGACCATTTTTAAGTTTATTGAATTCCTTTTTATGGGTACAAAGAACCCCAAAGATCCTTGTGCCAAGCAGGTGAATGAATAGTGCACGTCCTTAGGGATGTGCGCTGAGCCGCGCTGTGGTGGGCTGGCCTTGGCTGGACACCAGGTGCCGACCAAGTCACTCCATCCCATGCAATCCATTTTTGCACTTCCTCTCTGGTTCAGGAGAAAATCCAGTGTAAAACCTTCTGCTCTGGAACATTTCCTGGGTGCTGGCACCCAGTTCAGGTCAGTTGCCTCACCTCATGGACTGTTCTCAGAGCACTCCTTTGTGAACAAGACAGGCTGCCAGTTGTGAAAGCCTGAAAGAACAATCTACCCTGCGAGCACAATCCTATCCTTCACCTTCAGGTTTTAACAGTTTTAACTGTATAAAAAATGTCTCCACATTGTCCCATATTCAGAGAGCTTAAACTGAAGTTACACAACCTCCACAGTTCAGGAATATTCATATAACAACTAGTCTGAAAATATCCTAAAGCACTTATCTTAGCTGTATTTTCTGAATCACTTCTGTGAATTTCCCCTCAGGGCACTATTGCAAAGGATATTTTTATAGTAGGTTTTTCACAGGTTCAAAATACTGGGTTCCACTCAAGTAGTTGGAGACATAATTTACAATTCAGAGCTCAAATTGTGAGGGTCAGGGTACTCAGGAATTCCTATAAATTGCCTGGAATTAGGTCTGCCCTCAGCTTGTCTTCTTCGTTCATGTTCAAGGGGAGGAAGAATTTCTTAAGCAGTGATTTGCAGTTGATTAACTTTGACACCTTCTCCTCCTAACCTGAAATCTTCCAGAGCTTTTAAAATTCTTGTTCTGTCCCTTCCTTGGTGGGAATGCTCTTGCTTTCAGACAAAACAAGATAGTGTCTGAGAATTATCCTATTTTTTTTCTTTTCAGTTCATTAATTTAAGAAAAAAATTCAGGAGGTCTGTGTGTGAATGAAAATTGGGATCATACTTAGTGGGAATCTTGAGGAAGCTTTTAAAAGCTGTAGCTCTTTCTTCACATAGATGAAACGATACAGTAATTATATTTCAAATTATCTTGGCAAGAAACAATAACATCTTCATCAGAGTTTCTATATTCAGAAAACCATAGAATCACTGAATATGCTGAGTTGGAAGGGACTAATCATGAATATCAAGTCCAACTCCTGGCCCTGCACAGGACCATCCCCAAGCTTCACACCATGACCCCGAGGGTGTTCGAACACCTCTTGAACTCTCTCAGGCTCGGTGCTGTGACCACTTCCCTGGGGAACCTGTTCCAGTCCCCCAGCCACCCTCTGGGTATAGCACCTTTTCCTGATATCCAGCCTAAACCTCTCCCAGCTCAGCTTTGTGCCTTTTTCTTGACTTCAGTCACAAGACTGAAGAGATCAGTGCCTGTGCCTCTGATTCCCCTCATGAGGAAGCTGCAGCCTGCAATGATGTCTCCCCTCAGTCTTCTCCAGATGGAACAAACTAAGTGACCTCAGCCACTTCTCATATGGCTTCCCCTCCAGATCCTTCAGCCTCCTTTGGACATTCTCTAATACTTCAATGTCTTTTTTATATGGTGGCACCCAGAACTGCCCCCAGCATGGAGGTGAGGTCGCCCCAGTGCAGAGCAGAGCAGGACAATCCCCTCCCTTGCCCGGCCATGCTGTGCCTGATGCCCCCCAGGACAGGGTTGGCCCTCCTGGCTGCCAGGGCACTGCTGCCTCATGTCCAACTTGCCACAGACCAGGACCCCCAGGTCCCTTTCCACAGTGCTTCTCTGCAGCCTCTCATTCCCCAGTCTATACACACAAGCAGGGTTGCCTGGTCCCACGTGCAGAATCTGACACTTGCTCTTATTAAACTTCATATGGTTCTTATGGCCCAGCCTTCTAATTTGAAGTAAGAAATGGTGATTGCTTACCTTTCCCATTTGAACTAACAGAGACTTGCTATTGCAGAATTGCTACAAAGCCCTCTATCCTGACTGCGTGTTTCCCATAACGATTCTTAACTCCCTCCATGCCTACAATTTTTCCCTCCATCTCTCAGAGATGTCAGACTTTTGTACTTTTCACTGGATTGCTGAATCAGAGCACAAAAGCACCAACTCAGAACTAAACTTTTCTTTAGGAAAATTGGTCTGTATAGACCAAAATTGAACAAAAGTTCTAAGAGAAATACAATGCTCTACAACAAAGGAGACTATGCCTGCACTCCTAAACATAGTATGCACCATTGGCCAGGTCAATCTTCCATAAATCCTATCACAGGGAGAGATATCAACAAAAGAAAAAGGTTCTTTCTGTCCCAACTCTAAAAGTACTGTAAAACCTTTAGTTAACCTTGTTCACATCAGCCCATTAATCGGTATAATTAGGAAAATCTAATTTTAATGGCTTTCCGAACAGGCTATGAGAAAACTCTCTCCTGTTGGACTACTGCTCCCTTCCTCTGTGGCAACAAGTGTTGCTTGCTTTGCCAACTGGGCATCCTCTTGATAACATTAACCAGCTCATTTGTTTCCATATGAATACAGATAATAAACTATTACCACACTCGTTAGAAATTTTGGAAGGCTGCTCTTAAAATACTCTGTATAAACATATGAATTTGCTATTGCAATGCTAAAAATCAGTGCACCTGGTTCTAAGCTTTAGCGGGTTTGAATTTCTCCCTCAGTTTCTGTGCATGCTATAAACATAAGGGACTGGAAATAAAACCTGACTACATCTCTACCTAATTAGTTGCACATCACATTTATTACTTTTTAAACTATGGAAGTTAGTGTATTGGTGTTTCTTGTTCATACAGGTCAACTGTGGAAAGGTTATGAAAGCCAGTCATGATTTAATGCAATATGTTGCATACCACATGCAGCTCAGCATGGTGAGTGTCAATCTCTGACCTCTAACATTTTTTTTTCTCAGTCACCTAAGCAAAAAGAAAAAAGGTTTTCTGCTCTCTGTTTGGGACATCAGAGGCTCAGTGCACAGGTTTGCTACTAAAAGGCCTCACGCTTTACACTGATGTAACAGTGCTGGCCTCAAGACCTGCCTGGATTTTTGCAGGCCTGAGCTTTTTGTAGTTTTAACAGTTGTATAGCCAACAGATGACTTTTTCCTGAACACGTTTCAGCTTTAGATCAGCTGTGTGAAACTGTGGGGTAACACACTGTTAGCTACTGAACAGTGATCTAGCACAGCTATCCTGTGTAGAGTGAACCTTGAATAAAAGTGAACCTTGAACAAAAATACAGTGTCACAAAGCACAGCACAGACAGACACCAGAGGCCCAAGGACCACCATCACAAAACACAGTGACTATGGAGGTGCAGCCTCACAGAGGCAGGTGGCACTGGGAGCAGAAACCCAAGAAAAAACAGTGCATTTTGACAGTGCTTCTAAAGTTAGACTAGCAATAATTTTTTGTGCCCATTAATAAGTTGTATTCCCAATCTGCCCAAAAGTAACGTGTCTGTCCACCAATATCTCTTGAAAACATACATGGTGAATTGACCAACATAAAAACAAACAGTTTTTTTAAAGGATACTGAGAAATAAAATCTGAAATATTCTGAAATAATCTGAAAAGACTCTTGGGAGAGCAAGCCCATTGTTTTGACCATATGAGGCGGAAAAATATATATGTAGAGATTGCTATAACCTGTAGGAGAAGTAATATATATAAATAGATACAACCTGTAGGAAAAAGAATTTGATAAAAATAAAAATCAATAAGGACTTTAAAGAAAAGCCTAATCTTAATTTAAAATCCCTCTAAAGAGAGAAGTATAGCAATACTTCTTAATTACATAAAACTTCTTTCATACACCTTTCTGTGAAAGAACTATTAAAAAGCTACACTGGTTTTAATCAGTTTTAAAGGCTGAAAAGCAATTTATGCAGGTGAACACAATGACCTCGCCCAGCTCAGGTACACCTGGGTTGCCCTCTCTCCCAAATCAAGATAAAGATGTGGGATACAGGCTGTTCATTTTTGCCTAAGCTCAGGTCCCAGATGCATTGCCCAGCATGTGATAATGGAAAGTATCTGTACCCAGCACTGAGTGCCAGAAGCACATTCTCCACAAGAGAAATAAATACATGCTGAGAAAGACTAGAGGTAGAAAGAACTGGAAAAAAAATTTCATTCTTAAATAGGAGTTATTTGACAAACAGGAACAACTATGTTTACCTGCTTTTGATAACTTCTTAGAAATCTCAAAGCATTACATTGCAACACTACAGGAAAACAAGACAAATGTAGGTTTATTATATTAATATCTCATAAAAATAATTATTAAAGGCTGAAACAAAAAACTAAAAAATACTTGATTTCTCTCTTGTGCTGAAGAGCCTCATAAATCTTACTGTGCTTCGTTTCTGACTATGGAAAATAGGGTAATTCTATTCAATTCAGGATAATGTAGATGAATTAAATAAACTTCTTTTCCTATTCCAGTCTGTATGTTATACAGGGACCAGTCTGGGATGCTCAACTTCCTCTCCAGTTTCCACATTTTTCACTGGAAGTTTTACCAATGCTATTCCAGTGATTTAATTTCACAATGCTCAGTGATTCAAAGCAAATGGGGATCTGTGATCCTTGCATCCAAAGACCTGTCTGAGTCAAGAGAACAGGATATTTCAAACAGAAGTGATGTTTCAGAATCAAAAAATGCAAAGTCCACCTTTGTTAAAGGTGTTGTTTCACACCTAGCAGAACTCTGCCCAGGTAGGTGTAACTGGAGCAAGGCTGCCTCAGGCTCACTGCTGCTGCTAAGCAACAAACATCACACCCTGCACTTATCATTTTAGATTCTGATTCTTACTTAGGCAGATTACAGGCTTGAAGGGAAGTGTCTGTAACCAATAATAGGTATTCTGAAGTGTGATTATTATTTGAATGCTGATGACACTTTATGATGCATAATCTTTACTGAAAAATGAAAGCTGCTAAGTATTGGACATGTTTCAAGGACCTGCATGCTTTATAAAACTTGTATCACAACTTCCATCAGGGGCCGTGGTAGACACAAACATGTGATGAGAAATGCTGGTATTTTCATATAATTGAAAATTCTGTTGTTTTCATACTGACTGCAAAATCATCTACTTTGGAAAACACTTAGATAATAGAAATATTAACAGCAGTATTAACAAAGTGCACAGCAGCACCGTGTGATCAAATAGAAGCATTTAACAGAATATAAAGTCAAATACAAATACATTTTCAGTTTCAGATGAATCACTTTATTTATGCACAATAAATATATACTCATACAAATTATATTTAGGAAAAGTTATATATGGATGCATCTCACTACTTTTTGATTTGGACACTACAAGGATATTATGTTAAATCTCAGAGATCATGTTCAGAAACTCAGAATAATTTTGCCCCTTTGAGTATTTTGTAATTGCAGTCTTTTCTGGCCACTGTGTCAACAGTGTCATTTCTTGACTTCTTCCCTGTTTTCAAGCTTCCAACTATGCCAGAAGGTATAGTTTGAAATCAACTTTTCAAGTTGCCCCATGCATATTCATTTTATCTTTTCACAGAATTTCCCAAGCCTGTAATATAAAATTGTTCCTAGCCTGATTATCACTACTTTTAGCCACTCATTTTGAATGATAACTGCATCCCATTCAAACATATATTTTCTTGCCATTTCTACTTCCTTCACCTATAACCATGTGTCTAGCCTGTTACTTCCACTGCAAATTCTCTGAATCAAGCACTGAATTTGTTCAGCATGCTAACAGCAGATTGTTTACTGAGTACAATAATACAGATAAAAAATACCAATAGTTCTGTATTTTGTTGTGTGTTGTTTTGCAATTTTATGTTGCAGCATTGCTACATAATCAGTCACTTTTCTACCTTCTTCCCTTTTTGAAGCAACAATCTACACTGGTAGTTCAGTCAAAAGTTCAGCCATCTTGAAAAATAAAATGGTCCTATTCATACTGGATTTCTAGGATTAAAGAGAAGTGAAAAAAACCAGTTTTGATGCAACCTAAAAGATATGCAGGGTGAGAAGATCTGACTCAAGTTTTGGTACCTACGACTTAGTAAGAACGCTCTCCAAGATGACTCACATTTGACCTGCCATGGTACAATATGCCCAGTGGCAGCCAGGCAGAGATGAAATACAGGTGAAGAGAAGCCATCTTCTCTGTGCCACAATGTACTACGAGTCAGAAAAAGGGCAGCACAAACCCACAGATTTGTAACAAGCTCCACACACGGGCCCTCAAATTAACTTTCAGAACAGTCTTTTAATCAGCATTGTGATGGAAAGAGAATACCGTCACAGAACCATGGAATCAGTGGGGTTGGAGGGGACCTTTAATGCCAACCCTCTTGCAATGAACAGCTACATCAGGTGGTTCAACAATGACCACAAATTTGTGTCTCACAGAGGAGGTGCCGTATCACTCATAACCAAATTCAACACCACTGGCACTGTGCACTGGTACATGGAAAGTGACTCTGGCCCCAGCATAAAGAGAGTTTTGTGCACCACAGGTCCCACAGATAATTTCTACTTATATTTCCTTAAAGTTGTCTAGCTCACCAGTTTCTGCTCTCAGGGACATAAACATGAGCAAGCAACACCATAGCCCCAAGTGAAATCAGTCCCCTGAGCCACATTTGTGAAGCGCTAAGATCTCTCTTCTGAAAAAGTATGGACTGCACTTTCAGAGTATCTTGAAGACTATCTCAGGCTGGAGAACAGCACTTTATAAGAACT
Organism: Vidua macroura; assembly: GCF_024509145.1. Taxonomy (NCBI): domain Eukaryota; kingdom Metazoa; phylum Chordata; class Aves; order Passeriformes; family Viduidae; genus Vidua; species Vidua macroura. The sequence continues at coordinate 87,883,609 of NC_071572.1, forward strand.
GATCCTGCTCAAGAAAAGTTCAGCTCCCTGTCACAGGGACTTGGTCAGCTTTTGCCAGACCACAAACCACACATCAAAGGCCCTGCTATTATGTAATTTTTGTAACTGGAGCACAAATGGTAAACAAAATTATGGTGACTATTGAAACAAGGTTTTAGAGGGTTCCTTCTATCCCATAGTGGATGACCAAGCGCCAAACACTGTAGAATGCTGTGTATGGAAGGTCCCAAAACCAATTTCTTTTCAAATTATACCAAGTTCCAAACAGAAATTTCCTATATATTTATTGAATTTATTATTATTTAAATCTAAATGTTTTCTGTGAACAATAATAAATTGGATTTGGATAGATTTGGAGAATAATAGATTGTCTTTCTCTTGCATGTTACCAGACAGCTGTATGAATCGATTTCTGTTCACTTTGTGATACAAACCCTATTAAGTTATTCTACTTCTTGTTCAATTTGCTACACTTGCTTCATTCTCAAAATATGATCTCAAGTGAATGGGCTCTTCAGAAGAATGTTACTTTATGCACTAGTTTAATTACTTTTAACTTTAATTTCTGACTGATTCATATTTTAGCATAGCAGACACTTCAATACTTGGATGAAGAAATCCCATTTAATTTTTTTTTTTACATAGATAGCTATGGGGGAAAATATTTGAGATTCACGGTTCTGAATAGGAAAAAAAAAAAGAAAGAAAAGCAATATTGTTTGAGCAACTGTGTACAGATTTACCACACAGTCTCAAAACCTTACTTCAGAAAATGACTTCAGATACAGAACACTGGAAGATTGAGATATTCTGCAAAAAAAAAAAAAAAGTGAGTGCATCAGCTGTACTCTAAGCAGTAGAAATTCTAATAGTCAAACTGTCAAATTTGAACAATAAGGAACACCTTTTTTATTTAGGAGCTGTTCCTCATAACCAGATTTAATCAAGCCTTCTCTCCATTTGCATAATTTCTTCAAAACCCTAGGGATAATGCTTTGCCATTTTCAATCTTTTTTCCTACATTATGAGAATGCTTCTATCAAGTGTGTCTTTACAGTGATAAATAAAAAATTTTGTCTTCAAGAAAGCATTAAATCTCTTTGTAAGCTTGCCCTTACTGGCAAAATTAGACTTCCTTCTGAGACAATGGGAGTGTGCTTCCTTTCATGAGCTGTGTTTAGCGGGAGGAATCCAAATCCCCAGTCAAAAGCTGTAATAGTGCACAAAACTACGTTGCTTTGGGAGATATCTCCCACTTCTTTTGTTGCATATTATTTTAGGCAGGAATGGCTCGCTCTTCTGTTGTGCCTCCTTGCTTCCAATGCCTGACTTCTTTGCACATTCTGATACAAACCTGCAAATGAAAGACAGGCATGCCCAAGCAATACCTCTTTCCAGCTGTCTGGATGCCCTACCAACTTTCTGTTGAATTTCATGTGTTGAGGACAGAACATGTTACAGGATGGAACTGAAAACAGGCTGAAACAAAAGCAACAGGAAAGGGTGAAGAGGACTTACTGGTATGTGGTGGGACTGACATTGATGCGGCGTGGGTGACTTCCTGACTCGAACTTGCTCGCAAGGGTGACGTTGTTCCCAAAGAGACAATAGCGTGGCATTCTCACACCAACGACGCCGGCCAGCACCGAACCTGAGTGAATGCCTATCCTCATCTGGAAAAAAACATGAGATCTACGTCAGGCTGCCTCTCCTGTGCCACCAATGGTAATGTCATTAGCACTTGTCTACAAGAAACCCTTTCAAATAAAGAGTAAACTAAAGAAGAAAGAGTGAAGGGGAAAAAAAACCAGACTGTTCTATTCCTCTAGCTTAAATCAGATACAATTAAAAGAAAGAAGAACAAAAATATTATCTTTTCACTAAAATTATTTTCTTCTCTGCACACTTGCTGGAGACTGTGACAGTCAAAATAGAAATCATGAACAGAATAAGTTGGGATCATCCAGAGTTACTGCAATATCAGCCATCTAATTACACAAATAAATACATTACAGAGGTTTTTTTTGCCACCACTTATAACATAGGCTTTAAAGTAATACCCAGTTTTTCTCAAACTGGCAGGACGAGTAGTTAAGTTTTATCTCCTCCATATTTTTCTTCCAAACTCTTCAAGGTCTAAGGTCTTTCTCACTTTGTCAGACAGAGAGTTATTGCAATGGTGAGAATGCTGAAGACTGAGGCAGAAATGATTTTAAAGGTAATTGTACCCTCCCCAAAATAAGAAGGAATAAATCCCCAGCAAAATAAAAAACCCATGTGATTATTTCAGCAATCATCCCCTGTAACTGTCTGAGATCTGGCAATTGCATAGACCTGTACAGCTCAGAGTCACCATCCAAGTTTATTTCAGAGTGAATAATCATGCAGAGATTTACTCTGCATATATTTTAGCTAACAATTGTGTTTGCCAAGCAAATAATTTTTACAGATAGGGAAGTATTTTTCTCTTGTTAACTTTGTAACAGTAAAAAATTGAAAAGAAGATATTTATATCCTCTGAGGATACTCTTCCTCATAGCAACTGGACTGCTGCAAAACATAAGGTGTAGGAAATAAATAACAGCTACTAAGAGGGTCTGATGGGGTATGAATGAGTGACTTACCTAACACTGTACTCAATATGGTCCTTTGACTTAATTCACAGTTATTGCACTGTGCTTTTGTCCATCAGTCCCTATTCTTTTTAATAACAAAATACACACGGACTCAAATACAAATTTTTTAAAAATCATTGTTACTCCTTTTTTATGTAAAGAAAATGCCACCATTTGATCAAAATTGGTGTCCATGAAGCTCTAAGAACATATGGGACCCCACATTATTTCACTGACTATGGTTCTTCCCACATGCCCAAGACTTTCACCATGCAGCTAAGCACTCTTCTAATTTTGTTCCTCTTTTATGTGTCACAGACAATGGGTTTAGAATTATATCTGCTATACAGTAAGCTCCTGCATAACCTAAGGACCTGTTCTGCATTCAATGTGATACTACTTGCAACATTCTCACAGGCAGCCTAAAACTCTCAATCTTTACAACAATGCTGTTAACGACAGACTAGGTTGTTTAGTTTGTTTGTTTGTTTGTTTGTTTGTTTCTTCTCTTTTCTCTTTTTTTTTTTTTTTTTTTATCTGTGACTAAGTATCACTCACTTTAATTGAACTTTCAAACCTTTACTATGTTTTGGAAGGCAGACACAGAATTCCTTCAAATCCTCTATTCCATAAGGCTGGGAAACCTCCAGGAACTTGGTTTGCCTGCTAACATCTGTGCAAACTCGTAACACTTGGGTTATTTTGGTCATCTTTTGGAGCAACAAGATTTCCTGCTTTTGCTAGAACATACATTTAAACTCCACTGCCCATTACCAGTGGAAAGAAGTGATCCTGCAGTCATGAATTGGGTAAACAGCCCTTCTCCATATAGGTGATGTCAGTACCTGCCCTCGGTGAAAGACTATGAGCAGGAAGTCTTGCTCACACAACAGCAAGCATGCTGTCAGCTTTCAATAAATAATAAGCAACCTATTTACAATGTCTTGTTCTTGTGAGATGGGAGGTGAGTTAGTCATTTTGCACACAATTTTAGGAACAGAGCTAATGAAACCCGTTTGTTCCAATGTGCAACTCTGCACATTTATTTGAAAATCACAAATTAACTGTGTGCTGTGACCTTTTCCATGGTACATTCAATCACATGTAAAGGCCAGATTGTAAGGAACATAGGCCATACAGTAAGGAAAGGTATGAGCTTTGTTTTCCTCTAAAAACGCAGGGATAGGAGTATACATTAGAGAGGATGGAAAATATGACAGCAAAAAACGTACTAAGAAAATAAAATTTGCTTTTGCAATATATGCAGTAAAAGCTGAAGTTATTGTTGGTTATTTTGTTATTTTCATTCTTTCCTTTTCATTGCTTCCTTTTACATGGGCGCACAGTTTTTTATCACTCACTGCTTCAGTGAAAGACATGAGGTTTCTTCTCTACTATCTTAAGAGCTTTTTAAAAAAACACATGCTCCTACAATAAAAAAGGTAGATATATTCTCACAAACACAGGTTAAACTACATAGAGACAGTCAAAACCTGAGGTTTTCATTGGGTGGAAGAAAGTTGATGTAGGTTTTCTCAATAAACCTTAGAGATAAATTACATTAAGAATGGCTTACAATAAAGCTCCACATCTGCTTTATTATAGAGTTCTCTACAAGAAAAGAGCCTGCAAACACTGATGCTCTTGCCATAAAGTATTCCTTAGTGTGCCTTATTACACCAAGAATAACCATTACATTGGTCCTATAGTACTTTTTAGAGAAATATGTTTACTTAAAAGTGTCTTTTCAAAATTTTACTTCATTTGCAGATTCATTGTTCTGGTCTTTTCCTCACAGAGTTGAAAACTGTTGTGTTAACAGCTTAAGGCTATTTTTTACAAAGGAAAAAAATGTGTGATCAAATTATTAACAGGAAGGCACTTACTAGGGCACATCAACCTTTCACATTACCTTTGCAGTAAAGAAAATCTGCCTAGACCACATAACTTAGAACAATAATAACAACAGTTACACAAAAATAGTTATAGCAACCAAGCTATATTGTACATGTAGCCCTTATCAGTGCTTTCTCAGAACAGTCACCATTAAATATTAGCACAGAAAGTGAAAATTAGGTGACAACACTAGGATGCATTTTTTGTCTATCATAACTCGGTTTATTCCTTTTAATATATATGTAGTACAAATTATACATTTATTAACTTTCTTAAATGGAACATTTTAAATAAAATGCATGCTTTTCATCTGTACCAACTGCTCCTTTGTATTTCCTTAATTATTTGGCTGAAGATAAAAGGGAAGTATGTAGCTGAACCTGAAAGATCAGAGGCATTATGCACACAAATGGAAAGGTGGGTCTTTGGAAACTATCACAAAGAGAAGACAGCTGTGAAGAAAAATAACCAGTAAATACCATTCCTCCAATAGTTAAGGAACAGTGAAGAGCCCACAAAAGCCAAAGACATTTCTAAAGCATGATCCTGGAACGCACAATGGCAAAAGAGATATGAACAGGTGGGAAAAATACTGAGAGACCTGCAAGAGATCTTTTAGGTAAAGAGGGACAACTTGAAATGTGTGCAATGAAAAATGAGAAAAAAAGAACAGATCTGATCTTTGCAAGAGCTGTGGTAATAGTGAAGTGGAGAAAAGCTAATGAGTCAGAGGTGCAAAAGAAAAGCAGCCTGCATTGATCAATGCAATGTGAGAGGAAAGACATGGCTATGTGCAAAGCAAAAGAAGCTTCCAAAACTTGTATTAAAAAAGTAGCAGTATTTGAATATTTCTTACTGGATAAGGCACAAAGAGCAGCAATGTCTAATACCTGAGTGACCAGAAGGATAGTGATTTTTTTTTTTTTTTAATAGTGATAAAGAAGAAGATTCATAAGGAAAGATGAGAAGCACTGGTCATCATCTAAAATGACCAGTGGAAATGTGCCAGAAGTAGTATCAATGAGAGCATTGCAAGGGGACTACAATGGGAAAAGTCAAGACTGCAAGGGGAAAGTCAAGAACAGACAGGAACAAGAGTGAACAAGACAAAAATATTTGCACTTTTTCTGAACTGAACATTCTGTTACAGAATTCTTCTGATGTCCCAAATCTTAGAAAAATTGCATGTTACTTCTTTACACCTCCTCATTGCCAAAGCATGATTTTCCTCTTTTACATCTAGAAGTGCTGGGGGTTTTATTTTGTTTAGTTTTGGTTTTTTTTTTAATCTGCTATGCAATTTCAATTACTTGCAATTGCCTGAATGCCTTCGTAAGCACCATACCGAAAATTGCACTCTTACATCAAAAAAAAAAAGCCTATTCCAACTGAGATGAGAGTAAACGCAACACTGAAAATTCACAACCCATCTACAATTGACTTTATGGGGAAGAGGCAAAAATATTTTAATAACAGTAAACGAATGCAGCGGCATGCCTGAAGTAAATGTCATCATTGCTAATTTACTTCTTAATAGCTTTTTCTGTTAATCTGTAGTTAAAAAAAAAAAAATCCAGTCATTTTCATTATGGTCAAAGCTCTTGAGTTTTTTCTCTTTTGAAACCTTTTTGAAAAATGTATTCTACTTCCTCTTTCCCTATTTCTCCACATAATTTTTAAGGCAAAAATTAGAATGCAAAATTAGACTGTGGAAAGACAGTCTGAGAAGCAGCACTTGTCCACTCAAGAACGTTTTTGAAAACCTCAAATCTAAATTTTTTTACCAATATATGTTTGCATACTGATAAGCAATAAAATACATTAACCTTATTTCTCTTCAGTCAAAACGGAGACATTGCATTACAAGATTTAAAAATAATTCCTTCATTAATTAGACCACAGAAAAATGGTTCAAGCTGTAATGTTTCCTAAAAGAAAAATTAAGTGGGTTTTACATTATTCCTCAAGCTTCTTATGTACATGGTGCTGTGCAAAAATATTTGCAGTCTTGGTTATGGGCTTACAAATCTATTTTAAAAAGCATAATTCATGCTTTATTCAGAATAAAAGAGACTAATAGGCAACAGCATGGAGAATTGCATAAGGGTATGACTGTGAAGAATGATTTTTGAATTGAAAAGAAAAGGACTGCAAATATTTTTGCACAGCACCATGTACATAAGAAGCTTGTAAAACCCACTTAATTTTCCTTTCAGGAAACATTACAGCTTGAACCATTTTTCTGTGGTCTAATTAATAAAAGGATTATTGAATAAATTGAAGAGCAAAGTAGGAAGAAGAAGAGTCTGTAGGTATCTTTCTTTTTCTCTTTCAGTAAAGAGTAGTTGATATTAAAACACGCAAGCAGACTTTCCAACTCACACTAAAGGTAACCATGTAACCTGCCTTCTGATAAGCGCTGGGTGAAAAAACATGCTCATTTCCAAAGTTCTCTTTCTGCAACCAGCAATTTTTTAGTTCAGGGATTTCCTGAGCCAAAAGAAATTCATTTTGTAGAGAAAAGGTGTTTGATGTTCAGTTCCTCCTCAAATATGAATTACAGTAACATTTCAGCATGCATTCTTTCTTCCCACCACAGACACAGAATGAAGGACCTTAATAAACAGTTCTCACACTCTGAAAAACACACTCCCATGCTAGAAAGAGAAGTCTCAGGTTGTCTCACAGGTTAACTGCATCCAGAAGGACACACAATCCATTTTCTCAGAACTGTCTGCCTTACACAGGCACAGAAGAAGGAGAGAGGGCAGGCTGGGAAGTAGGTGACACAGTTTGGAAAACAACCGCGGGCAGAAGTGATCCCCCGCTCAGCCAACCTGGAGCTTTTCAAGCCTCAATAATGTGACTGACTGACAGCTGCTCAAGACTGTGCTGAGCTGAGCAGAGCTCAGGGCTGGCACAAGGCAGTAGCTGCATGAAAAAAGTTCCAGGCACACGGATGGCCCAAGCCAGAAAAGCAATTAAACACAATAGGATTCTGCTGGATCAGGACTTTTGGTATTAGCCAAAATAATGTACATTGGTATCTGTACAGTAAAATTTCTTACACAAAAGCACTCCTCACTTTCTGGCCTAACATACTGATTGATAATCTGTGTTTCACTATGGGAATCTGCCAAATTCTTTAGGGTGTTTTTTCTGCTCTAATATTTTCTAGCAGCTTCTACAACAGCGCTATCTCTAAATCCCAACATATGCCTTACACAGGACATTTACTTGTAAAATGTTTTAATGTAAAATAGACTCTCCAGAGCTCAGAGGTCTAAAATCAGGGCCACACACCAGTGAGTCAATGTGCCTTTCTGATCCTTCAGAGGACTGCAAGTTGATAGGACTGACAGCTATGTCCTGACATATGCTTTAGTGTGTGGGTTATCTGTATTCTTAGATAGATTTATAAATATCACAGTGCCTTTCTGGAAAGGGACATATGACAGTACAGCTCACTACAGAATTGTTGCCAAGGAACAGACCTGCTCAGAGGAAAATTTAGATCACTTGAATTTCACAAGGTGTTCTATAGAACTAAACTACAGGATATATTCCACCCCCCCCCCTTTGAATATTATTTGGAGAAATAAACACTGAACTTCTTTTCTAATCAGAATTTCCTAGATTTTTTACTCAAAGAATTATTCGACCCATCTGAAGCAAAACACACAGCAAATTATACAAGGACAATGAAAAATAAAGTCATAAACTAATAAAGAGTGAATGCCTTGGGATCAATAAATCCATTTTAAGTAGTTATTGGGTAAGGCAATCATGTGGTTTGTGCAAAAAGAGGTGCAATTAAATGATAACCAATGTGATGCACATTGCATATGTACATCCCTGGGCTGTGGTCTTGGCATACAGTTATTTCTACTGAATGTGGGAAAAGAAGCTATGAATCATTTCTACATAAAGAAGCCCTAGACTTGAAGGATGAAATTATTTCTCTCTTTCCCTTGAAGTTCTTCCACTATGATCTAAGCTAGCCCTGCTTTGAATAGTGGTTGGATTAGTTAACCTCCAGAGGTTCCTTGCAGCTTCCTTTATATCACAACTCTGTATTTCATAACCTGTGTTGAAAAATTATACACCTGTGAGTCTCCATCAGCAGTATGAGGTAGAATTAGATGAAGTAAAAACAAAAGCAAAGACTCATGCTAGTTTTGGGAACTCATTAGTTCTAGCATCAAAGGGAAGTTTACACTGGGGCAAGTTATTTTTGAACCAGATGGGATCATGTGAATTCACTATGGCACTGCTCAGTGTCTAGGTTAGAAGAGGATTTGGGTCATCTGTAAGGAAACTTCTGACCTGAAATTATTTACTGGAGGGCGTTCTGAGTGGAGAGGTGGGTGTTAAATGACGTAAATGAGAATTTTCATTGCTGCTAAACAGAAAAATAAAACCTATATCCTTCCCTACGGTTCCAAAGAAGAAACATTAAAGTTAATGTGCTTCTTTATGAGCTGCTTCTCAGTCCCCAATAAAACATTGCATTTCATTGCTGATGGGGCATTTAATCAAAAACACCTTTTATTGTTTTCTTTAAATAGTAATTTCCACAGTAGGAATTTAATTACTATGTGAACCTGTGTGTTCAGGCACTTAAAAAAGAGCTAATCACTCACACAAGCCCACATGGCAGTGGAGGATTTTTCCCAGCCTCCCCACCACTGACACCAAAAAAGAAAAATATTCATCAGAAAGTTCTCTTTGATCCCTAGTGTAGGAGGACATCTTTGTCTCACAGTGCCATCATATGACATATACTGAATGGATTGGGTGATACTTTAACAAGGATAAATGACACATGCTCAAAATATTTAAGGGAACAAAAAAACTGTATGAAAAAAAAAAAGTTTGACCTAAGAGTTTTAACCTCAAGAATCCATTTTTGATACTTTTGCTAATTTAGTAATTTAAGGTAAATTTCACCTAATTGCAACCACCTAGAAGTTAGCTAATTAATTTAAGTTAGGTTTCTAGACTCCTGCTAAACACAGGAGGTAAATAACCTCAGGGCTGCAATTCTTCATATTTTGAAATTGGCACACAGGAGAGGCTGAATCACTCACCCCTGAAGCTGTCTAACTCTCCTGGTGGAACAGAGAGGGACATTTAATGGTAAGTTTAACCTGGACACCTCATAAACAGACAGCTAAAGAAAGGTGAGATGAATTCAACTCTCAGCCTGGCAAGGTTGACACACTTTTACCTGTCTGTAAAATGAGCTACACTCTTGTGCGTAAATCATCAAAAATACTTGTGTTGATGGATGGGACCCCATCAGAAGAGCATTCTATTTGTAGAACTGCAGAAATTTCTTCAGATGTTTTAATGTAAGAGGCTTTGAATCTAGCCTGCATTCTTTGAAACTGTAAAATGAAATGACCTTTCAATGCAGAGCCATGCTTCATCTTTTGACCACAGTACATGTTCTTACACATTGATGAAAGTCAGATTATCTGCTTTGGGAAGAGCTTGGAACCAATCAACAAGGATCATAGCACCTTTTAAATAGAACCACTGATCTGTAACAATCTTACAGCTTTACTTCTAGAAGCAACCTTATCTACCCTCTACAATAATGATGTATCAGAGTCTTCCCAATAGCTCCCACACTATTAATGAAACTTAAATTGCAGATGTCATTTAAACCTCTACCACCACAAGGAATGTTATTAATTTTTGCATGAAGAAGAGATACATTTTAAGCGTGTAGTTTCTATGGGATGCCCCAGGTTCTTGCAATCAGTACCAAGGCAGACATAATCAAAATAAAGAAATTATTAAACTCCCTGCTCCATATGGACACTGTAGACATGACAAAACAAAACAAAAAAAAATCAATGGGTCAGACTTTAAAAATGTACCTGTTCTTAAGATGGGAAAAGCAGACAGACTGGTTCCTTCATCACTTCTTAGTCTAACAATACAGCCAATTAAATTGTTCAAGAAATGATTGGATGTTGCACTTAGTGCTATGGTCAAGGTGGTGATCAGCCAAAGGTTGGTTGGACTCAACAATGCAAGAGGCCTTTTCCAACATAAATGATTCTGTGTGATTCTGTGACACTGTGATATAGACAAATACCTGAAACAAGTCAATATATGCCCTCTTTTGAAACAGTAAATCAAGGAATGACCATATGAAAGATAAAAGGCTAAGGAAACCCCAAGCTGTGTAGAAAGACAGAGTAGAATTGCAGGCTGTAATAGCTAAAAAATAGTTTGCTTCCTTGTGAAGAAACCTCAGCCACTGCTACCATCATAGAGACTTGAATACTAAATGTGCAACATAACAACTTGTTCTCGTGCTCAAATAAAAAAATAAGTAATAAATCTGCCTGTAAAGTAAAGAAAGTTTCCATATTACAGCTGGGACATACAGATATTTTATACCTTATAGGTTCCCATGTTTGAACAGCTCACTCTATTAGATAATCATTAAGCACCTCACTCTAAAATGATAATGCTGCTGTGTTCCTTTGCTTGTTCACCAGTTTGATTTTAAGAACTGCAATTTCTATAGACTGAACACAAGACAATATAAGATGATGACAATGATTTTTGCAAAATTTACCCAACTCTTATGCCTGGAGCAAACCTCCACAGCTGGCAGTGGCAATTGCATACAAAGGGAAATGAGGCTCTGTGACTGTATGGATCCTATAAATACGAGACCAAAAGACTTCACCTTGGCAAAATGGGGAAGGGGTTTATTAATACTCCTATTGCCTTTGTACTTCACCATCACAAACCTGCAAATCTTTGCAGAAAGTGAATTTCCTCCTTAGTGAGTTCAAAATACATATTCACATAAAATTATTTTTCTGAAGTCTTTCAGAGAGGCAAATCCAGACAGTTGTGAATAACTACTTCATACAACAAAGGCAATTAGCACAAAGAGAAAGGCAGCTGGTTTGCAACGAACTGAGGATTTGAGCAAATTATCTAAGCATTTAGTTAGTCTCCTGTATAGACAGCACTTCAGCAAGTCAATCAAACTTTCTTAACACCACAAAACAAATCATAACAAAAGCTAGGATCAGAATTCAGAGTATTCTGTACAGCTCAGTTACCTTCACTGAAAATCTAGGTTTAAAAAAGGACATTTGTAAATAAATTCGTTAATGAAATGAATGAAAAATTTCTCTGTGGCTCATACAAAATGTAGCATTTTCTATTCCTAGATTTAAGGTGGAAATCTACAAGCCATATCTGATTGTTATTGAACATTACATGTAACATGAATAGCAATGAGATACTATTTCACTGTTTGTTTAAATTGCTTCAGAGAAAATTTTTAACCGCACTACAATTTAAAGAAGACGATTCAGGATGAATTTGAATGTTCTCGTGTTTTCATGACTAGAAAGACTCTGATCTTATTTTCAAAAAAAATTAGCAGATGAAGGCCTGATGATGTCAATAATATGACAAAACCCAAATAGAGACTAATTGCTCTCAGATGAAGATGAATCACTTATGGGAAGGAAAGATTTCAATGTTCAGTCTAATGACTTTCCTTTATTTCATTCAATGATTTCTCCCACTGTGTCTAACACTCATCCCTCTCTCAGAGACACACTGACAAAGAACAAAGCATGGCAACACATACAGTTGATTTTGGCTTGTAATTTCTATAAAAATAGCAATCTTAATGCATATATTATAATAGTTCCTTTTCTGTAGGTTATGCATTTTGTAATTGCAAAAAAATAAAAATTAATATGCTTAGCCAAGATTATCTCTGCCCATCTTCACCAGCTTTTATCAATTAATTTCTATTTTTATAGTCCACAAACATAGAGACAAAAATTTAAGCCTACTTATGGTATTAATTGTGTGAGTAAGACCAGAAAAGAAAGCCAGAGACTTTAAATCTCAATTAACCTTGCATGTTCTTTTGAAAATGTAAAACTAATCTAGTTTGGGAGGCAGTAGAAGAAGATAGTATGGCATATCTACAACTTCCTTGGTTGTCATTGCTCTCCAGCCAACCTTTAAAGACACTAACTGGGTGCATTTGGCTGCTGAGGGGCACAGACCCCCAGCCCTGGATTTTGTTTATCCAGCATTCTCATTGCTTGCTTCTTTCCTGCTGTTGCTCTCAACTGATTGTGCTTTATTTGCAACTTTTCCAGTCAAATTCTTCAACCAAGAAGTGGGCAAAGAATCTCTCTTGGTGCAAACTTTTTTAACAAGTCCCTTAGCTCTAAGTCTCATTCTTTACTCCTTTCCTCCCAAATGCATGCAAGATATGTTTTCATTAAAAGCATCCCTTTGGTGCCTTGTTCTTTATCAGTGTGTCTGAGAGGAACATGACTGTGAATATTAAATCATGAATATTTGATAATTTTTATTTGTATTTAACTTGAGTTGAAATTTGTGGATAAATGAAATAAAGTAGATGAAATGTCACTCATAGTTGTGTGCAATAAATAAAATTCAGCATAACTTATTTTTATTTATTGTATTTGTTAATGATCTGCAATAAACAACACACAATGCAAGTAAACGGATCCCACAGACTGAATGCATCTAGAAATGTACTCTGAATTAAAAATACACAATTCAAGACAGAAAGCTGGGAAATTCTGAGCAAAGCTCAAAATTAACCTGAGATAGCATGTAATCCTGCCACATGAAGGAAGTAATCTGGGGTTATGAACATCATCTGACACCTATAGTTCCTTCCTACATAATTCTATTCAACTTCACCAAGCCTATTAAGTTAAAATGTAGGTACTGTCAACAGCTGTGATTTCTGAAAAGATCAAGAATCTCTTCAGAAAGGATCTGATTAGAGGGAAACTAAAAATCTGTAAATACTTACAGCTTGGGTAATTATTACTCAATAGGGGAAGTGTGGAATTCATCTACAAGTACGTGCAAGATATTAATATCAAAGAGAGGCATATGGACATAGGTACATAACTAGAAATAATACAATTTAAATGAAGATATAGGTGAATATCCAGTTTATCTAGGCCTAAATAGACTGTACTGTATGACAGAGACAGTTTTTTGAGGTAAATGTGCTAAGTTACAACTAATTAAAAAGTGGTGTTACATTTGAGGGTTTCAAATGACTGCTGCAAAGTCTGTTTTCCTGTCATCCTTAAGAACAGATGGGGTGGGAGAAATATTTTTTAATGTTCTGAAACCACTTAAAAAACCAGAATTTTGAATTTCAGCTCAAAGAGAAATTGTGTACCTTGGTTCACACTGTCTTTGGAATTTTACTAAAACGAAAAAGAAATTAAGACAGCAACAGTGTTGAAGCAATTTTACTCATGCTATAAACTCAGATATTTAACTTCCTTTTTGTAATAATCATTCGATGATCAATGTCAACAGTATACTTTGCAGTATCAAGCACACACCATGAATAGCAAAACAGTGTAAGCTTGACAGAAAATGTAAGTTTTTAGACAGTCATCCTTTCATGATGGACTGTCAGTTCTGTTACCGCACTGCAATCATATCTAGTCATGTTATTTTGGCATTGGTCTGCTCTTCATCACAGATGATCACAGCTAAGCTTCCTGTGGATAACTATCAAAACAAACGGTTTCACAGGAAATACTTTGGCAGTTGCACATTCAGCCTCCGTGAGAATGACAGGAAGAACCACCTCATTAAAGGGCAGCAACCTCCAAAGTTGCTCCAAACAACATAGTGGTTGTGCTTTTAACCATTCTACATGGTTTTGAAGCACCTGCCCCAACTGCCCCTATTTACTCTACATTGCTTCACTTTACAAAATGGTTTGTTCTGCATGAACTAGAACCCTCTTAAAGGAAATTAAAGCAGTAGCTCTTCTCAAGATGTACACCAAAGTTAAGACAAACTTTTATGAGCATATCAGTTTGTAAATCAACATTTGATCTTTCAGATTTGTGGAGGCATTTAGTGTGGTAGAGACATTTATTATGAAGAATAAAATCACTTCAAGTAAAAATCTAAAAACATTAAGTATAGATGCAAGGGTCTCAGCACAAACTCCATTAATCCACCAATCCTTTTCTGTTGCAGTGATCTACTTGAAGAGCTGGCACACTTATTGTGCCATGAGTGACAGGGGCAACAGCAAAACTAACTATGTTACATTGACCTTTCAAACCTGTGAACATGAATTTAAAAATTTAGTTGCTAAAATTCTAATCAGTGACTGACATTCTATAACAATAAATATATTACCAAGTAAAAAAGTTATGGGTCTCCTAGAAATGTTCTAAGGACTGAAATGTAAATTTTAATTAGAATGGTAAGGCTCATGAAATTAAGAGATTCACTTACATAAAAATGCTGTAGATGATCCTTGAATGAAATTAGTCAAAACATATTTAAGATTTCTCAACGTAGAAGTGTTTAAATCCCAGAAGCTTCCCACATTAAGGGTTTGGCTTCATATACTTCAAAGCTGTAGCATTTAAATTCCAATTAATTCATAAAAGGTAGGCAGTGTGTGTACAAAAGATATTTGCAACAAAAGACTGCATTATGGTGTGTCTCAAAGCTCATTACAAAGCAGCTACTACAGTGGACTGTGTCTGATAAATCACCACAATTTTTCTTCATTTAGTGTTACTTAGAAATTGATCTTGGTTTGTAAGCAAATTCAGAGAATCCTAATTTACTGCTAGTAATCCCCATGGGAGAGATAAATAATGTTCAGACTACATTTTCCACAGACACCATTCCCTATTGTAGAATTGTGGGAAGAGTAATGAAAACTCTTTTCCTTTTCTCTGAAATAAATTAATGATTTTCTATAGAAATAAATAGAAGGTTTCTTCAAATCAAAAACCATCCAAATTCATGCAGCTGAACTTAATATGCAAATTTGAGCAAACAGAAGCAGATCTCCTTTAAAGTGTGCATTTTATTAATGTCTCTCTAAATCATAGAACAATGTATCTCAACAGACATGAATTTTTTACATGATTTTTTTTTTAATTAGGCTTATATGTGAAGAACCTGCTAACAAGGAAGTACACTTCCACATTAATCACGAGGAAATGTTGCCAAGCAAACACAAGTTCTTTGTATGTCTAATTTTTGCCACACTGAGAAAGGCTATTTTTAAATTTGGAATACCTTTAAAGCTATAACCTGCACTGTACATTTCAGACTCCAAGCTGTGTTAAGATAAGCTTGTTCAGATCTGACCCAATACAGCCATAGAATCACAGCAATGCTGCTGGGTCTGTCCAAGGAGGACTGTCCTGACACAAACCATAGCAGTGCTCAATACCCATAAAACATTGTCAGAACACAACAAATGAAGAGTAATAGCTTTCCAGCCTTCCTTGATTCCGACCAGCTCTTCTGAGTCTTCTGCGGTAAGAATACATCACCTTCTTCTGAGTTCCATTTCTGTGATGCCCTCACTAGATTATGGCTGCTCAAACTAACTGGAGCAACCAGAAGAGGTAACTCTGATATTTGCCTGTCCCTGAATTCCAGCATATTCCTGGTCATCTTTCTTTGCAGCAGATTTTTCAAAGCTATGCACTGAGTTGATTCCTCAAATGTTCACAGGACTGAAAGGAGGGTTTGTTGTAACCTTCAGGCACTAATTGATGACAGCTTACTTGACTGCATTTCCTCTTTCCTTGGTCTTCCCTCCTGGCTGTAAGTATAAGGTGATGATAAACCTAACCTCCAACTCCACAGTAAGAGTCCCTTTTTCCCTCTACAAAGCCTTGATTTTATTTAAATGAAGCAATTCATTACACAATTAGCATACAATGAATTTTAAAATATTTTTCATAAGAATGGAATCAGTTCTACTCAACCTGGAGACATCTGGAAACCTTCCCCAAAAACTATTTCTAAAAGTAAACAGTTTTGAAAATGTGCCATTTCTTTGTAGGTCACAAGTGGTGCTTCTGACGTCACCTCAGTGCAGTCCTAGAGAGTTTAAAACAGAAGGCAGCATCAAAGCACATGATTTAGCTCACTGCTCTTCCACCCAGTTAGCCCTGTGCTGACACCCACAGCTGACAGCACGCTGCAGCAGAGCTGGATTACACACAAAGCAGTGTTCAAACCTTGTTAGTGAACTATCACTGACTCAAAAGATGCCTGGAAAAGGATTTGGGTCAAAGGCAGTGTAGGACAGCAGAGGGCAATGCAAGCTGGTGAGTGGACAGTATGCTGTGGGATGCTTAGGATGCCTGGGTTTAAGGAGAACAGCAATTGGGAAGGGAAGAGGGACCTGTGGCAGTTAAGGCTGTGACACAAAACATAGGCCTTCCTCAAGGCATCCACGGCAAGGACAACAATATGTGTTCATCTATACTAAGCCACAGTGATCCTAAATGCTGTAGCTACCAAATCCTAAAGGCCATAACTAATATGTCTGGGCATAACTACAGGGAGCAAAGGAGAATCTCACTTACAGAAAAGGACTTAAAAGCAAAATTCAAGACAAGGCCAAATGAAGAAGAAAGGAGGAGCATGGAGCAAGGGGACCAGTGACAGTTAAGGTTTGGTATGCTAAGCCCAGACTGAAACATGGCAGTAACAGAAAAATATGCACATCTGTTTTTCATGCAACAATAAGAATTCCAGATGTGTCACAGTATCCATGGGAAAACTGTAATTCTTCCAATGGTACTGGGCTATAAAGGTATCAACTTGTGTTAATCCAAACTAATGAGAGAACACAAGTCACGCTGTCATTTTGGAACCTTGTCCAACTAAATTGTCAATATACTGAGAGAGTAGTTGCATCTGGATTATTCATAACATTGTCATGAGAGTCTAAGACACATCAGGAGATGGGCTTAGCAATGTTTGCAAACAGAGTGAATTCAAGTGAATGCATACATAGAGGGCAACCCCATATTCACATATGCATGGACACACATCCTACTGAGGAAACCACAATTTCAGTTAAGATTTGCTCTTTGCTAGTGTTCTTGGAAAGGAAGCAACAGAAAAACTGGTATTACAGGCCTCTCAGAAATTTCCACAAATTTCAGTGCTTTCAGTGCCTGTAAACTTGCTATTCAGTACTTATGCATGCAAATTTGCTGTTCAGGGTCGTTTTTCCTATTGGCTTTTTGTTCCTTTTCCATTTCTGTGGAGGAGAGAATGAATGTATACACAGGAGAACTTTCAGGAAGCCATTAGAGTTCCATATTGCTTTCTGATCTTCAGAAGACCAAACTAAAAGCAGTCATCTGGTGCAGTTTGGTCATAGCTCCGAACAGAGGCATTTACAATGTAATTTTTTGGGATTCAAATGCCCACTAAGCATACAAGAGATTCTAAAATATGCATTTATTTCCCACTTTCCAGTTTCTCAAAAACACATTTTTATTCTTCTTGCAAAACATTGTTTAAAGCTTAGATTTCATTTTAATATTAGTGTTATGTGGGCTGTGCATTGATGATTCTTGCTGTTAGGGTTAGCACGAAAAACAGTTTTGTAACATTGCATTTTTTAAACATCTTTTCTGAGAAACAAAATTGAAATGAAAAAACAATGACAGGCTCAAGAACAGCCATTACTCTATTTGGGGCTTAATGGTACTCCTCATATGGAGTGTGGGACATTCACCTTTTTCTAATGTAAGCCATAGAGGCTAAGTTTGGTTTTCCTCACTCCCCTTAAATACTGGCTACTCTTAATAACTTCTTGTCTTACCAGAAATCTTAATCTATTTTAAAAACCCATAAAAGAATGTGTGTACAATAAATCTTGGTTTAATATGAACAAAATATTTCACCACAAACAAATAATAAAAAGAAACCTCAGGTGGCTCTTATTACAGAACTGTCAAAACCAGCAACAACCATGACAAACACCTACCCCACACTTCTAACTGAAGGGAAGTGGAACCCTACACTACCACTATCCAGGATGCAGTGCTTAGCCTCACTGACAACCATACTGGAAACTCTGGACTGTCTTATAGATTGCTGTAGAGTGTGACTCTCTAAATTTTTGAAGACATAACTGGAGAGACAGTTTTACTGTGGGAACAGCCTTTCTCCATTCTGCAAAAGGTACATTTGCAAACAATCACACTGATTCTGAATGGCTGTTCATTTCTTTTTAGTCATCAACAGTCAGACCAAAAAACTTATTCAATGTGTTCACAAGGGAACAGATCTTAGCAAAATTAATCTCATCTCCTATAAACAATAAGCCTTCATGTGTGAACATGAGTAGGCTTTATTATTTAGCTATTTGCCATTCATTCTCATGCCTCCAAAGCTTTTCTTCTGTCCAGAGAGCAGAACATCACATAATTTAGGTATCCAATATACGCAATGCAACAAATGGCAAACATCAAGGAAGAGCTCATGAAAAACAAAAAAAGCTAAAAATTCCTTGGCAAATGCTCAAAAGTAATGAAAGCTCTGAGAACAGAAGAAGAATGTTATAGTGTCCTCAATATTTTTATGACTAGCAATTTCATAAGCTTCCTATGAGTCTCTTGAGGAGGAAATGGGAATGTATAAACAAACCACGAATACATGGTCTAGTGGTGGACTTGGCAGTGCTGGGATAATGGTTGGACTTGATGATCTTAAAGGTCTTTCCCTACCTAAACAATTCCATAATTCCATGATTCTATTCTATAAAAATCTGTAGGGTAACCACACTGAAATAGATACCATGATCTCAGCCATAGCAGACAGAATTTTTGTTGCTTTTGTTATCTGAGCTATCCTAGCTATTAAATATGTCATTCCTTCAGAAAAAGGAGTTGACATTTAGCTGCAGAGATCTGTGACTAGGAACAGGCAATAAATTAGATAAGAATGTAAGAACAACTGTACTGAATCAGACCAAAAGAGCATCTAGTCCAGTACTGTGGCCTTGGAAGCAGACATAACAGAGAGCCCAGTACGCAAGGGATGGTACCCTGGAGACAAATGGGGTTAAATGAAGGACTCACAGAAGCCTTTGAAGATTTTTTTCCTAGTTATGATAGAGAAAAGGTTCCAGGAAGTGACAAACAGTATGCAGTTGTGCTTTTTTCTCATTGAAGTTTAAGAAAAGTGAGACTGTAAATTTTGAACATCAAACCGTTTTCTAAGAGATATGAAGTTTTGTGATAAACACATACAGGGAAAAAAACCCTAAGTTTGAACTCCATGTCATCTTTAATTTTACCTTTGAAAAAGTCATTATTCAAAGTGAAAGGAGACTGGTATTTTGGAGTTAGAAATAATGAAACGGTCTCTGCATCCTACAAAAATACCTTGCCCATGCTAAAATTAGCATGCAATGTAATTAAATTAATTAGTGTTTCAGAGTTTATATAGGAAAAGGGTCACTAATTTTCATGTTGTCTTGGTGAATATAAGCTAAGAATAGCCATGAGCAAATTCTTGAAGACAAATAGACTTGTAACATAGAGAAGAAACCATTCAGTCCTTCTATATTTATATCCCTTTCAGTATCTGTGAACTCATGGTCAGAAATGACAGTTTCTCTTCAGAAAATCCAAGTCTGAACAAAGGCAGCTAAATGCAAAAGATTTTCTACTCAAATAAAAGGACCTGACTTCAGCTCCCAAGCACTTACATTTACAAATGTGTAGTTAGCTAAACCAGGTTTGAAATTATCTATAAACACTGGACCATATTTGATTAAATAAATAGGCATTTTGGTCAAAAAGACATCAGAACAATGAAGCTGTTCTCTAAGTCAAGCAACCAGTGTGCTGTGAGACAATCACATTTTCAAAACATTTTAAGTAAGCAAGATGGCGTATACAAACAGGTCTGTAAATTGGGAAAGATGAAAAAAACATACACAGATGCAAACTGAAATAACAAATTAAAGATCAAAGTCCTATAACCAGGGACTATAAATATAAATTTTTGAGTGTACTATCTACTTTAAAGTTTGGAGTGTATAGTGGTTTTCATTGTCCTACTTGAAATGCCCCCAGATGCCTGATTTTCAGACCACAAAGCTCAATTATTTTCTGACTATCGTAACACCTTGAGATCATAGCATTTATTAAAAAACCTCACAGAGGCACTTATTGGAATAACAGGGAAATATATGTGTAATTTCATTTTATATATTTGTTGTCACTGTCATAGATCAGTCAAGAAAAAAAAAAAAGACTTCTTCAAGTTAAGTTTTTGTAAAAGTCTGCTTCTTTTAAGTAAATCATATTGATGTTCCCAAAGGAAACAATAATTCTGTAAAGTGTTGTTTGTGGCTATAGAGTGGGCACCACTATGCAGAAATGACAGTAGTAAAGCAGTAAGGACAGCAGTTAGTTCCTTTCCCAAAGAACTGTATGGCAGTTAAAAAAAATCTCCCTATTTTTAGGATTCTTTTTCTTCTGGTAAAGGTTTTTACTAAATTTTTTTCATCTATTTTTTAAAATGCAGCACAAATGGACCTACTACAAAGTAAGTTGTCACAGAAAGAAAAACAGGTATTTTAAAGAGAGATGATAGAAAAGACAAATTTTCAGAAAGGCACATAGGTATTTAATTACTCACTTTGCATTTAAATTTTTGTGAGAAGTGTCACTATGTCTACAGCAAAGTGAAAATACACGTTGTTGTAAAGAACATGTTATGTCTCCCAGATGAACATCAAATTTTAATAATGTAAACCTATCATCACATTACCTGGGCCAGAATAACTAAAGAGCTCAGTCAAGTCTGGATCTGTGTGGCTGGGAAGCAGCCTTTCTGAAGAGGGATCTGGGGGTCCTGGTGAACAAGCTGGCAGGGTCAGCAGAGCACTGCTGCAGCAGCAAAGGCACACTGGATCCTGGGCTGCATCTGCAGGGGCATCGCTGGCAGAGATGGAGACGTCATCATCCCACTCTGCTCAGCCTTTGTCAGACTGCACCAGAGCACTGTGCCCAGAGCTGGCCCCACTGCTCAGGAAAGACACAGACAAACTGGAGTGTCCAGTTTGAGGCTGGAGAGTCTGCCCTGTCAGGGAAGCCTGAAGGAGAGGGGCCTTTTCTCCCTGCAGAAGAGACACCTAAGGGAGGAAACTCATCACAGCATTCCAGTACTTAAAGGGCAGGTACAAACAAGACAGAAAGTCACAGAGGGTACATGGACATGACAAGGGGTGACAGGCACAACTTGCACCAGGAGAGGATTCATCTCAACATAAGGAATATTTTTTTTTCAGTAAGAACAATCAATCACTGGAACAACATCCATAGTGATGTGGTGAAGTCCCCATCAGTGGAGGTGTTCAAACTGTCTTTGGACAGCGTGGTCAATAATGTCATCTGGGCACAAAAAGTAGGACCAGCTGATCTTCTGAAATCTTTTCCAACCTTAAAGGTTGTTCTATGATTTTGTGATTTTTGACAATTTTGTTCTAATCAGTTTTTGTCATTTTAGATATTCAAATAATGGTGGAAGTCTTAGAATATTTAGCTAAATGTCAAGAAATATCTTATTCACCTAGGAAAACTATATCTCAGCAAGAAATTATCCAGAGCTTTTACTTTATGGCATGGAGATTTTGCAGGAGGGCAAAATGAGATCTCAGAAATACATCTCTTCCCATCTTCCTTCTCAAGGTCGATTCTTTTCCTGGAATGAAGCTCCAAAGCTAGACAAAAATTAGGTTTTCCTTCAGGATAATGATCACTTTGACCCCTCCAAGTTGTGCCAGGTAGAGAAATCCTCATGCATTCTAATCCACTATTCCTTATACCACTTTTCCCTTTCTTTTTATTGCTGCAATCAAATAGGTCACATGGTAGGACTGAACATCCTCAGACTATTTGTGCCATGTTTTCCCTCCTCCTCCATTCAAAACTAATGTTTTTGCCTCTCTTCTCCTCTCTTTTTAAAATACTAGAGCAAAACCAAAATCCAATATAAATATGGAAATTTTTATGCTAAAAAAAGTTCAAATTATTCAACATAAAGTCTCTGAAGAGGATAATTTGCACTGAATTACTTTTACCCTAGTTTAGATTTAAAGGCGGTATTTGAATAGAAAAGGCTGTCACAAATCCCTTGAAAGTATTGGTATTTTTTCCAAAATACTCTATGTCTCATATGAAAGGAAGCTGAAATACCATGAAACATTTAGTTTATGGATTTATTTATGACAGGAAATGCATTCTTCCTTAGGGAACTAAACTATTCTGAAACTGTTGAACAATGTTGCTGAACTTGTTAGCTTCAAACAGAAGGCCAAGTAGAATCCTCCAGCATCCACCCCTCATCTGAACTGTTCACTCAAATATAGCACAGTGCAATGACTCACTGTTTAGCTCAGAATAATGACAACAGTTATGCCACAGGGTTTTTTTAACTGATGCTTAAAACTGCAGACTCTGACTTTTCCTCTCTGAACTGTGCACGTTGGAGACAATGGGGGAAGCCAAGTAGTGAACCGCCATTGACAAATGCACTTTCTTCTTCTTGAACTTGCAGAGCAGAGGTCCTAAAAATGCTGTAACTGTGGATGCCAGAGTATCAAGCCAGGTCTGCATAAAGGTTAATATTTCTACAGGATTACCCAGTGGGTCTGAGAAAGACACTGATCTCCATGAGACAACCCACAGACAGCTCCTCTGGGACCCAGTGAAAGGCTCTGCTTGTAATCCAGGGTCAGAAAAGAGAAGGAGAACTGAGGTGCTCTTCCTTGCAATGTGAAAAAGCTTTGCCTCTTTCTACCAGTGAGATAATCCTCCCAGAAAAGTGACATTAAAGGGACAAGAGAACTAATCGGTTGTGGAAAGGAGAACAATGCCCTTCAAATGTCATACAGTATAAAATACTGCAGGCAGCTCAGCTCTATTTCTTTTTTTTTTTTTTTTTGCTTTTTGTATTTCCAGCTGCACCTTATCCAAAACTATTCATGCAGTAGCAGACAAGGGAGAGGGGAGAAGGAGTAGATGGGACAAGGCTCTTTCTTGAATCTTTTTCTCCAGGCTGCATGTGGGTGAAAGAAGGAGCTATGTTAGCACTGTCATCTAGCCCACAGATGCCCAAGCTGCACTATCCAGGAGGATGTGTTACTTTTGCACACTGTAAGGCTGCTGCAGGTATAATACCATCTCTTTCTTCTAGGGGAGGGTCAGACCACAGGATGAAGTAGATTTGCCCTATTCACTGCCAAAATGTACAATTTATGGTACACTGTGACTCCAGATAAAGAAAACCGTTTGGATTAGGTGACTAAACTGTTGGGACCCGTGGAAGAGACAGAAACTGGGTATCGGTGACTTAATGGTTGTTCCAAAGTAACATACTGTCCTGTTTAGAAAAGAGGATGTACATCACTGAGATTACAACAGTAAATAAATATCACCAGCACTGGACAGAATAGGCTTCCTTATTTTCAAGCAGGCAGACCACAACGCAGGTGCTGACAGCTCAGTCACTGAAGGGAGAGGCAGATGCTGTAGCAATGCAGCACAGGGCAGCAGCTGCCTGACAGCATCTCAGCAGCTGGAAATAGACACTGGGGTAGCAACCACCTCTACAGCTTTAAAGCACATGGCATTTGCATCTCTGCATCTCCCTCTGAGGCCTCTGGGATCACCTGTGCCTATTAGCCCAGTGAGGTAGCAATTCAAGGCTAGCATTTTCTGGCCATGCTTACTGCATAAAAGCCAATCAAGCACTATTTTTATGCATAGTCTGTGCTGTTTCTCAGTGAATTACTGCTTGTCTTCTGAAAATCCTTGCAGGTCTGCGTATTCTCATATCACTTATTTTTTCAACTTTTTTGTAATGTTTTTCATCTCTTCTCCATCTCATGAGATAAGAAAAAATACTCTTGTAGTATACTGGAAACCAGACTTTTTAATTTTTATATGACAGTAAATATACCAAGGGAAGAAGAGAACATACATTTAGGTCTTAGGAGAAATAAAATTTCAGCACTCCGCTACCCTGGATTCTCTAGCCCAAATCTTTAAATATTCATGAATTATTTAAAATGTTATATCTCTATTACATATAAGCATATGATATCATTGTAAATGCTGCAATTCTAACTTTAGATTTTTGTCTATTCTTCCCTTCATAAAGATGCAACAATATCAACCTTTTGAAATGCTGTATACACCACAGATTTAATTATTTATTCACCTGGAGGGTTGCGTTTCTATTGTTATTGCTTGGTTTTGTCTGAATAAAGAGTCAATGTACAATAATAACAACAGAAAATTTCAGCTTCAGCATGAGAGTCCTCCACTGACTGTAACAGTCAAAGCCAGAATGTGAAGTTCTGGCAGCTGCAAAAAATGTCCCAACCCAAGCCCAGGGGCAAAACTGTATCATAGGATATCTTCCATCCGAAATAAATGAGAATGCAGAGGTCTTTTTCCTCATAAAGAACACAAGTTCAATCCTTTACTCTCTTTAAAGTTCTGGGTCTTTTTCCCCCCCAAGGTCATTGTCCCAGTAACTTTTGGTGTTTAGTAGTCTGAAGTGAGTTTTGATCAGTGATTTAACGAAAGCTGGTAATTTGTTTTTTTATCACAAAATGTTCTCAGCCAAAATGTGTTTTCTATGGAAAATCCCCAACCAGTTCTACTACTAGCCAGACATCTGGAGTGTTAGTTGGAAGCGTTTGTGTCTGGAATTACTGCTGAACCGTGAGAGATGTCACACCATGACCTTAAAGCTAACCCCACGACCCAGCTGCATATCCTGTGCTCCCTGCAGGGATCTAAACCTTGAAATCCTTGCTGCTTTTCCATGTGCATGTAGTTATAGCACCTAGAGATGGAAATTAAAGTATCTACTCACTGTGAGGCACCAGGACAAAGTTACAAGCTAGGTACAGCCATCACAGCAAGGTTTAGTCTCCTTTAAGGAAGAGAAAGTATGACTGAATTACAGAGGCGTTTCCACACACAGCTAGAGCTACATACCATAAGTCAAAGAGCTGTGAACATGTAGTAATCACTGTGAACAATAAACAGTGGGAAAGTTCACAAGGTGCCCTGGTTTCTACAAGCATGTTTTATCTCTGCTGCCAGGTCAAGTGTAGAAGGAATGGCACTTGTGCTTCCTACTTGCCAGAGATGAAATGTCAGAGAACACATGGCATGAGAGGATAATGGCCAGGTCTAATGACAAAACCTCTTCTCAACTGATCTCCATGTTATTAATTAGCTCCTCTTTAGGTCTCTCTCTCCCAGCAGTCATTAAAAAAAAAATCTCCATAGCTTTCTAATTACTCAAGTTTGGCTTACACTAGGTTGCCAATCCCAATATCATGCCCCTGCCTGGGCAGGTGGATCCTTATGTTGTGCAGAATCAAGTCCTCATAGCTTTGAAAATCTACCTTTAGCATCTACTGCAGACTTTACCTAAGAACCAAAATGTGTGCCATCTGAAAGAATGAAAAACCCTTTGGGAACCTTTCCTCTTCAGCAGAATAAGTGCCAACCTAATTTTTCAGACCTGATTCTTACACAAAGCTGCTGCTGTGCACCCACTAGTCATATAACACACACAGTAACACTGTCCTACAACTGTATTTGACAAAGTCCCTTCAAGAGAAAAGAAGTTGCAAATAATGGGTGTAGTTTGAGGCTTTTAAAGATCATTATTAAAATCACACAAAAGGAAGCAGTTGAGTGAAAATGACTGGAGGGCTGAGGAAAGTGATTATTTCCTTAGAGCAGTCTAACAAAACTTGCAATTTCCCACATTCCTGGGGAAATGTGCTTCAATCAGCTCCTCTCGTTTTACATTTCCAAAGGCACTGGGCCAAACTGAGGAAGTGCAATCATGAAGTCTCCCACATCCAGGGAATCATCACCAGGGCTAACTTTGTCTTACCATCTCCCAAGCATGCTGTCAAGAAAAAGTACCAAGCTTCCCTGACATGCAGCTCTGAATGCTCCCCAAAACTGTCACGATGCTCTAATGCTGGTAAACCTGTGAAACTACAAGCTCTTCCAAGTTCCTTAATGCAAAGGTTTCTTTTGTGGAACTGTTTCTGATTTTTTCTTTCAACACAAGGATATTTCTAATTTCCAGTTCTGCAGGCTGAAATAGGATGTTATATACCTTCCAGAGTCTGATGTAGACATTAGGAACAAGGCGAAGTTGCTAGGAGACCACAGATGGAGCAAGGAGCATTGCAGTAACACAGCAGCTTTTCACACAGGGCTGATGAGAATGCCTACATCAGCAGTCAGCCCTTCACAGCTTAAAACAAACCAGACAACCTTTTGCTGCTTATGTAAAGATGTACATTTGGATAGAACCATTAAAGTGTTACAAAACCAGCGCACCACAACCTGAATAATAAGCAAGACAAGAAACACTGAAAAGGATTACACAGACAACACTTGCTGCTCTCTCTCATTGTTTTTGGGAATAGGCCCTTCACTTAGAAAATAGAAATCCTATTTAAACAAACAAATGTCATCACTTCCTACATGGGTCCTGGACCCAAGTGGCATATCACTGAAATACAAAGGGGAATACTTAATGAACCAGAAGATGCTATGCACTCTAAAATTCATTGTCCATTTCCATGTTATTTAGAAAAGTGTCACTCACTGTGGCCATAAGCCATTAAAATCTACAGAGCCCTTTTGACTCTTCTGTGTCCTTATTCACAAGTCAGAGCTCATGCTAGTTAAAATTTACCACTTGGCAAGCAGAAATTAGAGTTTTATCAAACTCAGGCTTTCATTGTTTCAGTTGCCATGATCACAGGTATTTAAATAGACAACATAAACCAAAATTAATGCAGCTGCATGGCTGTAAGGTCATACATCTTAGATATGCTAAACTAATGGTTCTACCCATAAAGCTTTATTTGTCACCTATATATGGAAAGTTGAAGTATAGAAAGTCTGGATCACAGCTAAAATTCAAATGGAAAAGCTGTGACTGACCAAAGTTTTAAACCTCTGTTTCAGTTCCGCTCCTTCCAGTGGGATCATCCATCCTGAGAGGTCATTAACCTGCTCACTCTTGAGGTAGGACTTACCTGACAAGTATTAATTATATATTTCATTATAAAGTCAATACTGCAAGCATTTCAGATGAATACAGACTAAATTTACTCTCTTCATTTAAGAGGGAGGTACAGTAACAAGTTTAGCCATACCTGTTCACACTGTCAGTGTTTGAAATTAGATGATGTTAATGCCTACACTGAGTGCAGCCTACAAATCCAATAATAAAATAGCTTTGGCAATGCACATCCAAAGGTTAGAAGCTTCAAGTGTGTCAAGTACTCTATCTTGATAATAAAGAAACAACTGAGCCAATTACCAGATTATGTGCCATGCAAATGCAAGGTCCCATCTACCTCACCCGAGAATAAATTAATCATATTGAAGCCAGTATCAGCTGGAAATGTTCAGCACTACTGTGTTTAGAGTATTTCACAAACTAGTCATTAGAAAGTGAGCAAAAAGAAAGGTAGGGGCATGTATTTTCTTCAGTTTGGGATTACAGTATTTACAGGTCTAATTCTCATGTTATGGTAACATAAATAATTTCAAATATAGATGGAAATTTTCTGCTGTAGCAAAACATCTTGAAATGTGTTTGGAATTGCTGTGGTAGGGCTCAACCGTTATGTTTTAGACAGGAACACCTGCACACAATTAATCTAAATAATTGCAGCAGCTTCATGTAAATAGTTTACTTTTCCTCTGAGTTCCCAGTTCTTATCTCTTCATGACCCTATTACATAAACCTTCATACACCACAAAAATAAGCAGATAATTTTCTCTCGGGAAATCTCATTAGTGGAAACTAGGTATGTTTTGTCACAGCAGCCCTTTTGAAAAAAAACTGAAAAGGAGATATTTCTCTTTCTTTGGGATATACACCACACATTGATTAATTAGGTAAGCTTTGAAGCATGATAAAAAGTTATCCAAGTAATAATAGTCTCTAGGAATTCCATATCTGCACTGCAACCTTTCACTGAAGGTCAATGCCCTGGAGAATTCCTCTTACAGTATTATCTCTAGCCATTAAAATTAATGTAATTCCACTTTATCTAAAAAAAATGTAGTAAAGTACAAAGCACATCCTAAACTCAAGTAACACATACTTAAATGTAGGAGGCAATTTTAAATCAATATTTTCAGACTAAAGTCATAAAGACATACATATAAATAGCTGTACAGAATATAAATCAAAAGACTGCTTCCAAAGTAAAATTTTATGCTGAAAGGATAAAAATGTATATGAAACTCTACATGCAGTATCTGAAGTAAAAGTCCCTCTTTTGTACTAAGGCCTTAGCTCATTCTAAAGTAATGGGATTTTGCCTCTAGTAGAACTGAGTTTAAAAAAATTACACAGGGACCTGAAGCCTCCTCCATCACTGAGAGGGGAATTATCAGCCCATTTTCTGTTACATGCATTTCTTTCTAAGAGGGCAGGCTGTGTTACAACACTGATGATAGGATTTGTGGATTCTGCTAGAATACAGCTTGCTCTCTCTTTCTGCAAAATACCAGTTTCTCATTACCCTTCATGTCCCAGGCTGCTCACACAGGTAAAAGGAGTGCTGGCACAGTCTCCATCCTGCTCATGCATTTGTGCTGCCCCTGGCTCTGCTGGAAGTGCCGAATGCCTGAGTAGGTCTCAGCTGCACACCATGGTGCTCTCTCTCATCAGCGTGCTATGAGCTCTGACTCAGAGCAGGGGGCATCAGCTGGATACAAACCAGACCTGCTTCATACACCTGGCCACCATCCTGAGGTCCATCACTGCTCACTGCCCACACTAGCACTGCTCTAAGGGGCAGATTTTCCATGGAGTCTACAGAGTTGTACAAACAAGTTACTTTTCTGATCACTACAATGAACACCTTCATATGATAACTGTGTACCCACATAACAAGCCTCATTTCATCATCTACTAATGCACTTAAAAATCTTATCCTAAATTCCTGTTTATGTGATATGGTATTTTTTACATTTATTCATTCATTTTTTCATCCTAACTATTTGAGACTGGAAGTGTGACTTAATAAGATATCCACTGCTATCACAGGAATGAATATTTCAAGAACCAGAAAAAGTAAATCCTTGCATTCTGGTGAATTTAGCATTGAGATGATAACAAAATACATCCATCAAAGCAATTTAAAAAATACATATATTCCATAAACCTTCACACAGGGCAACCTAAAAGTTAAGTCACATATTTAAGAACTGTCCAAACACTTAAACACGTACAGGCTTGGGGCCATGATGACTTTCCTGAGAACCTTGTTCGAGTGCTTGACCACATCTTCCTTATATCCAATCTGAACTTCCCCTGATGCTGCTTTAAGGCATTTTAATGCACATGGAACAATTGCTGATGGGAATCTGTGGCACAATGGGCCCCTTCATGTGTTTTTTAAAGAAACTGCCAACTAACAAAAATAGGGATCACTCTAGCCGATTTAACATTGTCTGGAAGGCAAAAGTCACGCCAAATGAATTTAGAAATTATCAGTACGTTTTTAACTGTGATGATCATTGACATAGCCACTAGGAAAAACTATGCATTCCTTGCCACCTGTAGGAGGACTCATGTGACAGAGTGTAGAAGCTCACAGCATAGACATCCACATTTAGGTTCAATACATAGATTTCCCTTACAGACAACTGAAAAAGCACACATTTTTAGGCAGTGATTAATCTCATCCTAGAGTAGACATCTAAACTAGGACAAACTAAAGTAGACTTCTCTAGAAGTCCTTTCTGCAATAGTTTTACAGGGTAAATATATCCACATGAGAGGAACCCTAATCTTAATAAATTTTAAAACAAATCAGAATAGGCCTCTATGAAAGATAAGCTTTATTTTTAAGCACAGCTTCCAGGATAGGTACCAAGGTAACAGCATTCTACAATATCACCATCCTTCCTGCCCTGAAATCTATGACACCTAAAACTGAAGACAGAACAATTAAGAAATTATGATGAGCTTCTCAGTACCTCTACTTTCAGTTTAAGTATGATGAACTGATTTTTTTTCCTTCTGAATTCTGAAGGACATTTATTAGCACTTTTTAAAAATATTTGGTTATTCCCATCATTTTATTCTATACATATTTCCTCTGCAATGTCTTTATTGTCTTTCTTTTTTTACATGTTTTCTTATGCAGACAGTGAAAATAAGAGGAATTTTCTGAAAAATAATGTGTGGTAATGAAAACTGTCACAAAAAGTGAGTCTCAGAGTAAAACTTACACCTTCAAAATTTCCCTACAATTGAAGCAATGACTCAAAAGAAAGTGAAAATACAAAGAGGCTCTGGAAGACAGCTCTCCCAGCACGTACCAGGGTAGTTAAGCACATATTAATTGCCTATAGTTATTGGAAAAGCAAATAAAATCAATCAAAAATATATTTTTAGTAGGATTAAATTAACATCTGTTTGAAATAGTTTTATATCAAAACTGAAAATGCTATGTCTTCCGGTATCTTCAGTCTTTTAATGCTTGTGTTCGATGAACATTCACATGAAGCTTTAATATAATTTTCTTCAAGATGCATAGTCCAACATATTTTTTCAGAATGGGATTCTTTTGAATATGTTGTTATAGGACCAAAAGAAGCAGAACAGAAGAGGAACTTGAAAATATTACAAAAGGACATCTCGTTTTTCCCTCCCTGTACCAAAGTAGGAGACAGAAATGGCATAGCATGGGAAGGAAGCACATTAACACTGAGAAAGAGCAGGCAGACCACAGATTCTTCTTTTATGCAGGTTCACACCAATTTGGAGAAGAGGCCTGTGGCCCTTCAGAGCTGCAGACATAGTGATGCAAGTGTAAACTCTCTGGCACAGAACACAACAAAATGAATCAGGTTCATGTATCACTGACTGAGAATAAAGAGCAAAGGGGTTACCTTAATCGGGCTTCCATCTGGAGTAAGAACCTCTTCTGAAAGCTCCATCATCTTCAATGCCATCAGGGCAATGGCTTTGGCATGACTAAGGCTTTTCTTATGGAGCCCTGCTGCAACGCAGTACGCATCACCTATTGTTTCCACCTGCAGCAATCAGACAAACCCGGTGTTATGGTGTGATAATGAGAGGGGAACCCTGCCATTAGGGTTGCAATCAAATAGTTGCTTAAAATATGTGAGCAAAACATCCATAAATAAGCAATTAGACAAGAGCATAATTACCTGAGTCTGCAAACAGGTACAGTGAAAACCTGACAAGGAACAGCACAGTGGTTTATCACCTAATAACCAAAGCAGATTGTCTAGAACAGTGTACGGCATCAGCTGAGATATGACAACATTCTCCCACAGCAGTAACACAGAAAATTGCATTCTCCTAAATGAAAAATTGCTTGCAGCTTCATTTCATACTACCCTGGCTGAGTTGCTGTTGGGTAAGAGTAGTGCCACATAATTATAATTCGTAATTAGTATTTGATATGCTAGAAAATTATATCACGAAGAGAATTAGAAAAAGCAAAACATCACCATAAAAATCACTAAAGTCTATCTAACTTCTCATTAGTGGGTAGCTCTTCCTGGTATAATTTATGAATAGATGCTATTACTACAGACTTTTGCCTGCATCTTTGTCCCTTATTTTCAAATAAGAATTGATGTCTCTCTCTACCATGCAGGCTGTCTTACTCTGCATTTCCTACCTGCAGGCATGAAGTTCAGCAGACGGACCCCTCTGGTCTCTTCAGGCAGGCCTTACTGCTCTCTTATCCTGATTTGCGTTAAAAAAAGCTGGCCCCCAGGAGGAAGTGGGAGCAAAATGAATTGCAGAAGCCCTCTGGCTCTGGATAAAGACAGCCTGAGAAACATTGCAGCCCTCAAGGCCTGCAGCTTTATTTACAACATTGTGTTTTGCAGTCTGTTTGCTCACACATCTGTAACAATCTCACACAAAATCCATTAACATGAGCCCAAGCAGGCCTTAAGGATTAGTTTAGGTTTTGTGACATAACTAATCTGGCTTTCACCCTGCAAGCAACACTACAGGAATGCCAGAAAATGCTTCAGCAAAGACTAGGGTGAGAAGAAAGCACTGAGAAAGGAGTTATTCAGAGAATAAATGTAGCTGATTCATCTCTCTGCAGAGAATCTACTAAGTAGTATGCCTGGATCTTCTCAGATTAATTTCCAGTATTGATAAACTGGAAATTGTATCTCAATGCAAATAGTACCTGAAATAGTAAGCATTACATGTAAATGTACCCAGAGCATGAACCTAGCACAGGTTGAGCAAACACTTTGCACCACAAAACTTAAGCTGCTCCAAGCCCATTGTGAAATTTGCTACCTTAACACTTCTGGCTGATTGTGCAGGAGGATGTAAATATAGACAAGAAGCTGAAGGTTTCTCCTGAGCTGAGACAGCCATTAGAACTCCTTCAACACCTTTGAAAGCTCCTAATAGTACTTGTATATAGAACAAAACATGTAGGAGCAATCATTACTGCTGTCTGCCTGTTTGCAGATGTCTGACAGGATGTCTTTGCATCTCCAGACAGGATGTCTGTCCATAAGAAGCAGACACTACCAATGCCCTGCAGTTTAGGGTTTAGGAGTTTGTTTTTCCAAAGATAAATGAATGGGCAAGAATATTGCAATGGCTGGTGAAAAATGTAGAAACTGGGAAAAAACAAAAACAAAAACAACAAAAAAAAAAAACAAACAACCACAAAAAAAAAACAAAAAAAAACCCACAAGCACAGTGAGAAGAAGTATCAGAAGTTAAAGAGATGTTTAAAAATGCTCTAAATTGGAAGGAAGCATTAGCAGAAATCCATTGTCATTCTTTAAAATAATGAATAAACATCAGTAGGAATAGACTCAAAGGGGTTACTACAGAAAGAGCTGAGTCTATGATGTCAAATACAAAAATTAAATACAAATTCTGCTCCTTTTTGAATGACCTAATTTCAGAATTGCTTTTCCACTAAAGTTGGTTGCATATATGTGGAATCACATACTGTTCCCGCAGTGTTCAGACAAAACTACTTATTTTGTTAGCTTCTTCCCCCTTGGAAATTTCTGTAACTGTAATTTAACAACTAAATTCCACACACTGAATGTGCTGTACTACCAGAAAAATGGGACTGAAGCTGCCTCATATTCATCTTTATACAAAAATAAAAATTATAATAATGCCATTACTCTTTAAAATGCTTGTCCCTATGGAGCTCATCTGACAGCAATACTGGAGAAGCAGGGGAAGGACTATGACTACTTAGACTGACCTGGTAGTTTAAACTGGATGTGATGAGATAGGCCTGTCTAATGATTTATCATTCTGTAACTCTGTTTTCAGTCACTTCTAGGATTTTCCCCAGCTAAGCATTGAAGCTGAAATTTTTATTATGAGTACCTCTACCAAACTTTAACCTTGGTTCCATCCTTCTTCAAAATCAGATTTGACAAATCTTCCAAAAGTTCCAGGAGTTCCTGTAATTCAGATTGTTCATGGCATTTGCATTTGGTCCACTTGTATGGAGTCATAAAATCATGGAATGATTTTGGTTGGGACATTTCAAGATTATCTAGTTTCAGTTCCCCTGCCATGGACAAAGATACCTTCCACTAGACCAGGCTGCACAAAGCCCCATCCAGCCTGGCCTTGAACACTTCCAGGGATGGGGCATCCACAGCTTCTCTGGGCAGCCTGTTTCAGTCTCTCAACACTTTCATTGTGAATAATTTTTTCTTTATATCAAACACAGTCACTTTTGGTTCATAACCAGTGACTGTTGTCCTGTAACAACAGGCCTTGGTAAAATGTCTCTCTCCATCTTTCTTATAAGTCCCATTATTACATCAGAGGTCACAAGAAGATCTTCCCTTTTCTACGTGGAACAACCCAACTCTCTCAGCCTGTCTTCACAGGAGAGGTGCTCCAGCCCTCTGGTCATTTTTGTGACCCTCCTCTGGACTCATTCCAAGACATCCATGTCCTTTTTTGCTTGGGACAACAGAGCTGGATTTGGCACTGCAGGTGGGGTCTCACCAGAGCAGAGCAGGAATCACCTGCCTTGACCTGCTGGCCACATTTTTTCTTTGATGCACCCCATGGCTGTCTTTGGCTGCAAGTACACATTGCTGGCTCATGTCTAATTTTTCATCTACCAATATTCCCAAGTCCATCTTCAGAGGGATGGTTTCAATCCATTCATCCACCAGTCTGTATTAATACTGGGGATTGCCCTGACCCAGATGCAGAATCTTCACTTGGCCTCACTGAACTTTACAAGGGTATATGAGGACATTAAAATAGAGACTACAACAAGAGTAATACATCACACTTCAGAATTTCAGGCTGGGCCCCTGAGTGAGTCAGATGCACACAGGGAAGAAGGGAATTTCTCTTGTCTCAGCTGAGGAATAGCGATTGGACTAAAAATATGAAGTACTGCTTATAGCTTGCTCCAAAGTATCGTCTGGGCAGATCCTGAAACTGTGCACACCAGAGAGCAACCTACTCCATAAATATTCAATGTCAATAGGATTAAAAGAAAAGGCAAACACTACTCAAAGTGTCTAAAAATTGCTGCACTCAGGTCTATTTGATACTCTTGATGAGTATGATGATATACAGTAATGAAACTCCAGAGGAAATCTCTACCATGTGATAAACTAGATTCTGAGTTTTTGACTTTGTAATGTGTCTTTTAAGATGCATTAGTAGTAGTAGTATATTTGATTTTTATATTCTTCCTAGATACATATGCAAGAAAAGATATTTTGCTTTCAATCTTTTAAGACTGGAATGCTTTACCCTGCTTCTTTAAAAAAGTTAAATATATTTTGTTCTGAATATTAAAGTAGTTTTTGCATATGATTGACAGTTTACCATTAATAAGACTTAGCATATTTATTTTGGAATTAAATTATAGTTTCTTACTGCTCCTAATAGTTCTAGCTACTCACTGATTGTCTGGCCTACTGTTACCAACTTTTCATCCCTTTTCACTGATTTACACTTACCATAGCCAGCTTCACTGGAGTTTTCATTAACTGGGAATTAATACACAGTACCATAGAAGAGAAGTTGAACTTGTATTTCAAAATTAGAGCCACTTCTAAAAACTGCATAATAGAATTTTTATTCTTAACTAACAAATCAAGAATCCAAGAAACACTGCAGCTACTTACACTGCTATTCAAAAGCCTCCTCTAAATCCTTCTGTAACTCTTAAGTCACTGGAACTGTCCAAATGTTTTCCAGTCAGGCCCTCAAAAAATCCCATATTAAAGTTAATAATTAGTTGAAGTGGTTGTGTGTGCTCTACAGTTCAGGAAAACTTTCTAGACAGTTATCCCAACACTGAATACTGAAGAGTGATAATGCATGCAATTGCAGCAGGAAGAAAATACCTTCTGCTTTCAAGAAGTCATTTTCTATATAGCCAACTTCTGTTGGTTCTCAGTAGATACTGTATGTCTGCTTTAGATGTGAACAGTAATTTTTACAGAGGGTGAACTATAGTAATTGTCTTGCAGTCACTTATCTTTTAATTCATAACCATTTGAGATGGAATATGATTTGCAGATCAATTTGGTAGCACAGAAGTCAGAATGTAATTTCTCCAATTCTAAAATGTCCAGAGAAAAGAGATTAATAACCTGATCCCTGGGCAGCTCCAACAGGTCCCCTCCAACTACCAGCAGCTAAACCTTGCGTTGTCTTTTGTTATACAGCTGAGAAACTGGAAGTTTTAGCCAAATGATGTTCCATAGATATAAAGTCAGGGTGTTGTTTCAGTGACAGTTTTTAAGGGAAAATGTGGTGCACTGAAGTAACATCCCTGCTTTGCATCCTTCATCCTGAATTCATGCATATGCACCAGTCATTAACTTTCTGAACTTCTAGAGGTAACAAAAGAACTGACGTGTCACACTTCATTTCACAGAGTGACGTACATGGGGCAGAGATACCATTTTGCAAGTGAAACCTGAAATGGCAGGCTGAAGATTTTTCATCTAAAATATTCAGGAATTCAAACATTCAATTCTAATCAGTCCTACTTAGAACCTTTTTCAAAGCACAGCTTGGAAATAAACATAAAAAAATATAATTGCAGGGGTCACTCTGTGGCAATTCTAATCTGAAATTTCTACTGCAATCAGAAATATTAAATACATTGAAAGAAGTAGCTGGAGGGAGAATTGGTTCTAGTTTTAGTCCTGTCTCTCTCAGCCGGTTTCCTGTGAAAACCTAATATATAATTTGTATTAGAACTATTATAATGGAGTACTCACTACTGGTGTTTTCGGGTAAGAGACATAAATAAGTCTGAGTGCAGTTTGTGTGTTTTTAATGGGTTAAATTATACTCATATCAATCAGGCATCTTTATTTACAATCAAAATGAAATACATACCAAAAATGGGTCTGAAAATGCTGTCTTTTTTCAGGAAGAAAACCTACCTTTAACAGCATGTCTTTTGTAGATCCTTCACTTTCCTCTGAAGGGTACTTATGTACTATTGTTTTGATCTCTAAAATACTCACAGGGCTGCATACATATTTATTATCTCACTCGTAAGTACCCATTTAACCTAAAATCATTTATGTCACTGTCCTTTATAACCTGTTCAATGGTGTTTTTTAAAAAATAAATTGGAAATAAAAAGTGAGACTACCTTCCAGTTCAGGATAAAGAACTACATGATACTCCTGCTACACACAGATGACCAGAAGATAGGATTACTTTGGAAAGCAAATATGCAAGAATTGCATATCAAATGTTTGTTAGAGGTTTCTCTTCCTTAAGAAAAGGGTCATGTTTGAGGAAAAATATATTATGCTGCTCAAATTTTTTGTGTGTGTTTTCCACTGACATATATGGGTAATCTACATAAGTGTATCATACACATAAAGTTTAGATAGAATAACCAGACTTAGATATTCTTTAGCCATGTCTTGATTTCTTACCCTTCTTTTTATAGAGTAACAGATGTTTCTTCCAATTGAATTGAGTTTTCATATGCATCAAATCCTGCTTGTAGTCTCCCCCCTTTCTGCTATTTTAATCACCAGAAATATTTATTTCTGCTTAAGTAAGTATGTGTTCATAATCACTGTAATTTTAAGTTGGCAAGGAAACTTGGAATATTAAACAATTTCTCTGTGCTCCACACCCTGTTTACAGACACAGTGTACAAAGTGTATATGCTATGTTTAGCTGAAGAGAAGATCATTACTAAATTGTTTCTTATCACATATGAGTAATCTGCCAATAGCCTGAAACTATCCTACTGCTGGGAGATACTCTATAAAACTTTATTTTATAAAACTGAAATAATAACAAACAGCAGTTGCAATTATATCAGTTTACTCTTAAAGAGCTTGAGAGTGAAGAAAACAGAAATAATGAGCATGGAAAGGAGTAATGCTTTAGCTAACTGCAGTTTAATGCTCTTCTGTTCATCACTTAACTATTCTCTCTGAGAAAACTAACTTTTCTAGCTTGTTTGTGGGTCATTTTTTTACCTGCACTGAAGAGCATTATTCTCCATATTAACCTGCCTCTCCTTTTGCCTGTTTCCTATGCACATTTACCTTCTCCCACCAAAATACAGACATAGCGTTCTCAACGCATACAATGTGTACTGAGCAGTTAACACTTTCCAAAATACAGTATGGTAAAAAAAAAAAAAAATCTAGAATTTTAAAATATATCTGTCTTTTATAACAAAATGTGTGGGGTGTTTTTCCTGATAATAACATTATTTGCACTTGCATCAACCTACAGTTGATACCAAATGGGGGAGACAGGTCAATTGTCAATTTGCTCTAGGGCTGAACTGCCATCCTGAGTGACTTGTACAGGCAGGATGAATTGGAAGCTTATGAAATTCAGTAAGGACATGTGCAAAGTCCTGTCCCTGGGAAAGAATTTCTCTGGAACTGATACAGCAAACTACCTGAAGAGTGGCTCTTTGAGAGAGACCCTGGGGGTCTTGCTGGGCATTAAATGTCAGCCAGCAATGAGTCCTGGGAACAAAGATGGCCAATGACATTCTGGATGTATGAACAGAGGCCAGGGAAGTGCCAATCACCCCCTACAGCACTCAGACTCAGATTCCACATCCACTTCGGGGGTCCTCAGTGCAAGACAGAGATTGATAAACTGGATCCAACTCATTGGGGCCAGCAAGATGGTGGGGGCTGGAGCACCTGGGAAAACAGGCTGGGAGAGCTGAGCATGTCCAGATTGGAGCAGAGATGGTTTCATGACACTTGAGGGGATAGAAGTGGGCTCTTCACAGTGGTGGAGGGTGAGAGAGCAAGAGAAAAAACAAAATCAGCATCCTTATGGATTAGGAGCCAGGAAAACCTGTGAAACTTACTGACAACAGGGTTTTACTCAGATAAAAAG
The DNA here is from genome assembly GCF_024509145.1 of Vidua macroura. Taxonomy (NCBI): domain Eukaryota; kingdom Metazoa; phylum Chordata; class Aves; order Passeriformes; family Viduidae; genus Vidua; species Vidua macroura. The sequence continues at coordinate 87,922,452 of NC_071572.1, forward strand.
AAGCTTTTTAAAGCAATCAAGCATCTGCAGACAGTGAAGATTTTAACAGATGCTTCAGCAAATATGAGGATAAGGAGCATAATCTTTTTATTTTAGGGGGTAAATCTCAAAATGAAAATGCTAGAAAGATGTTTGCTCTATGTGCCTGACATTTCATTAGTAGATCACAAGGCATCTTTTACTTCTTCAAGCAGCCACATTCAGTACTATCAAGTACAGACCATTATAACACACTATTTTGGCAGATTCCGAGGTAATCCATGCTTTAACTATATGGTATGCCCTGTTCTCAAATATAGCTATTAATTATGTTACTAATTGTTTCGATGGGATAGAGCAATGATGAGGTGTTTTGACAACAATCATCATATTCATTTGTATAATTTATAGAAATTCAAGCTTTGAATTAATCACTAAAGTGATCTAAGGGACCCTATTGAGAGACAAAAGAATATCTGTGCTCAGTGGTGATGGGAGTTACTCCAGTGGCACTATAACAAAAATCAAAGAAGGCAGGAAGAAATAACTTGAGTGGATGCTGATTGTATGAGAGAAATTAAAATGAAGTACAAATTCCTTTAGCCCAGTTAAAATACACTCTGTACATTAACCATAACATGGCATCAAACTATAACATTATTAAATAAGTATAAAACACATGAAAAGTAGATGACACTAGCAGGGAAGAAGCAATATTTCAGCTGCAGCTGCATCTTACAGACTGCAAGCTGCTAAAACGTAGCAGCTGTAATCTACACAGGTGAGATTCAGTTCACCTAACCAGAGATGTGTCTAATACAGCAATTTGAATATGAGCTATTCTCTCCCAATTATCTCCATAATCAATGAACAGAATGGGAACTCTTGCAGTTATCTGAGCTGTGCTAAGAACCTCCTTCAGAAAAAAAAGTCTGACACACAAAAAAATTCACACTTACCCTATAAAATCAAACTTCCCTCTGCTGACTGTGAGGATAAGTCTTAATTATTAACTCTATGCTAAAAGTAGCATATTTTCACCTCAGAACTGTAGGAAAAGAAAGAATTAACAAGACTATGTGAAGAGGCAGTAGGGCAGATTGAACATGGAAGGTCACAGAGGCAGGTCAATTTTAAAAGACGGACATGACACGTTCTGCTAAACCATATAGTCCTTTAGGAAAGTTGATCTCTAGACTGTCAGATCAACCAGTGGAAAAACTTTCTACACTACATAGATCAGTTTTCTTTCCAGTCTTCGAGATTAATCCAGAACAGCGTTTATTGGAGGTATGAACCTTAAGTGATTCTTATGATGACCTTAAAATAAACAAAATCAATGCCTTCTAGCATATTATTTTGATCTGAAGACTTGGATTTCGTTTCTTAACAAGCAAAGTCAGAGTAAGTTCTATACATACTCCTCAGCCTAGACTTACTGGAGCATATATTAGCTTCCTGTACACCCAGGCTGCATTTCCATGGGAGCATATAAATATTGAAGGAGATGGTTTTCTAAGTTTCATTCCATCGTGAGGCCAAAATACAGGATATGAATGGACATTGCACCAGAAATTATCAGGGCCTGCAGTAAAGACCTATGCTTTCACAAAATATTCATTATCCTGTTTATCCATATTTCATTCCATCTGCAAGACTGAACTACACAGTACCTCAAAACTATGTATTTCTTTTATGAAAGCTGAAATGTCTTCCCTCTAAAGGAATACAGTGAAATTCAGCCTTGAAATGAAATTCTTGCAAGTCTAACTGTAAAGGAAACCTTTGAAGTTATTAGTATCTCCCAAAGGCTTTTCTTTCATCTGTTTTTTATCCTAAGTTGTACAGCAGGAGAATAAGGAAAAGGCTGTGGTATATAGCAACATGGTGCTTCAGATTTATCATTTGGGTTTTGTTGTTCCTGTCCATGACTTCTAGTCCAGCAGCAAACAGGACAGTTTTTAACTGGTATGGGACAAAGAAGAAAATGGAGATTCTCTCCATTTTAGTTTTAAGTCAGCAATCTCAGCATTAATCACAGGAACAATTTATTTGATATCCATATTCTCCCTCAAGATCTGACATCTGCCATATTTCCTTCTACCCAAATCGTTCCCAGAGTATCTCTGCAGATCAGTCATAACCTTACAACGTTCTCATTCACGATAGAACTCACATTATCAAGCATCAGTCACACAAAAATGAAGCTTCAATTCAGTCTACTCATGTGTAATCTTTCTATAATAACTGAAGACAAAAATGAATTTTCAAGGCATGACGTATTCCATCCTGAATTCTGCAAACCTCGTTTTTTTCCATTTAGTACAGCAGGATGCAAATGTGTGTATCTTTGCTTAATTGCCTGCATCCATGCCCAGATTGTGATTTGATATGCAAGACCCCTCCCATGTTGTCATCAGCATGCTTTTCTGGGCATTGCCTGAAAAAGAGGTTTATGTGGGCTACTGGCTTAGTTCATGAAACTCTCAGAAGACTCTAGGGGAGCTCTGTGCCTTTGAAAGTGCACCACAGTGGGCATGTTCCTGCTCCCACAGAGCACAGTGCTGACTGCTAGTGCTACGATACCATTTGTCAGCACAACAGCAAGATCCTGCTTAGCTCAAAAAGTCCTGGATCTTGCCATGCATATTTTGGCATGCAGGTCAGGGGATGTTATTAATCACTAAGCAGAGGGAGAGCAGATGTGAAGTATTTTGGGCAGCTTATGGTACAAAGACATGAACAAGTCATTTAATCTAAAACACAGATTCTAAGGAAAGAAATAACAAATAAACATGCCAGAGGGAAACCAGATAAGGTTATTTCCCTGAGAAATTAAGTGTGTGTGCTCTTTCTCTGGAGGTGGTGTAAGTGCAATTCAGGAAAGCCTCTGAGCTTGGACTAGGTATTCTTGATCCTGAGGTAGGTCTAGATCCACATTTCTGTCGACATTGCAAAGAGTGAATACCATCCTTTTTCAAATTAAACAAAACCTGTTTGGGTTTTTGGCTGTTTCTGAATACAAATTAAGGTCTAATTCTGTTTACATTTTAAAGTTTTCTCTAAGTTTTTTTCTACAGCAAAGATTTGTCAGCAAAGCTTTGAAACGGTTGAATTTTGCAACACTGCTGAAGCTTAACAATATTAGTCAGCATTAAAGCACTCTTTATAGATTTCCAAATCTCTGGTATATTATAAAAACTTTGCGCTTTGGAAAGGATTATAAAGTTTTCAAGGTAGGATCTGAGAAGGCAATTGTTTTCAAAAAATGTCCTTCAGTTTTTAGTTACTGTTTCACTCTCTTAGCTTCTGTCTCTAATATTTTCAAAATCAATTCCTAGGCAGTGAAATCTTGTGCCCAAGTTTCAAGGTAACTTTGCAACACTTTTATGACATGACATTCTGCTTTTGGAAATACTTCAGGAAATCCTCCCGTGTGAGAAGGGAGGGATTACAGGTGCCCACCTATGAAGTTCAGAACTCTGTTCTTGTAAAGCTCATTTTTCAAAAGAAGTGACTTCCTATAAAACCAAGCTCCTTTCCCAGGAGCCTCATTAAGAAGCAATTGCTCTTACCAGGCCTGAGGGCATTTTATTTTTGGCAAATTTAATGATGTTACATACTGGCAAGTTCAGGAGCATTTTGCAGGAAGAGTTGTGTTTGAACTCTTTCTAAAGTACCTTAGCAGTCTTCAGCACAGATCTTTCAGTATGCAATATATGGAGAAACTCTTTCATCTACACTGTAATTCAGAGTGCTACTTCCTTTACAGAAGAAAAAAGACAAACAATATTTACCATGTAGAATTACTACCTAGTATCTTAAAAGAGGGGTTTTTTTTCATTAGTTAAAAGAGTCATGTCAGAAGACTTGCAGTCTACATGACATCAGCATTAGGTTTCCACACAACAGCCACAGAACACAAAATTAATAGTGTATAAATGATTTCTATCTTCTGTAGGCAAATATGAAACTACAAAAATCAGAACAATTATCTCTGATGAACAGAAAACTTCCTGGCTGCATTCTGCCTTATTGCAGTATCAAAGTGCAAAACTGTTTAAAAAAATAAGAAAATATTAGAATAATAATGTATGACCCAAGACACACATTTCAGTTTAATGTCACTGTCCTTCTCCCGATGTAAGTGTGGTCTTAATTTGTCTTAGGTATCCCCAGTATTTAAACTCCTAGTGAACCAGAATATATTTCTCAACGTTATACAAGCTTTAATTTATGTGTCCTGAAATTCCTGTCATCTAGTTTCTATTAGCTTACTTAAGTATCCTCCATGTTCATTTAAATAATTTAATACATTAAGGTACAGTTATGAATGCTATTTGCATGAATGAAAATGTTGCATCTTGGTACATGGAAGTCCAGCCAGACTGCTTAAAAATGAAAAGAGCCAAAGCAGATGGAAAGTGAAATGAGTTTTCTCCAGTCCCTCAGAGGTACTAAAATTTAGAAGGTGGAAGAACTGGATAGAATAAAACAAAGGACATAGCATCAGGGAGACCTGTGTGCTGCAAGAGGGAATGCCCTTAGCTGTGGTTCTTGTCTGGCCACAGTATGTGGGCTTGCTCCTCAGTTTGGAGCAGGGAGGACATCCTTCGTGGTCCTATTCAAGCTAAAGCTTATAGCCAGGCTTCACATACAAACTGAGGACTTGAAAAGTGCTCCCAGGACCTGTAAGCTGGACACAGACTCTAAAGCTCCCATACAACCTGAGAGAAATGGACCAGGGCAGTTACAAACAAATGTGTGTGTTCCAGATGAGAGAAAAGTGAAAGAAGAGACAAAAAAAAAAAAATAGGAATTACATACAAGTATGGTATTACTGAAGAAGTAGAGAAGTAGTTATACACAGAAAAGAGAAGTAGTTATATACAGAAACAGAAGTCCTAGGCTTTTTAGAGAATCTTGGGTGATGTATTGCAGGAGAACATGCACACATGTTTTAGTGCTTTGTGCATGTTTATAAAGCAAAGAATAACTCTTCTGGAGCCTGACTGTCTGTTTCATTTGCAGATCTCCCTGAAGAAAGTGTAAATTGTCCACAAGGCTGGAGAAAAATACATGCTTAAAGTAATGGGAAGTCTTAAAATATTCTTGAGTTCTTGGGTGGTGTTACATCAGATCTGCAGGGAAATTCTGTGGAACATTTTGTGTATAGCTGCCCTGGCTTTGCTCTAACTTCACACTGGAGTGAGACATGCAAATGTTCCAGCAAGTCCAGGTATAGGCAAAGACTTCAAGGAGGAGAAAGTGTCAATAGCCAGCTCAAAGACAGGAGAAAGAAGGTTCAGGAACCCTCTGTGGTGGGACCCAAACAGAACTGTGTGCTGAAGGCAGCTCTACCAGGCTGGGTGGCACTGCAGAGAGAGCGAGCTTCTGGGCTATGGAATTTTTTTTCTATTGCCCATTTTCATCTATTACACATTCAAAACCCACTGACGTTAAGCTATTGGGAAGAAGCAACACCTAGTGCACTGGTAATCCTCAGAACTGCACCATTCCATTTTTAAAAAAAGGTATCTTGTAATATTTTATGTGTTCTGTATTGCTCATGTAAGAGTATCACTATCATTTTATATATCTTAATTGCATTTCCTGCATTTTGCAAATGCCTAAGCTGAAGTTTAGAATTTCAAAACTTCTCAAAATTGCCATGTATTTGCACAGAACTTAAAAGGTCAAAACTGGAAAGATGGCAAAAATAGTGGCCACAGATTTTACATGAAAACTTGGAGACTATGTTTTTTAACTTATGAAACATAAAGCCTGGAAAACTTCAGAATAATCTGAAGCTCATGACCCTGCTTATTGAAGTATTCTTTAGTCAGTATAGCACTGATAGTAAGGTTGAGAACATTTATTCGAGTATAAGTATGTCCAAATACTTGTATTTGAGTACAAGATGCATTAGTTCTCAAGAGGGGACAGTCATGGCACTGAGAATGTACTGGTATTTTCTGTAAAATGAGTACAGATTTCTGCAACTTGAACTACCAGTACAGAAATGTAAAGTGATATTCTTAGAAAATGGGAGTTTAAAATTATGTTCCTAAAAGCATTATATCACAACCTAAATATAAACATTTTTCAAAACTGGTGAGTATCAGTCTTGAATGATTGCAGCAAAGTCCAGATTTCCCATCATTTTTTAGTCTTGGGTCTTTACAATGAGCAAACATTACGGCTGTGTACAGTGTTAAGCATATAAAATCAGAAAATAAAAATCTAACATATTAAGTGTATCACATTGCCAGGAATAAAAGCCCAAGGAAACTGTGTGTGGTACCGCTCAGAGAGAGTGCCAGTTTAGCCAAATAACAAACCCAAAAAGAAAGCAAGAATCCATACAATGAAGTTGTGGATTCTGACTGTAAAATGAATGTATGTAATTATATTGTCTTATATAAATAATCAATAAAATTTCAATTAAAATGTTTCCGATGAAGATGCATAGCAAAGAAATTCTGGCAGCTGACCACAGTTCATTTTCAAAAAACATTTAGGAATCTCTGCTTAGACAAGTGAAGTGGGACTTAGGACTTCAGAGTAAGTGAAGTATAGTATCAGAGAAAATCTGCAATGCTTTCAAGGACAAATTCTGCCCCGTTTAGAGAAAAGACAAAGAAACTAACACCTACAGGATCAGGCCTGGTTTTGCTCTGTTTAGCTCGACACTACTCAGCCATGCAGCCAAAAAAAACATGCACAATAAATGCTGCCTTTACACAGCTAAAGGGTGCAAGAGGGAAATATTTCAGAAAGGAAACTGAGGGAAAGGAGCTGAGAAACCAGGCCTACAAAGGCAGAAGGACTCAACAAGAAACAAATATTGTAAATGAGCCAATGTCAAATACATATTACATGAAGGAGAAACAGAAGCTGTGGGAATCTTAAGCAGGGAAGATATCAGGCTGCAGAGTTAAGTTTAAATGCCAGAAGACATGGCTGCAGCATATCTAAATAGCGTATTTGATAAAGAGATGGCTTAACTGAAGCATCATTTCCCAGTACTAGTCTGATAAACAACAGGAACTCAGAGGCAGAGAAAAACAGGTCAAAACAGTCAGGCCAAAAAGTCCATATTTTACCCAAAGTCACAGTTTTCAAAATGTACTGAGATATCTCTCCCATGACTTCTGCTCCTGGAGTCCATGCTTCTACTTGCATGTCCCCAAACACCAGCTTGCCAAGCATCTGCAGCTACACTGACCTGAAATGCACTCCCTGCTTGACTTTTTCTCCCACTCCTCAACTCCAAGCCAAATATATATAGCTCTGATAGTCAGCAGCCCCAGTTTCCAAATGCATCACCAGGTCTCAGTTCTTTCACCTCCTTGTTCTGTGATTATCATGAGCATGTCCTTCCTAACCTTTTCACCAAGGCTATATGTCAGCAGATTCTTTCCCAGGTTTCACTCTCAAAACCACAGATTCTTCTAGATTGGTAGAACTGTCACCCAGGCTCGTACCACCGTGCATCTCAATTACGGCAATGTTCTCCCTCAGCCTGGACAAATGTAATCTGTCATTGTTGCTATCCATTTAAAATGCTGCTGTGAAATTCATCTTCTGAGCCCATCATCTGTCTGTGTCATTCTTATCAGTGCCTCCATCCACTGGATAAGCTTTCCCTACCTCATCAGTTATAGCTACTTACTTTAACTTCCAAGAAATTTCAAAATCTAACTCATCACTCTTCAGCTCTCTCCAAGTATTTTCAGTCTGTATCCAAGAGCTTATTATGCTTGCCCTCTACGTCTGATTCATTAAATGTGAGGATCTTTGATCTTTCTGTGCCATATTTCTCTATGAACATCCCTGGATGTAGCATGAGACAAATGAAAATATTATGTTCATTGCCGGATTAGAAGCAGTGGGGTTCTGAACACAAAATTCTGTAAGAGTAAAGCTGGGTAAAAAATTTAAAGCATGGAATTTATTTATTGTATTTTACTTAATTTTCTGTTTACAAAATGGTGAGTTTGGTATTCAGATGCATCCACCAAATAATCTTTGCAAGTTATACTTACCATGCTGCTTAAAAACAAGCAAATTTAAAAATTTATGTATTTAGGTCACATGATAAATTTCTGTAGCCTAGTTACACAAGTATATCTTTGAGGTGGGCTGGGTACAAATAGTGGTGACTAAGTATCTAAAATTCACTACCTGACAATAATTTATAAAATCATAATTGTAGTGGTGGTGATCGTTCCTATGCATAAGTAGGAATTATGTTCTTAGTGTTCTCACAGGACTCAACCAACCTTCTTTACAATCAGATTATAGAGTTTTGCATACTTTATATCTTATTCCCATGCAACCATAATTTTCAACAAAAGATATTTTGAATGCTTCAAAACAGCTGAAATTAATCACCTGGGAACACAGTGAGTACACCCATGTGAACACACAGCATGTGAAGCAGGGTCACTAAGGTATCCTCCTGACTCTGGGTTAGAAGTTCCTCAAGTCCTGTTCTTGAAGCTGGGTCATAATCCAGTGCAGCCACATCAGATTAATACAAACTGAGATCACACTCACCATCTTTTCTGACAGCACCACCACAACAGTTTTCAAATTAGGGCTGGTACCTTCCACTGCATTCATGTCCCAAGATGGCCTTTGGCTTCTGAGCATGAGCAAAACAAATCCCTAAACCAGGAGCTCAAAACTTCTTTATTGGCATAACAAGTGTACTTGTTTACTTTGGTAAACTGCCCTACCAACCTTTAGCTATACCATTTTCAGTTCTACCTGAGGTATATGCTGTAGCTTTTCAGCCATGATAATTATTTAGGTGGATAGTAATTATCTTTCATTTCCTTTTAAAGTGCATTAAAGGCTAGAAATGAAAGGAGCAGGACATTTTTAAGACCTTTTTCTCTACAGTTTATCAACAAATATTATATTAAATACTTTGAAAACTGTTAGTTTGCAAACCTTATTTATGTAATAAAGTCAATATATAATTTTACAACCACATCTCTTTTCTCTTGTGCATTAACGTACAAAAGAGACTTCCTCTATGTCTTCTATCACAAAATTAAAGGCATTCCATATACAAAACAGTGTGTAGGTTTCACAGGATAATTACACTGCTAATATCTTCAGTGCATTTATTAAATTCTACATCCCCCTTTTTTTCTCTCAAATACATACTGGACACCAAATCCATTTAAGAGAAATGAAGATGAGTTCTCTAATAGGACCAACACATGTAACATTTCCTTTGGAGCATGGCACACCAGCACCATGTCCCATTGATTACATTTACTATGCATAGACATCTGCTGACCTCTTCCTGTTTTTCAGTGGAAGCCGAAGTTCCTTATAATAACTTTTTTTAGTGAATGCTCTGCTCCTTACGGAAAATTTTAGTTCTTTCAAGGGAAAGATAAATGCCTAGACCCTAAACCATTCAAGTTGAAAGTGAGTACCTCCCAGGAGCTGCAGCCTGGGTTAGGATTCATCACTGTGCACTTCTTCATTGTTAGAATGCTGTGGCTGATGTCTCATCTAAAGGAAACCAGGCTATAATATAGGAGATGTGTATTTCTACGAGAAAGTGGGAATATGAGGCCTATATTCCCATGGGAGTACCATGATGACAGTTTCATATTGAAGCATTTGAGTTTCAATGGTCATATTTCAGATCTGGGTTTTCTTACACATAAAAATATTGCCTTCATATTTTTCTGAGGAAGGTCTGCAATTTAGGAAGAAAGCTACGGGGACTTTTTCTGCCTTCATTTCAGTAATCTTTTGCTACGTTAGGACTTGAGCTGTTACCTTGTAGATGTCAAGGAATCCACACTGGTGGTCGAAGCGTGTGTAGAGCTCGTTGAGCATGCTGATGACCTGCATGGGCGTGCACTGAGCACAGATGGCAGTGAAACCAACAATGTCCGAGAAGAGCATGGTGACATCATCAAACTTCCTGGCCTGAACCTGCTGCCCCTGCCACAACTGCTGAGCAACCTCTTCAGGGAAAATCGAAATAAGGAGATCTACTGTCTTCTTTTTCTCCTCTTCCAGGGCTTGGTGCGTACATTCTAGCGTTGCCTTCAGCTTATCCATTCGTTTTTTCAAGCCATCCTGTGCCTTTGCTTGCTCCCCAACCAGTATGACATCACGAGTAGCATCATGGATAGGTATGTCCGAAAGATGGAGGCCTCGGCCCATCAACTCATCCAACTTGTCCACACAGGGGGAACCCAGGAACAATATCGAGTTTGATTCTGGCACATGAATCATTTGTCCTTTAATTTCCATCACCTGTAAAACAAAAAAAAAAAAAAAAAAGAGTTCAGACAAGAGGGGAAAAATCAGCTTATAGATGTGGATCCTCATTCTACTTTCTCCATCTTTTCAGCTAAAACAATTAACTGTTGCCTTTTATACAGAAGCCTCTTGCACTTACCTACTCAAGTAATGAGACTCACAGTCTGCTCACCAAATTGAGTCAGGAAATAACCTAAACTGACACAAAAGTATTCCCAAATCAGATGTTGGATTTTATTTGTACCCAATTAAATAAGAAAGCAATAATATATATTCTCAGAGTGACGTCTAAATAATGCTCCTGGAATCTACCTGGACTTACAAGCAAATTTTAGAGTTGTTCTTTCTCTGTTACTTAGCTATAAATTACAAAAAGCAAAAAAGTGAAGAGAAATTGCAACTGTCTGAAAGCAGGTTAGTGAAATGAAGTGCCTTCTGTTTTTTTTCAGCAAAATATCTAATACAAGTCACTTGTGACAATTTTATAGAGGAATCAAATAAAAATAGGTATAAAAAACAGCTCTATAAAATAACAAAAGGCATGGAAATATACTAGTCCTGTTTCCTGTTTTCCTTCTCATACGCGCAGCAGAGTTGAAGGCTGACACTCAGAATCTGCAGATTTCTTAGTAATAGAGCTTCATCCAATTTGTGTCTGTGGGACAGCAGAAGCTACAGAAGGGAAGGAGCATCAGGTGCTTCATGACTCCGGTTTAGGGCTTTTGCATTTGCCTGTTAGATGGCTGGATGTTTTGAGCGCTGTCCAAGGGTTGGTATCACTGAGGCCGTGCATTGTTACCTCTTGCTCCATGACGGCAGTCAGGCACAAAACTACTGGACTGAAATTGACATTGAAAACTAAACTAAATCAGACAAAGCGGTATCTCTTTGTAAATACAGCTTGCCGTAGCCTCTGTCATGAAAAACAACACCATTAATGTTTCTATTCCAGGAGTGCACAAAGACCAGGGCAATACTGTCCTAGGTGATCTAAAATACCCACAGACCTTACCCTGAGGATCTCATGCTCAATACAGGCACAACACACAAACCTTGTGCACCTAAGCAGCATTAAGCACCATAATGCCTTGTATCTGTGTTTTCTATTCCACATAATATCTTGAAATGAAAAGGCCTCCTCCAGTCACCATTTTTTCATCATGTAGGTATTAGCTTGCTGTCACATGATTCACTTGTCATTTAATCCTCCTTCCATCCATAATCCTACCAAGCAAAATGGAAAAACCTCCATCAGGGAATCCAGAGGTGTCTGTAATAATGATTTAAGTGTCCAGTGGTCTGAAAGCTCCTGCTGAGGTGACAGGTAATCCTACATGGTACTCCCATGTATGGGGGAGATTTTAGGAAGCTCCTCTTTCTATCAGTTCTTTTTTTACATCAGGTAATACGCCATCATTGCAGACTCTATGGCAACAAGGGAATTGAGCCTATCCTGTCCCTATTGCCCTGTGCCTTCTCTGCTAGCAACCTAACATTCAGCTTCTGATGTCAGCCAGGGAACTCAGCAAGTGAAAATAAATGCAAGTCATTAAAACTGTCAAATTTTCTAATTTATGTTCCTGCACACCTACTAATATTTACATTCCTAAGCCTTGCTTCCTCAGCTTCACTCTGGGACATTCATCTCTGTGAGAAAGCTAGTCAGCTAACTACATGAGCTGATTTAATGCTCCATGGCTAAGTGTTCTTTTTCTACTTTTGAAACATGGCTCCCTGGGAAATAGGATGCTTTCTTCATGCATGCAGCCCCATGCTTTCAAAAGGGCACACGCAAAATTGTTTTAACTCCAAAGTACAAGTTGCCAAACATGAAATACATGGTACAGCATTTCTTAATTCTCTCCCTATTTTGTTCCCCTGTGCTGGAGAGTTTTCTGTTTGTAGAATTTCACTCGAGTGCAAAATAAAAGTATCTCATATTATCACTTGCCTCTTCCATCTCCAGGTGAAAACAGGGTCTTTTCAGCTCAGCTCAGGAGAGTGTGACCACAGACCCTGGCTGAGCCAGCCTGGCCTGAGCTGCTTGTCAGCAAGGCAAGGCACCTGGCTTGGAGGTGTGTTTCTCCTGTTAACCTGCTGTGAGACTAGAAGAAAATCAATGCATCCCCCTGTGCTCCCACTTCGCCTCTGTCAATTTGAGGTGTTAAACTCTTTGATGTGATCGCTGTCTGTGTTAATATATTGTGCCAACCCTGCCCAGCTGGACTTTTCTCAGGAAACACTGACTGTGTAAATAATGTACTAAACAGGCACTCTGGAGTCCTCTGCTTTGCTTCTGGGTAACCTCAGGCAAATTATCAATCCTGACTTCTTATTTGGCCTTTCAGCACAGCAGGAACAATGCTACTGACCACCCTATAACACACTTTGAGACTTATATGTAAAAAGCAATAAAGACAGACCATCCTGTAAAATGCCTAACTAATACTAATCAAGTGAGCTGCCCCCTGCTTCAACAAGGTTGAGTGTTTCCAGAGCGTTTTGAGAAACTTTTGCAAAGATATTCTCCCTACACAACTGATTAGCTTCCTAAAACTATCAAAGGTTTCAGCTTTATCCCCTAAATTATCACATTTTCTCCTTAACAGGAATTGTTGATGTTGACATTTCCTATCACTTCTTTCATGTTACATTAGTGATTCTGTCGTCCTTCTCTCTCTTGACGACTGATGGATGTTTTAGAAAATGGCCTGCCAGTCTCTTCAAGTTGCCAAATCAGGGAAAAGGACAGCAGAAAAAAAACTGCCCCAGCTTTCCTGGGGAGAAACACTCAGGTCTTGTAAAGAACAACAGTAGAGAAGAGTTAAGACTGCATCACTTTTATCAGCTTTTGCAAAGCCCTTTCCTTTCCAAGAAGTTTCAGTGATGAATCAGACACTTTCTAGCAGACTTCAGTCTGCAGCTGTGATCCAGGATGACCTCCATCTCTTTTCTTTAATTTCTTGTGCTTTTTATATTCTTTTTATCTTAAAATATAGCTGATGTTATAGGATATCAGGTCTGCCTGAAACTTGCCATAGTAAGTCACGCTTCCGGGCACTTCCCCAAAGCTGGACAGCTTTACACCTGGACCATAAGCCTACAGGCAATCAGGGTGGTATCATCCATCTTTCTTGTAAGTAGGAAAAGATAGAATCATTTCTGTCATCAGTTATATTTCACTACTGCTACATTTTATTGCCTTCCTCTCTTTTTAATTATATTCTCACTGAATAAAATGAGAATAATTCTAGCATTTTCAGAGTACATTCTCCTGATTTACAGTGGTGCAAGAGAACATTTTGAAAAGAGCAATTATATATCATATTTTACAGTCTTATGTTGCAGTGAAATGACAGTGCAGCCTAAGTAGCTCCAGGATGAAAAACAAAAAACCTATCACTAAATTTTACTTCCACTGCAAACCCACTGCAAAGAAAGGGAGCAAACACTTCCTGATTCTAAGGAACTCTTTCAGCCTCTCTCCCCAGAGACCCAGCTTGGAAATACTGACAGATTCTAAAGCTGCTTTTCGAGAACATGGGGAGTCTCCTACTGAGCAGTGCACCACCACCTACTTCATTAGGTACACAATATCTAACCCTCTGCACACCCTCTGCATACTCTGGATGCAAGCCACCCTAGGACCAAAAAACGTATGAATCAAATGCCAAATCCACTGCCTAATCTTCAAGGAAAAGCACAGGGAAAAGCTTCACCGGTTGCACTGAGAGAGGGTACTACACTGTACAAAGATGTGTGTTTTGGAACAGTGACTGAGAGAAAGTGTACACAGCATCTCAAAAAAGATTCAGGAAATGCGGGATGGTATCCCTGAGAAATAACTGCGGGGTTAAAAAGGATTTTCTTTCTAATTGGCCAGACCTTGTCTGCAGCCTCTGCAATCCAGAAATTTCAATTTCAATCAAAGGAGCTGCTCCTTTGATTTTGATCAGTGCATAAACCCTCCCAAACTGTGATTATAGTATTCTTTTAATTAGTTTTATTTACTGGGATTAGGTTAGAAACTTTGAGTGCTAGGCCACCCTTTCACACACAGTTGCACATCCCTGCTTGATTTCATATAATGGACAAAGTCAGTAAGAGGAAACAAAGCTGTTTCCTTATCAGGTTCATAGTTATTTAGAGGATGGAAAGACTGGCACAAAATCAGCTTGAACCTGAACACCATCACCATCACCACTTCCAGGTACAAAGAGTATAGGGTGACTTTCAGAAAGGCAGTCCAACTGCTAACCTAAATTTTAAAACAACTGAACTTCTCTGAATGTCCTATAGGATACATGGCAGCGTCTCAGGAACATTAACAGCAAGGTATTTCATAACATTTGAGCAGTTAGAAGCTATGGGGATTTTGTGAACACTGGACAAGGCAACAGTACACTTGCAGAAAGAAATGTAATTACTTTCTTGCTATGTTTCCATGACACATCTAGAAGGGCTGAAAGTATGACAGACAACACTGGAATTAAAAAAAAAAAAATATCTTAAATTGGAAAAATGGGCTAAAGCTGGAATTGAAAACAAGGGCAATAAATATACTTAGATAGAAATAATCAAATGCAAAAAGTACAGGCAGACTAACTGTTCCTAAGAAGATGGCCCAGAGTGCACAGAGTGGAACAAATGAATGTAAGCCAACATGTCATGCTGTCATTTAGAAAGAAAACACTATATAGGACTATGTAAACAAAAATAACAGCTTGCAAAACACAGGAAATATCCTTATGCTGTGACTACCAATTTTCAGACCCCCGAAGGGCAAATCTGTTCCTTTTAAAGTATAACAAAGAGGTGGATCAATTGGAGAGTGTGGTGAAAAGCAATGAAGGCAATGAAAGGTCTAAAAAATATAACCTACAAAAAAAATTTGAAAACATTTGATGGTTTACCCCAAAGAAGAAAAATCTGAGGGTGGGTCTATGAAAAAAATACTTAGTGCCAATGTAAAGAGGTCAAACTCTTCTACAAATCCTGGAAAAAGCTTTGCAGGAAAGGCCCTGGTGATCCTGGTGGGCACCAAACTGAACATGATCATGCAATGAGTGAGTGCTTGCATCAAAGGCTCTAGAAGTACTCTGGGCTCCATTAGGAGGAGTGTTGCAGCTGGTGGAGGGAAGTAATCCTTCCCTTCTGCTCAGAACTGGTGAGGCCACACCTGGAGTACCATGTCCAGGTCTGGGATTCACAGTACAGGAGACGCACGGACATGCTGGAGAGCATCCAGGAAAGGTCAACAAAGATGATAGGAACCTGGGACATGTTCCCTATGAAGAAAGGCTGAGAGAGCTGGGATTCTGTTTAACCTGGAGATGAGAAGGCTCACGATGATCTTATCCATGTACATAAGTATCTGAAGGGATCAGGAATGACAGAGCAAGATTCTCTCCAGTGGTGCCGAGGACCAGTGGCCACATAAACTACCCAAAGGAGGCTCCCTCTGAATATCAGAGAACACTTCTTTTTGTATAGGGTGACCAAGCACTGCTACAGCTACCTACAGAGATTGTGGAGTTTCCATCCTTGAAGACACTCAAAAGCCACATGGATGTGCTCCTGGGAAACTGATTCTAAGTGACTCTGCTTGAGCCGAGGGTTGAACCAGATGACCACCAGAGGTTCCTTCCAACCTCAGTCTATGAAATGAACAAAAAGTAAAAGGCTCAAATTGAAAAAAAAATAGTTTAATGTGGGATATTCTTGTATTGACAGGGAGAATGAGAATGAAAACATAATTGGTGAGGAGTTAGATTATGCATTAGATTTGTGAGACCTGTTAAAGGTGATCAGTCTGTCTACCTCCTATCAGAATAAACTTAATTCATAGCAGTGAATGTACTGCTGTGCATTAAAAGCTACCTAAATGCCAATATGTTAAGTACATTAAGGGAAATACGAGTTCTCTGTTGGTCTAACAGATTTCTATTATAAATGCTCCAAACCACAATAAAATGAAGACTTGGTAAGCCTGTAAAGTTAGTGCTGCTCTGTGGCTGGCTGACCAATAGATAGGCAAAGCATGACTTTGACCCTTAAGACAGAAAAAAAAAAAACAGCTATTAAAACCTCCCCAATACTCCTGCTCTGCTTGAGGAGTGGGGTAAGTCAGAGCCACAGCCAGCAGAACTAGCTGCAGAAAAAGATTCACGAAAATAAGAAAAAATCATATTCTAATGAAATCCTGATTTGCTATTTTTTCTGTAGACAAAAATAACAAAATACCATCTTCCATTACACCCATGTTTTATTTAAAAAGCAACCTAAGAGAAATACATATCATCTCCACAGAAATGAAAAATAACTTTTCAGTCGATGCCTGATACAATTGAATAAACTAGATAAGGTTTGCTCAGGATGTGCTTGGCTTCTTGTGAAATTGTAACTCTCAGCATTTGCTTACAAGTTTGTATTTCCAGCTCACTGCATTGTCAAAAGAATATTATTCCACACAGCAGCAAAGTGACTGTTAAAAATTTCTCGTTATTTATAGTAAACCCTGTAGTGTTTCATAACGTGCAACAGTCTTCAGAGCAAAGTGACCAAATGTAACATTTTCTGTATGTCATAGATACCTCACAAACCCAGACTGGCAGCAAAAATATTGTACCTTTAAGAAATCCAAAATTTTGGTGGGAATACATTCATTTTCTATAATGTAAAAGAGAGAGAAAATCATGAGAGAAACATTAATACCTTTCAACTGAAAGGTAAACTTGGACCTCTAAAATAATTTATTGGTATGAAAAGAGTAAGTGAGGCAGATTAAAAGCAAACAAATCAGGGTTAGATAGAATCTGCTCCACAAGAAGCATAGGTATGCATGACATATCAAAAGCATGAAGCGACCTGTAAGGACATGTGAAAGGGGAAAGGGGGAAGAGGTAAAGGAGATTACTCTATCCTTAACACATTAGTCTGCCAAACCAACTAGATAAACAAAAGGCAACAGTGGATTCCACCTGAAAAGGGTCACAACGATTTACAGCTTATCTTCTCTTGCTTCAAGATACAGAAATGGCTTTTAAGAAGGTACTCCTGACTGCTGCTTGGATAAGTCCAAGATAAATATAGCCCTGTGGAATAACAACAATGGGAAAAGGATTCCTTCAAAGGAACATCTATCTTCACAAGACAGCAAAGAGTCAGAATTCAATCCCATGTGCTCCTTGGTCAGCTCCCCTTACATATGCTCTCAAGCAGAGGAGTGGGTGACCTCAACACAGCAGACAGGTAGAGAACATGGCATGGGTAATACCAGACAGTTGCTAAAACAAGAAGAAGAAACTGACCAGTGTTTCCAACAGAATTCCAAAATCCCTTTGAACATCAATACACTGAGAACAGATTGAATGTTTTTTCCATGAATAAATATCTTCATATACTTAAACACAACCTGTGTGAGTCCCAAAGGCCTCATTGGCCTGACAGTCCCTGTCCAGTCTCCCAGGACACCCCTGGCCCTGCCCAGGGCGCTGCACTTCATGTCAGCCCCTTGGGCCATCAGTCCTGCCTCAGGGATGCTCTCACAGCCGTGCCCTGCCCTGACTGGCCACGGGCCCATCCAAGGGCCCAAGTTCCAGCCCAGTGTTTCCCCATCCTCAGCCCCAGGAAGGTGCCAGTGCTGGTGCTGGCTGCCCCACATTCCCAGTTTGGGTGCCTGGAACACGTCCTGGCTGCCAGGTGCTGCCCCTCCACCCTGCGGACTCCCACAGCTCCTGGCACTCAGGGGGCCCCAGCCCCTGCAGTACCCTGATAGCATCCAGAAAACATTTTACCTAAAACACCTATCAATCAATGAGCATCTGGGCAATGGTCTTGGCCATATGGTTTAGTTTTAGGTAGTCCTGTGTGAAGGGAGTAGGACTTGAGGACCATTATGGGTCCCTTTCAACTCAAGATATTCTATGACTTTGTGGTTTTCATTTTACTGCAAAATCTATTTCATCCCCTAAGATTATTTTCAGGTTGCACACACCTTAATTAGCAAGCTAGAATTTTATATTTCAACAATACATGTCTCTGCTACCTTATTAAAAGCCAGATATGTGCAGATATTCAGCTGCCCATCTTACTCCAACAACAAGGAGTTACAAATTTGGCAGTATCTGTGTTAAAAAAGTCTGCTTTGGTCAGGAGCAGAGGAATGGAAACAATTTTCAGAGACACGCTCATTTCTTTAGAATCACAGAATCATAGAATGGCTGAGGCTGAAAGGGGCAGTAAAGATCATCAAGTTCCACCCCCTCCCCACCACAGGCAGGGACATCTTCCTCTAGACAATCTTATTCAAGGCCCCATCCAGCCTAACCTTAGAGAATTCCAGGGATGGGGCATCCACAGCCACTCTGGGCAACAAGCTCAAGATCTGTGGACCGTGAAAGTGGTGGTAGCAACAAACATGCTCCAAGCCACACGCTTGCATTAGTTTTGTATTTCAACCAAAGCAAAATGCATTTTTGTACTTATACCACCACAGTTTAATTACAACAGATCAATCAAAGTATAAGAGAAATTTCCCGTATTTCATATTCTCTATGAAAGAGACTAATTTCCAATTAATTTTTGTTAAACATATGGTTAAAAATAAATGCTATATATATTTACGTAATGAAATCTCTAATTATATCATGCCTGTGAAAATCTTTATAACTGACAAATATTATGTGTCAGTTTGTTAAAGACAAATATTTTTAATTCATTTCTGTCAATGTCAACCAAGCAAAATTACGGAGGAATGGGTCAGAACACTGAAGGGAGTGGAGATGTTGCCATTTTCCACAGTTTTTGGATTAGTTTCTACTGTCTTCAGCCCAAGATTTGTGCGGGTGCATGAATTAGTCTTTCACCTAATCCTTGCACTAGTAGTCTTCACCTCCTAACAAGAGCTTCTCCTTTGAATGAGATCTGTCCCAGCTGCCTGAGATGACC